>NC_132926.1:57377077-57747833 GCF_047675955.1 Chlorocebus sabaeus
CTTCGTGACCTCATTTATATTTAGGATACAATAAATATTCAGTGCTTCATGTTTCTCATGTATATTTGGTGTATCATGAATATTTAGTACTTTTTTTTTTTTGTTTTTTTCAGATAGAGTCTCGCTGTGTCGCCCAGGCTGGAGTGCAGTGGCGCGATCTCGGCTCACTGCAAGCTCTGCCTCCCGGGTTCACGCAATTCTCCTGCCTCAGCCTCCTGAGTAGCTGGGACTACAGGCGCCCACCACCACGCCCGGCCAATTTTTTTATTTTTAGTAGAGACGGGTTTCACCGTGTTAGCCAGGATGGTCTCAATCTCCTGACCTTATGATCCTCCCGCCTCGGCCTCCCAAAGTGCTGGGATTACAGGCGTGAACCACTGCGCCCAGCTATGAGTATTTAGTATTTACTTGGTTCTTCCTTGCCTTCCTAACTAGGTTCAAACATATATGCTCTACTTACTTTATCCATCTAACATATCTCTCAGGTAAATAATTTAATTATCTATGCTTAACACATCTAATGATTTACATCAATTTAATTTATATCTTTGCCTTCTCTGACAGAATTGAATATTCTCAATTCAGCAAATGGTCATTGCGTGAGGCCCAAGAGTTGTGTGTGTGCTTGGGTTGGGAAAGTGACATATTAACTAGGATCTTGTATACTCTTGTAAGAACTTCATTTTTACTTTAAAGGGAATGAAGGAGCTGCCTGTTTAGATGATTCTTTGTCACATGCATGGAAGATTTTAGGAAAGGTAGGAGGTAAGAAAAATTATAGAAGAAGGTGCCAGCTGCTTCTTTGAAGAGTGGTGTTTTATAAAAGCTGCTGAGAATGTGAGTCACGGGTGGTTGGCGGGGGGAAGGATCATGGGTATTAGTTTCACATGTTTGCCTACCAGTCATTCCAATTTTGCAATGATGAAAAAGTGAGAAGAAAGTGTGGGACAAGGCAGCTACTCCAGGATGAAAGGAGGCACTGGGCAACAGCAGACATGGGTCAGCCTAGAGAGCAGATCCAGCCAGCTCTGGAAGAAGTTTAATGGGAGAATTTTGCAAGACAGGAGGAGATAAATTAGCACCTTTAAGATCAAGGGACACGGTTGCTTTTTAACTGATTGTTCAATTTTTACAATAAACTTGACTTTCCCCCCAAGATGTCCTGTTTCAGTTAGTCCTTATCTATTTCCTTCTGCCCATTTGAATAGATTTTGAATAATATGATATTTTATACTTGGCACTATTTTCATGATTTGAGTTAACTGGGACAGAACACCAACATATTTCCTGCTGATAGAAATGTTGAGCCAGGCGCGGTGGCTTACGCCTGTAATCTCAGCACTTTGGGAGGCCGAGGCGGGCGGATCACCTGAGGTCAGGAGTTCAAGACCAGCCTGGCCAACATGGTGAAACTCTGTCTCTACTAAAAATACAAAAATTAGCCAGGTGTGGTGGCGTGCGCCTGTAGTCCCAGTTACTTGGGAGGCTGAGGCAGGAGAATCACTTGAACACGGGAGGCGGAGGTTGCAGTGAGCTGAGACTGTGCCATTGCACTCCAGCCTGGGTGACAGAGTGAAACTCCATCTTGAAAAAGATAATAATAATATAATAAAATAAATTATCTGGCATGGTGGCGGGTGCCTGTAATCCCAGCTACTCAGTAGTGTAAGGCAGGAGAATCCCTTGAACCCGGGAGGCGGAGGTTGTAGTGAGCCGAGGTTGTGCCATTGCACTGTAGCCTGGGGCGACAAGCGCAAAACTCCATCTCAAAAAAAAAGAAATGTTGCAGTGTTTGTTTACGAAGCAAAAGGGCATAGCAATCTTACCTGATATAAAACCCTGAAAGCTAATTTAAGCTCTACTAAAAGAGTCACTTAAAAATGTTTTTGTGCAGTATAATTGTTTTCATTTTTTTCTTTTTTCTGGATTCTTTCATTGAAAAGAAATTAAGGGGATATTCCTTTTTCATGTTCCTGTAACACAGAACTAGCAATTGCATTTTGTTTATTTGTAAATTGCAGAATATGTTTCTTAAAAAAAATCATAAAGCTTATGAAATAACAAGAGTGTACTGTTAATGTTTCTGCCAGGCATGGTGGCACACACTTGTAATCCCAGCTACTCAGGAAGCTGAGGTGGGAGGATCACTTTAGCTCAAGAGTTGGAGGCTGGCTGCAGTGAGTCGTGTTCACACCACTGCGTTCCAGCCTGGGCAACAGAGTGAGAAATCCTGTCTAAGAAAACAAACAAACAGACAAACTAATAAGTAAAATTAATACATGAAAGCATAAAGGTAATTTTATCTGTATTTGTAATAAAACATTATTTGACCAGTAAATGTGGTATGTATTGCCCTAAATATACCTTGACACATTGGTTAGCCATGTGGAAAAAAATTAGCCTGGAATCCTATTATATAATGCCTTACAACAAAATAAATTCCAGATGGATCAAACTTTTAGTGCAAGTATCACACTACTAGAAGAAAGTGTAGATGAATTTATTTCCATTCTTGGAATTGGAGCAGTGCTTCTGTGCATAGCATGAAATTCAGAAGCCATATAGGAAAAGATAGATAATTTGATTATATTTTAAAAAATTTAAGTTGCACTTGGGGACTAACATCATAAAGTCAAATAGCAAACAGGAAATGGGAAAATACTTGCAAAATATACCTCAGGCAAAGGGCCAATTTTTATACTCAAATTATTTGTAAAAAGCATTGAGCCAGCAACCTCACAGAAAAGATGAGCAAAGGGTATAAACAACATTAACAGCAAAGAAACTGTGATGACTGAGAAAAATATGAAAAGATGGTCATTTAATGAATTAAAGGGACAACAGATTATTTTTCATTTCTCAGTATGACAGAGGTTAAATGTTGGTGTGTGGGTCCAAATTCCTGCACCGTTGGTGAGAAATTTACTAGAGACAAATTTGGCACTATTTGTCAACAATGTAAATGCACATAATAATTTCCTTTTGGGAAATAGTCCATAGCTCTTCTCCCTCAATTGCGCAAAGACACTGTACATAAATGCTCATTGCATCATTTTAAATCACTGAAAACTACCGAAATGTCCATCAGTGTGTTCTAGTAACAGCAGGGCCACAGTGTACTGCCTTGAAAATGATGAAATAAGTCTTCATGTATTTACATGATATGGTGGCCGTCACATATTGTTAACAAGCGAATTCGCTAGATACTATGTATAGGATTATAGGAGTAATCTTATTTCTGTAAAGAAACACAATGAGTACACGTTTATGTATGTGTATGTTTGTGTGTAGATGTGTATGTGTGTTTGTGCAGTATATTTATATATGGATAGAAATACCTGGAAAGCAAAGTATTTCAAACTGTTAGCAGAAGTGATTTATGATGAATGGGAAGTGCAAAGAAGTAGCCTGGTGGGGAGGAAATATTGTTGTTAATTAATATAATTATGAACTATTTGGTTTTTTAAAATGAAGGACATATATCACTTTAAAAATAAACTGACATTTTTTTCACCAACATGGCATGGTGTGTCTCCAAATTATCTCTATCTCTTTCAGTATCACTACCTCTATTTAATTTATTTCTATTTAATTAATTTAATATATATTAAATAAAGGGAGAATGTTTATTAGTTGTATAATCTTTTGCAGTGATGGTAATGGCTTTGAATTATACAAAGTTTGTCTTTGGCTATTAGTGAATAATATTTTATTCTCTAGCTTAACATTATATGCATATTCTTATAGGCTTAATGAGAAAAGTGCTCAAATGGAGTAGCAAATAAATAGATATCTTTATTAATAATAGGCTAAGTACCTTCTTATGATAATATCTCAGAGTTAAAAATAGACATCTTGGAGTTAAACATGTCAATTGTGAAGCTGTCTATGTAATGTTCTTTTAGCAGATGTCTTATTTCGAAGTAATGGAGAAAGTCTTATCTTTTTTTTTTTTTTTTTTTTTTAGCGTTCAAAATCTTTTTAATAAGAGGGTAGGATCCAAGGTTAGTTTTTGTAGCCTCGGTTGGCCCGTCGGCCTCTCGCACGCTCGAACTTCCGGCCCTTGGAGCGGACGTAGGGTTTGGTGTGGCTGTGCGGGGTTCCTGGGGCCTTGCGGAAATGCCGGTACACCTCTCGGCCCTTGCGAGGACCGGAGAGCAGGACAGTGCCGCAGCCCTTGGGGGAGTCCAGGGCCAGCTGGTAGAAAGTGAGGATCTTGCCCCCCGCCCTGAGGATGCGGCTGCGGGCCCGGCTGGTTACGCGCAGTGCACATACCTTCAGTTTGGGCACCTCCTGAACCCGCACGTCGTCCGTTATGGTCCCCACAACCACGGCCGTTTTGTTTTCCCGGCCAGGAAGCTTCATCTTCCGGATCATCCGGGAAAGGGACAGAGGCGGCCGGTTGGTGCGACTCATAAACAACCTCTTCAGCACAACCTGGTTGAATGTGGAATTGGTTCTTCTGGCCAGAAACCTATACAACTTGACCAACAGCCTCAGGTAGATATCCTGGCTCTTGGGCTCCTTGCGCCGAACCTTTCGGTCCTTGTTGTGGGGGATGTCAACTCCCATGATGGCGCCTCCTGCTCGGCCAGGTCCGGAAAGAGAAAAGTCTTATCATTTTAAGAATGAGTTGTGATGGGCAGTAAGGAGCAAGTAGTGGACTCCTCCGCACTGTGAGCTGCTGCTTTGAAAAGAGTAGTTTAGATTCCTTACATGTTTAGTGAAAAATGAGTTTGGTGAGGGACTTGTGATTAGTTAATGCCCAGAGTAACAGAAAGACTTCCTTCCACCTTCATTGCTTTTCTACTGCTAGTCTCTAGGGATTGGGAGTCACTGATGGTACCAGGAGCTGTAAGCAGGCTTAAGATAGCTCTTAATGTAAAACAATTGCCTTGTATTGCCATCTCATATACTCATATATTTCTATGTCAGTGGAGGTGAACCTGGATCTTTTGTATATATATGCAAGTATTTTTTATTTGCCTGAATACCTTTGCCCAACCTTTTCACCCCCAGCTTTCTGAATCATTTGGTTTGGGTGTGTTTCTTTTAGGAAGGGTAGAGATTAGTTTCTTAGTAATCCAATCAGAAACTCTTTTTTAATATTCAAGTTTATCTCATTTTATTGATGGCTCTAAAAGGTATACTTGTCTCTGTTCTGTCATATTATTTTGTACTATATTATCTTTGTGCTAATTTTAACATTGTAATTCTTGTGATATTTGGGAAGGTTTATATTTTTGTGCAACTATTTTGCACAACTTGCTTGTATTATATAAAAGCGTATTTACCCCATACAAAGACTTCTTCATCCAAAGGCTCCCTTGTACAAAGGTTCCCTTTATTTAATAACGCCCATCCTCTTTGTTCCTTACCATCATCCATGATAGGATTGGTTGATGTTCTCTTCTTTCTCTGTGTACTCTCCTTCCTCCAATTTAGCCTTATTGTTTTTGTTGTCACCTTTGTAGTGCTAACCCTTCCATCACTTGGTCAATATTAAATAACATTTCCTTGTCCTCACCTATTTTCTACCTTCTCCTCTCTATTTTTATTATTTTTAAGAGGTTATAAAAACATTTTCATACCTAAAATGAAACCAAACCCTCCTTATAAACGATGTGATCTTTTTGCCTAGCTGTGCAGAATATTACTTCTTTATCTTAAAATTCCCATAACTTTATTAGAAAAGTGCTCAAGTGGAGTAGCAAACAAATAGATATCTTTATTAATAATAGGCTAAGTATCCTGTTATGGTACTTCATATCTCAGAGTTAAAAAGATTATGTTGCTCGGCACGGTGGCTCCCGCCTGTAATCCCAGCAGTTTCAGAGGCTGAGGCAGGCAGATCACTTGGGGTCAGGAGTTCGAAATCAGCCTGACCAACATGGAGAAACCCTGTCTGTACAAAAATTGCAAAATTAGCCGGGCGTGGTGGCACATGCTTGTAATCCCAGCTACTTGGGAGGCTAAGGCAGGAGAATCACTTGTACCCGGGAGGTGGAGGTTGCAGTGAGCTGAGATCACGCCATATTGCACTCCAGCCTGGACAACAAGAGTGAAACTCTGTCTCAAATAAACAACAACAAAAAAAACCATTATGTCTCAGTATTGGTTGTTCTGTTTTGATTTCCCTAATACAAAATGTGCCTTTTGAATGTATAGATACAAATCTTTTTTATTTCAGGAAAGTTTATTTGCTGATCGTTTCAGAATACTTGCTCTGTTTTACATTCCCGTCTTTGGAGGTTCCAATTTTGTGTACATTGAATATCCTTGATTTCTAGATCAATTAGATACATTTTGTCTTTTATAACCATTATTTTCTGTACAATTTTTTAATTTTTAAAAAAATTTCTATCTTGTTAGTTTATTGCATTTCTGTCTTTAATATTTCTTTTTGGGTTTTTTCCATTTCCCCCTTTGCTCCTTCCATTTAGAAAAATTCATTTCTGCAATTTTTTTCTAGTATTTATTTCCTAAGTTCTGTCAGTGATATTTTATACTCCCTTGGGTGCTTAGTCTTCTCTCTGTTCTTATATTTTTATTTTGTAGTCTTGCTTTATGGAGGTAATTTTTTATTACTTTAAAAAGTCACGATACTTTTTGTGATTATGAGTTTTATCTACTCTATGGCAATATCTTTTTAACGAGTGGTTTTTTTTTAAACCCGTTTCTAAGTTTTACTGCTGTAAAAATGTTTTCAAAACCACATTGTACTAATCATGTTATACATGATTGATTGGGTTACATTTTCCTCAACCACTTATTTAAAGGATGTTTTTGTTAGGAGCGGGAAATAGGGCAAGATAAAATTCCAGGCGTTGTAATGGTTCTTGTTTTTTTGCTGTCTTAGAGGCGTTTTGCTTCAGTATGATATCTCCATGCTTGGCAGGCTCTCTTTTCCTCTCTGAACCTGATAGCCTGATGGTAACTCTGTTTCATCTCACAGCAGCCTTCTCTTTCGTTTTCACTTCTTAGTGGATGCCTCTCATTTTCAGTGCACGTATGTTTATGCTTTTGGGGATCTGCTGTGAATCTGGGCTCCTTCATCCCTTGCTGGGCTGTTCCCTGATGCTTCCAGAATATCTTCCTTTTGTGCTCTGCCTAATCTCTGCTATTTGGGGCAGCAATAATAATAATAAAGTTTTACCAAAAAGTTGTTTCCATAGTCCTTGTTACTCAGTACAGTTTCCAGGAGAAGAGAAATTCTGGACCAAATTGTCATTTTGTTTATATCAGAAATCTTTATTCTCATACTTTAAACATTTTCACTACTATCATACAGTTTTTTTCATTGCACAAGGCATATATAACTAAATGAGAATGAAGGAAATAGAAGTCTCTTTGATTCTTCCTCCTAAACTCTTTAAAAAGGATCAGTTTTTGCTGGTTGGTACACATCTTTCTAGATATTTCTCTATGTACGTATATGAAATTGATATATATTTTAAAATTCATCTTTAATCTTGTCTTTTGTTAATACTTTTAGGATACTATCTCATCCTATCATTAACTTTGCTCTTATTCTATAGCTACAGAACATGATACATTTTTATAAGAATTATTGGTCTTGAAATATGACAATTCCTTCTATCTTCAAGGGCAAAGTGTTCAACAAAAGTTGGACATTATGATTGTGGTAATTTTCTCTTTCTTTCTTTTTTTTTTCTGAGTTTTCATTTAAACCCCTCTCTTTTCTAAAATCTGAAAGCAAGAACTGAAGGCCTGCTCCCTCCTTTGTCCTTCTACAATAAGGATAACAAATACCTGCATAAGAGGAATTCCTCACAAACAAAATTACTTGGGGGAAAAAAAGGCCATTGGAAGGAAAAGAAAAACCAAAAATTGTGGGACTTAGATACAAGACGGGATACTTTAAAAAGCATCTTTTATTTCAGAAAGATTTCTAGTTTCTGTGTTATTGGTTGGGCTCTAGGGATGCATGAACCCATCTGAAATAGCAAGCAACATCTTGCGTGACATAGTCACGTAGGCGTTTTTCTACAGGAAAAGATCTTTAGTTTTAATTAGATCCCAAAGACACCAATGAATGAAAAGTGTAAGTACTACTACTAAGGATACTAATAGTTTACTGTAACTTTAGTGTGGGTAGTGTTGTGGCCATTTGTTGTTGTCCCTGCCTGGTATCCTTTCCACTTTCTTTGGTAACAGTACCTCAGTGTTCCTTTGGGGGACTGCCCTCCTTCACTCTCAGTCCAGGCGAGCACATGGCTCAGGTGTGGTTGATAAGCATACTCTACCCTTCTGGCCATAATGTGTGGTTCAGGAAGTGGGCAAGTAATTCACTATTGGTCTGAGAGTTTGCTGAAACTATTAGGAAAAAAGTATCTTGTTTTTATCGGAGGTGCTGAACAGATATAATATAAATCTGGGTCTGACAGGGACCTCCATGGGGTAAGAGCTTTTCTGAAAGTGAAGCTAGCAGGAAATAACATTGAGCCAAGAAATGGAAGAAGAGAGTCATGATACCTTTTTGAGCCCATAAATCTGGTAGTGTCTTAACAGTCTCCTTGTGTACTTTCTAGTTACCTAAACTAATAAACACACTCTTCTTCCACTCTTTTGTTTGTTTACTTAAATGAGTTTGAGTTGGGATTTTGTCACTCAGGTGACAGAGTCCTCACTGACATCTCTGTGTGTATATATGGTTTTTGAATATATGCGGGAATAGCATTGACAATTTGGCATGCGTCTCAACATACTACGAGTCATTTGGGAGATGTAATTTACCATTTCGCATATTTAAGTCTATTGACATAAAACACTTTTTAAGGGATTTAAAAGAAAAACTTTTTGTTTTCCTAACCTGTATGATAACTTATGTTTTGTCCTTGGTCTGCGTGGTTGTGCTCTTTAAAAATGCCCTTCTGCCAAAAATGACTTTCGAATTCATTCATATTTATCTGGTATTTTAAGTCGGCAGTGTGGATGGCCCCGTGGTACCCTGTGACCCAAAGAAGAAAGTGGGAGAAACAAGACAAACTGGAGGGCACCTGAGTGTGACTTCAAGATTTTTCTTATTTCTTTCATTTCCAAAAAGCAAGGAAGAGTGCTTGTTCTATTTAACTCAATAAAGTTAGAAGAGAGAACAAAGAATCATTCTGAAAAATCTGCTGATAGTTCTAATAAAATAGGTTCTCTTATCTAAGGCTCAGTCACAACAAAGATGAAAAAATTCTTTTATGTGCTCAAGTACTTTCTCAGTTTTTGAAAAAATCAATACCATATTCACACTAACATTTGCTTGGATAAAATATTGACTGTAGACACGTTCCTTTGAGTCCTGACGTAAAAGCGCCAATCTTAATCGTCAGATGAGTTCTAATTGTCTCCACGCCCTTCTAACAGAAAGAGTAATGAAAGGAGAGCTAAAAACAGAACTATATAGTTATTTTATAACTGGCACTAACAAATTTCGCCAATTACAGAGTCCATTCTGTAAGCAATGAATGTGTGGCTCCCAATTAATCTAGTGTACCTCCAGGCAAGGTCTAAATCAGCTGGATACAGCTAAAGCAATTTGCACACAGCTAAAAGCAAATTGGAAAATAAGTGTTCCACGCTGCTGCCTATCTTTCCAAGCCAAAGACACAATCAGTATTCTGGCAGCAGCCCTCTGTCATGTTATTTGCAGCTATCAATTTTAATTATAACAATTATTGATTAGTTAGGAAAGTGAATAATCTGAAGCTCAAATGAATGACTCTGCGGCTTCAGGTCTCCTTCCTGCTTCTTAAGGGCTATGATGAGTCCTACTCAAAAATCCCACCTGGATGTCTGAACTGTTCTGCCCCTACTTTTCCCACCCCTCCCCACTACACACACAGTTTTAGTTTTCCAAATCAGAGTCAAGACTGCTCTGACCTGAAATAAAGCTTGGCTAGCGTCTTATTTCTAATCAGAGAATTTAGAGACAAAGAGGGTTTGGAGTTCAAGAAACTTTTTTTTCTCAGTTGGGTAAAGAAGGAAGAAGAGAAATTCAATAGAAAGAAAGGAAAATAGGACTATAGGTAAGAAAGAGAAGAAAAATGGTCACTAAGTTGTTACATGAAACCAACAAGACAATGTGGTTTCATGAATGAGAAAGAAAGGCAAACTTTGGGCTTAAAAGGCCTGAAAGAATCTTTCCCTTAAGATTTAAGTGGGAGTTAAATGATGAGAACCCATATAGGCACATGGAGGGGAACAGCACACACTGGGGCCTTTTGGAGGGAGGAGGTTGGAGAGAGTGATCAGGAAAAATAACTGATGGGTACTGGGCTTAATACCTCAGTGATGAAAAAATCAGTACAACAAACTCCCATGACACAAGTTTACCTATATAACAAACCTGCACTTGTAACCCTGAACTTTAAAAAAAAAAAAAAAAAAAAGATTATTGCTACACTGTTAAATTTGTGATCTTGAGGAAATCAAATAACATTACTAAACGTTTATCTCCTAGTCTGTACAATAAGGGCATGAATAACACGATGAGAATAATACTTTCTTTATTAGTCAGCTTTATTTTTTAGGTGGAGAAGATTGGGAGTGGGGAGGCAATTAAACGATACACTCTATTTGAAAGGCTTCTACGAAATGGTTATAAATGTTATGCTAAGCTCTCCCAAACAAGATCTATCATATTTGTTGAACTACCCACATTCTCCTCTAAGTCAATTTTCTTTTGTCAGATTCTGTCTGAAGGAACCCCAGAGAGGTAAGCAGATATAGATATGATAAATACGAACATAAATAAATTTATGCCTCACTTTATCAAATACATGCAGCTAGCAAATTTGGCTATAAAGTGAATTTCTGCAAAGCAAATCCCACTTCTCTATTGATGTCTATTATGAACTCAGATATATATCCATGGGTAAGAATTTCTCCAAGATACTAAGTCAAAAATTGTTATAGGACAACAGCAGTAGATACTTTGAAGTATATTCAGAATTTTGAAATATTTAGCATGATTTTCCCAACTCTGGGATTCATCTGGAACCTATCTGTGTCAGAAAAGATTGGTTAAGGCCTAAGACAGATCAGCAGCTCTTGGAATTAAGCTCCCCTTCTCCTTTGGTTTAAGCACTTAAAGTCCATAGAAAGTAGATGAATTCTGTGCTTTATCACTTCTTAATCTAAAAACTCAGCATATTGGGCTTATTAATAGAAGGCTGGATAGAGGTGGACCACATTAGATGATTCAGTCTGAATGTGGTAACTGCAGTTCAAGGGCCTGAAGGTCTTCTGTTACATTCTAGAGCAGGATATAATCTAAGAACTAAAGCAAGATCAGAGCCTTGTTATTCTTAGCAAGTCTTACAGAAGAGAGGTTAAAACCTCAAATAATTAATACTCAATTTCTATTTGTTTCTTCTTGTGGAAAAAATCATACATTTGGAGAAGCATGCTTATAGGACTCAAACCTCATGGAGTCAACCAGTTTAATGAACATCATTTTTTTTTCTATAGGTTTCTTAAAAATGATTTCAAATTGTGTCGGGGGTACAATCTACTTCTTCTTTAATTTAAGGAAAGGCATGGCTTACTTTTTAGTTTGCTCTCTATCAGAGAATATGACTTAAAAAAAAAATAAAAGATCATATAGCTGGGTGTGGTGGCTCAAGCCTGTAATCCCAGGTACTCTGGAGGTTGAGATAGGAGGATAGCTTGAGCCCAGGAGTTGGAGGCTGCAGTGAGCTATGATCATGCCACTGCACTCCAACAAGAGTGAGACCTTATCACTAAAAAGAAAAATACAAAATAAAAATGATCATATAATTGCTAGGAAGTCTGTCACCATATTTGGGGGTAATCTATTTATTACTTTGGTAAAAATTTAAATTAAATACCAGAGTAAATAAAGATCTGCAATGGTGACACGAATAGGCATTCTTAACCTTTCCAGAGTCTTTTTTTTTTTTTAGCATCTTATTTAGATATGCAACATTAGTTATACTGGAAATATTTTAGAGTGCTACATTGTTTTCTAAAGTACCCCATGGCATTTTTGCTTTGTTTTAACATATCTTTTAAAACAAACAGGGTTGTATTTCAATATTTAGCACTTAAAATTCTTTAATGGTTTACATTTCAATGAATTGAAATTATTTCTATGAATAGAACAGGCATAAACCTTCCTTATTGGATAGAAGGTACTTAGCAAGGGCAGTATATGGGTCACAAATGTCCTTGGGTTCCAGCTACATTTAAAACTCACGCGACTTTCATCCTTGAAAGTGGAGTGATTTGGTGGAATCAATCAAAAAATATCTATATTACAACTCAAAGTATGAAATAGAACATAATGCATATTAAAGAAGCATGAGATTTGGTATAAAAAATTTGGTTAGACTCTAAATCTGTGCCCTCTGATTCTATGTTCATAGGCAAGTGATTTAACCTCCATAAGACCAATGATCTCCCCTATAAAATGGAGATAAAATAAAATGTTTATTAAAGAGAATTAGATAAAATAATTAATTTAAAGTGCCTAATAGATGCTCAATAAACATTATTTTCTCCTTCCTATTCCTTTTTCTATCTCAACCTAACATCAAGAGGTACACAAGGGGCCCAGTACCATGGCTCATGTCTTTCCTAGCCCTTGGGCAGGCTGAGGCAGGAGGATTACTTGAGGCCAGGAGTTTGAGAATAGCCTGGGCAACATAGCAAGACCCCACCTCTACGAAAAAAATTTAAAATTATCTGGGTGTAGTGACACGTGACTGTGGTCCCATCCACCTACAAGGCTGAGGTGGGATGACCACCTGAGCCCAGAGGATTGAAGCTGCAGTGAGTTATGATCATGCCACTTTGCTCCAGCCTGGCTGACAGAGCGAGACCCTGTCTCGAACAAACAAGCAAAAGGTGTATGAAGGAGTTGAAATCTCTCAACTGCTAAATGGAATATATTTACAAACTTCTGATTTCTCTACTCAAAATCAGTCAAGAAATAATAGAAAATTAAGCGGGATAATTTCTTTGTCAAAAAAAAAAAAAAATCAAAATCTCAATTGCAAGATTGTCTTATCTAACCAAACACCTTTGAAATCCTAAGCTTTGGCCCCTATACTTTCAGCAATATTTTACAGAATCCTAGGATCTTGATGTTAGAAGAGATTCTAAGGATCATCTGGTCTAATGGCCCACCTTTTGTTCTAATCCCCTCTTTCTTATGCTTTGGTCTTATCTGAACTAAAGGAGAAAACAGATTGGGGGAGCCATTGACTTGAATTTCATCTGTGAAGCAAACTGGTGGGGTACAAGGCGACTGACCTCATGAAATATGTTTCTTCTGGAATGGACTTGATCTACCAGCATTTGGGGTTCCTTGGGAAGTTAAGGAAGCACTCCTCCATTTAGCTGATGTAATTATTTCTAGACCTGCTCTGGGGGACCAGGCTGGCTGCTCAGTATCCTCCATCCTGGGAAGTTTGCCACTCAGAACTGCTCCCCTGCTCAGTATTTCTAGGGTCAGACCATTTGCTTCCCTTGCCTTTCTGTACTTAATTGTTCTGGGTCTAATTTCCTCAGGTCACAGGCTGATTAATTTGATATACCAACATATAAAGTGTTAACGATGATCTTCTCTCTTGGGGTTATTCTCATTTTAATGGTGACTCATAAAACTACAGTGACCTTCTCAGCAGGAATGAAATAAGGTTATCTGGGACTTGGGCAACCTCACAGGGGAGATATCTTGGGAGAGGTAGGCATCGGAAGGCCTCCCATTTCTTCAAATCATACAACATATTTTCCTTCTATCTGTTTAAGATCAGCGTGGGCAGTGTTCATGTACACCAGAAACAGAGAATGTCTCTTTCAACTTACCTGATTACTCCATGCAGTTGAAATGCTTCAGCATAAGATTGAAATAACCTAGTAAAGGCTGAGTCCAATCACATTATCTTCTAAATATCTCGGCTCTTCAACGTTTCTAAAAAGGAAAATCAAATCCAACTGCTTCATGTTTAAATTGGACACCTTTTTCAGTGGCTGAGAATGAGTAAGGAAGGTCTGCTGGATGGCCTCTCTGGCAGGGGGAGCTGGACATTCTCATTCTTATCAAGAAAAGGCTTTGCTTCTCAAGAAGGAAATCTCACACAACTTGATGAGGCCTCATTAAAAACACCAACTATAACTATAGAAAATCCATTTGCAGAAGAGCTAGGGCAGATGCTGTGTGAATTAGAAGGACAATTTATTCATTAAAATGGATTCCTTAAGGCTCTGTGCTATTATTACCTATGCCAATGTCCCAACATTTTTGTCAAAATGAAAAGTGAATCTCTAGGTGTCTCTTCTTCCCACCCAGACTAGAGAGCCTGGAGAGAAAACCAGGAATTTTTAATTCAGTCTTTTCTGGTCCTACCAGTACCTGTGATCATCGATTTAATATTTACCCAGGTTGAAAAAATATCAATAACAAATATTTTTGTAGTGTTTTCTTTATTTACTTATTTATTTTATTATACTTTAAGTTCTAGGGTACACATGCACAATGTGCAGGTTTGTTACATAGGTATACATGTGCCATGTTGGTTTGCTGCACCCATCAACTCATCATTTACATGAGGTATTTCACCTAATGCTATCCCTCCCTCAGTCCCGAACCCCCTGACAGGCCCCAGTGTGTGATGTTCCCTGCCCTGTGTCCAAGTGTTTTCATTGTTCATTTCCCACCTATGAATGAGAACATGTGATGTTTGGTTTTCTGTTCTTGTGATAGTTTGCTGAGAATACTGGTTTCCAGCTTCATCAATGTCCCTGCAAAGGACATGAACTCTTCCTTTTTCATGGCTGCATAGTATTCCAGGGCGTGTATGTGCCACATTTTCTTAATCCAGTCTATCATTGAAGGACATTTGTGTTGGTTCAAAGTCTTTGCTATTGTGAATGGTGCTGCAATAAACATACATGTGCATGTGTCTTTATAGTAGTAGCATGATTTATAATCCTTTGGGTATATACCCAGTAATGGGATTGCTGGGTCAAATGGTATTTCTAATTCTAGATCCTTGAGGAATCGCCACACTGTCTTCCACAATGGTTGAACTAATTTACACTCCCACCAACGTGTAAAAGAGTTCCTATTTCTCCACATCCTCTCCAGCATCTGTTGTTTCCTGACTTTTTAATGATCATCATTCTAACTGGCAGGAGATAATATCTCATTGTGGTTTTGATTTGTATTTCTCTGATTACCAGTGATGATGAGCATTTTTTCATGTGTCTGTTGGCTGCATAAATGTCTTCTTTTCAGAAGTGTCAGTTCATATCCTTTGTCCACTTTTTGATGGGATTGTTTATTTCTTGTAAATTTGTTTAAGTTCTTTGTAGATTCTGGATATTAGCCCTTTGTCAGATGGGTAGATTGCAAAAATTTTCTCCCATTCTGTAGGTTGCCTGTTCACTCTGATGGTAGTTTCTTTTGCTGTACAGAAACTCTTTAGTTTAATTAGATCCCATTTGTCTATTTTGGCTTTTGTTGCCATTGCTTTTTGTGTTTTAGTCATGAAGTCCTTGCCCATGCCTATGTCTTGAATGGTATTGCCCAGGTTTTCTTCTCGGGTTTTTATGGTTTTAGGTCTGACATTTAAGTCTTTAATCCATCTTGAATTAATTTTTGTATAAGGTGTAAGGAAGGGATCCAGTTTCAACTTTCTACATATGGCTAGCCAGTTTTCCCAGCACCATTTATTAAATAGGAAATCCTTTCCCCATTTCTTGTTTTTGTCAGGTTTGTTAAAAATCAGATGGTTGTAGATGTGTGGTGTTATTTCTGAGGCCTCTGTTCTGTTCCATTGGTCTATATATCTGTTTTGGTACCAGTACCATGCTGTTTTGGTTACTGTAGCCTTGTAGTATAGTTTGAAGTCAGGTAGCGTGATGCCTCCAGCTTTGTTCTTTTTGCTTAGGTCTGTCTTGGCAATGCGGGCTTTTTTTTGGTTCCATATGAACTTTAAAGTAGTTTTTTCTGATTCTGTGAAGAAAGTCATTGGTAGCTTGATGGGGATGGCATTGAATCTATAAATTACCTTGGGCAGTTTGGCCATTTTCACGATATTGATTCTTCCTATCCATGAGCATGGAGTGTTCTTCCATTTGTTTTCAGGGATATTGGTCTAAAATTCTCTCTTTGTGTGTGTGTGTGTCTCTGCCAGACTTTGGTATCAGGATGATGCCTGCCTCATCAAATGAGTTAGGGAGAATTCCCTCTTTTTCTATTGATTGGAATAGTTTCAGAAGGAATGGTACCAGCTCCTCCTTTTACCTCTGGTAGAATTTGGCTGTGAATCCATCTAGTCCTGGACTTTTTTTGGTTGGTAGGATATTAATTATTGCCTCAATTTCAGAGCCTTTTATTGGTGTATTCAGAGATTCAACTTCTTCCTGGTTTAGTCTTGTGAGGATGTCTGTGTCCAGGAATTTATTTTTTACGTGGCATTGAATGCTTGTCTCACTGAATGTACTAATCAATCAGTTGTCCATTTGGTAAGTATGCTTCTTACATGTCACGCATAAATTCCAATCCCCAGTCCTATCCTTGATAATCCCACTTAGCAGATGACTTTAGACACATTTATTCACTAAACATTGATTTGGCCATTGTGTGAGCAGACTTTAGTAATAAAATGGAGGCTAGCGGATGTGAACACTTTAACTTTCCTCCTCTCTTTACCTTTTCTCTTTCCTGGCTCCTATCTTGGAGAAAGAAGACCCTTTCCTTTTTGCCCAGTTTGCCCCTTCTGGCTCTCTTGATTCTCCCCCATCTACCTCTGCGGGGTCCTTCTCTTTTACTCTCTCACAAACTGTATGTTTAATGCTTTCTTCCCTTCTCTCATGAATATGGTCAGCCGAAGCCTTCATTATCTTAAACACTACCACTCAAACATTTTCCCCTCAAAGAGATAATGCAGTCTGCCTTCTCTTCACACTGAGCTTCTTGAGCTTTCTATGACCCTTGACTCTTCTTCCTCACCAGATACTCAATCCTTCACCTTTTGAAATCTGGTGTATTCCCTTAATGTTCTGTTGAGAGTGCTTCCGTGACTGGAGCCTGGTGACAGGCTAAGTGACACTTCCCTGAAGCTTATGTCCCTGACCATCTTCCTCTTCCCCAACTCTCCCTTCCCTTGGATGCTGAGACCTGGTCCAATAGTAATTCCCTTTTTTTTTTTTTCCCCACCTCTTTTATCTCCTTAGTATTATAGCTTTTCTTAAACCTTTTGCCCTCAAACATAACATAGTGTTTTTGTTTTGTTTTGTTTTGTTTTTTTCCTTAGGCCACTTCTCTCTGTTGGTTTTCCTTCAGGTTTCTTTCATCCTCCGGACTTCAATTGCTGTTGTCTATGTTGCCACTTCCAAACCTGTATTTATACTATTGACCTCTTTCCTAAGTTTCAGAACTACGTTTCTAACTCCCTCCTAACAACATCAGGGTATCTCTACCTGAAGGTCTTTGTCCATCTCAAACTCGATCAATCAAAAACCTGAGTCCCTTTTCCTCCACTAAATCAGATGCTTCTCCTGGACTCTCATCTTTCCAAGGTGCCACCTCCCACTCACACTCAAACCTTGGAGTCTTCTTAATGCCTTCTCATAAACGGTCAGAAACAGGTTACTTCTACTCTGTAACTTCTCTTACGTACACCTCCTACTTTCTTGTCATGACTGAGGTTCAGGTTCTCCTTTCTTGCTTTGAGTGAAATTGCTTCCTGAATTTGGTTTGCCAGTATGTCTGCTTTCTAGCTCTTGAACTCTAGGGCATGAGACACACTACAGTAGAAATCCCCCTATTCTAAAATATCAGAATTTGTAGGTAGCATGTGGGTTAATACAAACAAAGCCAATTAAAGTAGAATCAGATGGTACATACATATCTTACATTTTTTTTTTTTTTTTTTTTTTTTACCTTAAAACATATAAGTGTGCCTTAGTTTAACACTTTCTGGCCCATTGACTCATATTCTGCATCGTCTTTTTTTTTTTGCATTCACATCTCAACTGCATGATTTCTTTGGTTTTGGTTTCTTTTAAATGGAGCAAGAACTTAAAGAAACTTTTGAAGCTATATGAGAACAAAATCCTCCTAAATTTTAATGCTATCCCAGCAGCCATTTATAGCTTTCTCTTCTACACCAAGTATTTTTTTTTTTTTTTTTGAGATGGAATGTTGCTTAGTTGCCCAGGCTGGAGTACAGTGGCACAGTCTCAGCTCACTGCAACCTTCCAGGTTCAAGAAATTCTCCTGCCTCAGCCTCCTGAGTAGCTGGGACTACGGGCATCCGCCACCACACCTGGCTAATTTTTTTTGGTATGTTTAGTAGAGACGGGGTTTTGCCATGTTGGCCAGGCTAGTCTCAAACTCCTGACTTCAGGTGATCCGCCTGCCTCAGCCTCCCAAAGTGCTGGGATTATAGGCGTGAGCCACCACGCCTGGCCCTCCACACCTAATTTGATGATGTTAAAAAAAACCAAAAAGAAACCCAAAAAACCCCACCTCTTTCAGAGAAAATACAACTCTCTTTCTTCCACCACTGTAATTTTATCAGTTTATTTTAGATATTAAATAAATCATCTAATTATAATAACAAAGACAACCTGTATAAACAGATTTGGGCACAAAGGCAACCTATCTTGCTAAGTATATAATACAAATGGTGAGAGCAAAGGTGTTCAGATATTTTGTCTGGAGAGAGGAGCCTGTTTGTGATGAGACAAGACATCTGTGTGTCGTGGCCAAGAATCAGGGCTGAGAACATATCAGCTAGTCTGGGAATTTGGCTATTTGGAGTTGAGTTAACAGAGCATCTACTGTATTGTCAAATTACCTGGAGTGAGATCGCTTTGTTTCTGAAACCCTAAAGAATACCACTCACAGTCTGTAGAGATACCTGACCTCATGGGAAGCTTACTTTGAGGAGGGAATGTGGGAAGTATTGTTAGAATAATGCCCTATTCCCCTATCAGTAACTTCTGCCTTGGCAGAGATGGCTATTAGTCTGACATAAAGCAATGAAAATGCTACAGGGCCTTTTCAATTTTTTTAAACAGAGACTTAGCAAAAAAAAAAAAAAAAAAAAAAAAATTCATACAAAAATATTGAAATGAATACATTTATACACATCTGATTTTAATGTAGAATTTCCATAGCAGCATATTACTTATTGTTTAATGTTCAGTAACTTAGAGGCTGATTTGCCCATAAAACAGTTGCGTAATGCTGTTCAACATTAGATTATAGGAACCTCGTTCTTTATATGAAATATGATGATCTTCAGCCTTTCAATCTACCATGAGTTAATGCCTACTCTGGGAATTGATGTCATATTCCCTAACTAGAATCACTCTTGGAGAGCAAAAATAATTTATTGAGAAAAATAATCATAAAAGAAATCGAGTGTACTAATCCATGGATAAAATATAATTTTAAAATCTGTTTCTGACTTAGAGTTCATCTGTGAAATGATTTTACTGAGTCCCGTCCCCCACAAGTAGGGACACTGCCAAAAACCAGAATCACCTCCCTTTAACATGTAAAACTGTATCACTGAGCCCAAAGCCAGCCCAACACCATCTTGAGATTCTTGAAAGACTCTCCTTCAAAAATCAAGTCCATTCATTTAGCGCGTTTCCAGAAGTTCATTGACTGTTGGATAATCAGAGGTTTAGATTTCATCGACATGCAGAAAATAGGCTCTGTGAATTCTCTAGGGCTCTTAGGCCAAGCCTGGAAAAGCTTGCTTGGACCTGTCCCTTGGACCTGTGTCAGTGTGCTGTCACTGGGAGTTCGGAAACATTTTACAATGCAGCCCTGAACTCTGGTGCACGGATGACTTGTTTTTCCGAAAGGAAAGAAGGCCAGCATTACTATGTAAGCAGAGGAAGTTGACATGATCTCATTCATGGGCCTTTCTTCTCTTTGTGTCAGGGGAATCGGCCTCTGCAGAATAGTAAGCCTTTCTTTCGGCCACACATGGTTGTCTGCCTAATTTTCCTCATTCTTAACCTTTGCCTTCTCCTCGGAATGAAGTGTGAAATACTGCCGAGACTCTGCATTCTTTCTGTGTATCTTCCTCACAATAGTCAGAAGGAGCAGGGTTAAAGATGTTTGCACACCGAGAAAATAACTCCAGCACACAGGACCAGGTCTGAACAGCCAACTACCAATGGAAAGTGGCTGCACATAGAAATGAATTCAGAGAAGAGTATTTGTTTCTGTCTTATACAATATACATGTCAGCAGCCTAGTTAAGTGTTGCCTAATTTAAATTAATGATAAAATATACTGTAAATAAGAAAAGTCCCCAAAGCAAAAACTTTCATTTAATAGTACTAATTGCCTTGGAGTCAGACCTTTGCTTCAAAACTGATTTAGTACAAGAGGAACATTAATTATTGAGCAATATTTAAATCCTTGCAAAGTAATAATTTAATTTGCTGTGTTTTATATGGTGACGCTTTTTAAAATTCTTTTATTTGCTGTACATATTGTAGAATTGTGAATAATTCTATAGATAAGATTATTCTAAGAAACATAGAGATAATACTTCGACCATTTGTAGCCAGCAGGTAAATATATATTGCATCCTGCTACTCACAAAACACTTAAGCAGGACTTTATCATGGTCTCAATTGATGACCCGATTGATCAGAAAGCATTTTATTTTTACTGGTTTACGTAAAAAAAGAATGAAATAGCTCTGTTTCTAAATGTATGTTGCTAATATCAACTGGTAAATCGATTTTATTCCTAGTATTCCATTACCGATCTCCTATTTCTCATTCCTAAGGGAAGAAAAAGAAACAAGGAAACGAGAATCTGCCTAACGTTTGAGAGTAGACCTTGGAGAGTGGAGTCTGATGATTTGTGCACACTAGAGCTACAACTCAATGAAATATCACACATACGCCCTCCTTTCCTTTTGTGTCCCCTTCTGATTGCACTGTCATGCAAGAACCATAGAGGACAAAATCATCGTGAAGCTCATTTTTCATCCTATGCTATGTGGCTTTGGCAGCTTCAGGTTTTCTTGGGACCCTAAGTTCCCATGGGATCTGTCAGGAAGGAAACCCCTCACGGCCACTTGATTCTTTCTTCGCATGCCTTAAAGGGACTAACTAGCTTCTTTTTAGAGATTTTTTTTTTTTTGAGGCGGTCTTGCTCTGTCACCCAGGCTGGAGTGCAATGGCATGATCTCGGCTCACTCTAACCTCCATCTCCTGGGTTCAAGCAATTTTCCTGCCTCAACCTCCCGAGTAGCTGGGACTACAGGTGCCCGCCACCATACCCGACTAATTTTTCTATTTTTAGTAGAGATGGGGTTTAACCATATTGGCCATGCTGGTCTCAAACTCCTGATCTCAGGTGATGTACCTGCCTCAGCCTCCCAAAGTGCTGGAATAATTATGACAACATAATAGCATTTTGGAAAACAAAATGGAGGAAAAAACCATCTCCTTTAATAAAATTATTCCAACACAATTGATATTTATAAAAAACATATTTTGTCATCCAGTCTCTTTTGTATACATCCAATTTTACATAGATTTGTAATCATGCTTTTTTTTAATACTTAACATAGACTTATTGCTGGATTTTTAAATCCGGTTTTCATAATTATTGTTTAAAACAGCTGTGTAACAGTTCATGAAATAGACGGTCCATTGTTTATATAGAGAAGTCTTCCTATTTTTTAAATTTAAGTTTTTTTTTATTTTTACACATATATACGTAAACTATACTATCCTATTACTATATATTATGTGAATCATATTGCCATATATGTTCCTATACTATATAATATTGAATTATATTAATTCACATTACTTTCCCCTTGTTTTAAAGATGTCCTGGGGCTAGAGACCCTACAAATGGATACACTGGGTTAATGGGTATGGATATTCCATAGCTTTTAATACACATGCCAAATTGCTCTCCAAAAGGGCTGAGCCAGTTATGAATGAAAATTCCAGTTTCAAGGCAGTCTAGCTCCTAGTCTTTATAACTACTCTCAATCCCGCAACTTAGGGAGAGAACCTGATGAAGGACCAGTTCGTTCCATGCTCTGTGAAGAAGAGAATAATGGTGGCAGAAATCAGCTTCAAGTGATTATTAGGAGAGAAAATTGACATCTTTCTCTGATAAGGCAAATTGGATAACACATTATGCCTAGATGTTATACTATTTACAGTCTTAGTCTCTATTGTGTTTCTATTGCCTATTCATGTTTTATAGGTATGTGTTATTTTATTCATAAAGATTTTGATAAAGTCATATTTTTATAGAAAAGTTATTCAAGTGTGGAAGCATGTGTCAGCCTCCCGCTCAGCTGATTGTATCATTTCCTGCTCAAAACCCTCACCAGACTCCATTACTTACTAAACAAATTCTGAATTCTTTATTCTGACACTTCAAGTCCTTCATTTGCTGGCCTTAAACTTTCTTCCATCTTTATCTCTTACTAGAAGTTCTCTACACAGCAGCCAATCAGTGATTCTTGCTATTCTTCAAACAATATTTCTTCCTGCTCCCTATCATGGGTTTCACCTTTCCTGTCAAAATTTCACTTGGATTTCAAGGTGTTTAGAGTCATGCCCTCCTACAGCTTTCCCTGTTTCCTGATGTGTTTTTCCTCCCAAGTGCCTATAATTTCTTCCTGCTCTGGATCATGGTGAAAGTTTTGCTTCTTTCTTAAAGCATTTATTACATTCTATCTCATAGTACTTGTGAACTTGTCAAATACTGTTAAGTTGTAATATTCTTGATGTCAGGGAAACTTCTTATTTATTTGTTAATTGCTCACAATATTTATCAGTGTGCCTTACATATAGTAGTTTCTTAATAAATATTTGTTTAATTAAAGTATATAGGTTGGACCCAAGAGACCCCAATTAGTGTCCTAATCCGCGACTTAGTAGCAGCTATCAGAATATAGACATGAAGTCTCAAGAGGAAGTAATTAGACATCTATACTTATGTGATAACTGATGCAAACAATTCTGACCCTCAAGTGTTTTGAGATCTTCAAGTGTGTTCTGACTCATCAAAGATAAAATGATCTACTAGACTCTTTCAGGTTGCAAAACAACTAATATATATCCAGCCTACTTCAATTAGGGCGTATATTGTAAGGATTCAAAAGGAAATAAAGAATGATTAAAAACAATCCATTTCCCACACTACCCCAGCTCCTGGAGGACCAGAATTTTTACCTCTTTTCTAGTTTTTCCTTGGCTCCTCAGCACAGGCCCCTGTTGCTCCCAACTCCTGAACTTTGCCATTATGGAAACTAAGCCTCTGTTGGTCTTTGCTACCACTGCTCTCAAGATTGACTTTGTCATTAGAGTGGAAGATTTGACTGACCAGCCAGTCCCAATCTACTAGGTGCCCTCAAGCCGTCTGTGGCTGGCCCACAGTCTACAAGGCAGCCAAATGCCAGAGTTTTTAGACTGGGGTCCTACTCATGTCCCACTGTGGCCCAGCCGGCGGTGTTAGGATGACTGTGAAAACTGTGCAAATTCTGGCCACTTATTCACCTAAGGAATTGGACATGAGACTTACACTCCTGGCATTAAATCTCTTAAACAGGTTTAGTTTTTCACTCTTAAATTATTTTCTAATTTTATAAAGTTGGTAATTCATATGTTGTATATAAACTCAATTAAACCTGAATTTTATGTCAGTTGGGACTTTATACAATTTTGACAGGTGTTAATGGATATTCTATTTAATAGTAAGTACTAACTTTTCCAGGTGCGGTGGCTCATGCCTGTAATCCCAGCACTTTGGGAGGCTGAGGCGGGTGGATCCCCTGAGGTCGGGAGTTTGAGACCAGCCTGACCAACACGGCGAAACCCTGTCTCTATAAAAATACACAAATTAGCCAGGCATGGTGGTGGGTGCCTGTAATCCTAACTACTAGGGAGGCTGAGGCAGGAGAATCACTTGAACCTGGGAGGCGGAGGTTGCAGTGAGTGAGCCAAGATCACGCCACTACACTTCAGTCTGGGAGACACAGCGAGACTCCGTCTCAAAAAAAAAAAAAAAAAAAAGTACTAACTTTATCAAGCACTTACCATTGCAAATGTGTCTTCTTTCATCTTCTCAAGAACTCTGTAAGATACTTTTTATCCCCATTTCATAGAAAAGACTCAGTTTATTAACTTGTGTACAGTCACAATTAAGTCATAGAACCGGGATATGACCTTAAGTTGGTTAGGTTTCAAAACCTGTACATGAATCACACTCAAGCACGGACAATGTAGAATTTGAATTATTATTTTATTTTTATTTTTATGTTTTTAGAGACAGAGTGTCTCCCTGTCACCAAGGCTGGAGTGCAGTGGTGCAATCATAGTTCACCGCAGCCTCAAACTCCCAGGCTCAAGCCACCCTCCCACCTCAGCTTCCTGAGTAGCTGGAATTACAGGGGCTCACCACTGTGCCCAGCTAATTTTTAAAATTTTCTGTAGAGACAGGGGTCTCGTTATATTGCCAGGACTGGTCTTGAACTCCTGGGCTCAAGTGATCTTCCCGCCTCAGCCTCCCAAAGTGCTGGGATTACAGGCGTGAGCCACCAGCAGAGTTTGGATTATTTAACCCTCATTTTCCTCCAAGTAGAAAGCATATCAGGTTTTATGTACATTTTAACTTTTTCATATCTCAGGGTGAGCCTGGATATTTTGCAAGTGAAATGAAGAGTATCGAGGCTCAGGGTGCACACCTGAACTTCAGTGTTGTCAATATTCCTGCGTATTCCACCGTGAAAGGTTTTCTCCCCACCCTTCACATTTTTATTCTCAAATATTATATGGAAAAAATGTGCTCTGCACTGTGACAGAGCTTTATGCTAAAGGGCTTTCAAGAGAGTTAGCAGAGAAGCAACTTTGCTCTGCGTTTAAATAGCTCTCCTGAAAATATCACATTGCTCAAGCATTAGTGTTGCCTTTATAAGTATATACAAAACCACTGGAACAAATGAACTGAAATTTGCAAAACTTAGAAGAAAAAATAAAACATGATCAGATCGCTTTCTTCATTAGAAGCTGAACTGGGTTCACAATTGCATTTCCAATTCCATTAAAAATTTAAAATTCACTGCAGTCTCTCCTACAATGTTGTATTCCTTTTATCTGGAATTTCAGGTTTCTTTTTTCTGTTTCCTGGGATTTGTAAAGTAGCAAAATCAGCCAGTTTACGTTTAAGATGTTTTGATTCTTTTCTCAGACTCTTGCCAGTGTACTTAACACAGAATGATTAAAAGCTGTGTGTTCTGTTAGAACTGTTATAGTGTTTAAACAAGGAAGTCTGTGTTTGTTTAAGAGAATGGGGAAATGGTTATCTTGACAGATTAGACTGAAAAAACAGGACAGCCACAGTCTAGAACAGATGTCCACATTTGCCACTTGGCTGGCTTTTTGAGGTATTCTAAACAAAACTTGCTTGTGTGCTTGTGCCTGTGTTCTGCTTGACACCTGACTGAGGAATGTGATTAAGAGCTACTGCCAGGGCCTGCGTGCCTCTGCGGGCAAATGTTCCCAGGTTTGAAATTTCTCAGAGTCTGTTTAACTATGTCATAATTAAACTAATGGAACACAAGAGAAATTTCTCTAACCGGCTTAAAGACCCCGTTCAACTGCAATTTCATCTCACATCACACACAGTTCCTGTGGCTTCACTGCAAAGTCGAAATGAAGCTGAACAGAAGCTGCAGGGTACACCACATTAATCAATCTCTTAAAAATGTGATCTTAAAAACTGGATGAGACATCAGTGGCAGTTGTGGTTTAGTGGGAATAGCACTGTATGAAAATTCAGGAAACCTTAATGCAAGCCCTAACTCTGCCATTTACTATTGTAGCTGTTTGATCTTGGTCAAGTCCTCACTTAACCTTTCTAGTTTAACGAAGCTGTTGTTGATGATACCGATGACAACAGCTTGTGTTTATTGAGCCTGTATTCTATGCCAGGCACTGTTACAAGCTTGACACGCAATACTCCATCTTATCCTCAGAAAAGCCCTGAAAGCTGAATACAGTTAGCTTTGCTATTTCCTATGGAATCTCAGCAAAGCTAAGAATTTTGCTCAAAGTCAGATATCTAATATGTAGCATACCAGCTAGGATGTTTCCCAGGTCTAACAATTATACTTTATTGGATTTCCGTCTTTTCAAAGAGGATCTTCAAGGTAATTTCCGTTTGTAAAATTCAACAGTTGTGAAATCTGAACATATGAAAATCACTTTAAATATGTCTACAAATAAAAAAGACTCAGACTTACCCTTGGTTAGTTATAATTGTGAATATGCATAGATATCTACGTTGCCTCATTGCAGTTTACCATAAATAATAACATATAATTTTTTATCAAATTTATGATAAAATAGCCTCACTACATGGTATTTGCCTACTCAGATTTGGGGAGCTTAAATCTCTGGAATGTGGGATTATGACCTTTTACAGAGGAAGAAATTCAAATTATAGTGTATAGTGTAGGACTTTCAGATACACTTGCTATCTCATATAAGAAATGGCCAATATCACTGTCTTTGTTGTATTTATTACTATTTATATAACTTCATTTTAATTGTATAATATGGATGATATTTAAGTATAATCAGTCTGTATTTAGAAGTTATCCTACTGCAGCTTTATTGGTAGCAAAGAAAGAAAGGTTTCCATTGGCTTACTTTAAATAAGTAAGATCTTTGACTTATCTCAAATATATTCCCATGTGGTATGTGAATATATTTTCCGGAAACCATGACAGCACAGCTTTGTTGTTGTTGTTTGGTTTTGTTTTTGAGACAAGGTCTGGCTCTATCACCCAGGCTGGAGTGTAGTGGCACAATCTTGGCTCACTTCAACCTCTACCTCCCGGGCTCAAACCATCCTCCCACCTCAGCCTCCTGAGTAGCTGGGACTACAGATGTGCACCAGCATGCCTGGCTAAGTTTTGTATCTTTTGTAGAGACAGGGTTTTGCCACATTTCCCAGGCTAATCTCAAACTCGTGAGCTCAAGCAATCCACCCACGTCAGCCTCCCAAAGTTCCGGGATTACAAGTGTGTGCCACTGTGCCCGGCCAACAGCACAGCTTTATTGAAAATATAAAATTTGAAATGTCAAAGTAGCAACTGGCAGTCCACTTCTTCCCTGGCTGTGTTGTCAATGTTAGTAGGGTTACCCAGGTCTTTGGCAGACCAGACAGGATTATGACCATGGATTCTACTGGCTTTATTCTTAGAGACTAGCTAGAGTGTTCCATTAATGCAAAGTCTAAAAGATTGGTTTGAAGAATTAAGCATGCACCAATTTTATATATCTGTACACATTTATTAATCAAATAAAATGTATTTAATAATTACTTCTTGTGCAATTGTTTAAATGACTTATGGTAGTGTCTAAGCTCCTATAATCTTTACCTGAAGACAGTCAGCCTGGATAGCTTCATTTCTAGTCCTCTTGCCTTAGTTTTACTTCTTTTGACTCTAACCCTGCTCCCTTGTAAATCTCATTCCTAACATTTGGAACCACTTTTTACTCTACATCTGCTGTTTTTCTCTCCTACCACTTCTGTTCAGGATAAATATCTTGAAATTCTAACCTCAGCCATCAATCTATCCTGGATCAAATGATGAAACGACTTGTCCAAAAAGCTATTTTGTTTACCACAAAAATAAGAGGGCATTTCTTCCCAAAGAGGAATCTATTGTTTTGTCTTATCTCCTTTAGAATGAAAGAATTAAACAATTGAACCAGCAGGGTCACTTGTTTATCCGCATGCTGACACAGTGCCAGGCAGTTGATATTAATAGATAACAAAGGAATTTCAGCATAATTACTTCTTACACACATTCTTGGCCAGGTGTCATGTAATTTCCCTGGTTTGATTTCCCCAGGAATTCCTAAAGCTAGGAATTTAGATTAGTTTCTGCTAACATTTTAGATCACCAAATTGGGGCTGTGATCTCCATTTCATACATACCTCAAAGATAAAGACAAATAATGAGCTCGAATATGTTGAGTCATGGTTAGGAAAAGTGAGGTCCAAATCTTCAGAGGCCGTCGGTCTAGGATGAGTCATGTGGTCTGCCCCTTCCACAACTGAGTATTTACTCAAGTGAAATCAGGGTAAAGCAATGATCTGAGACAGCCCACAGAGCAGTCTCTGAGGTAGGGGTGTGTGAGGCATGCCTGGATATTTGAGTTGATTTATGGGGGACTTGTGTGTTTATGAAACTCATGGGTTTTTTGGTTTTTTGGTTTTTGGCATCACTGTCTAGACTGCTTCCTTCTTCCTGCTCCTCACCCCTATTCCAGAACTAGTGCTAACTTGCCTACTGTTGATCCATGGATTGTGCATGCAAAGCTCCAGGCCAAAGATGTTCACCAGGGTTTAGAGATAAACAACTTAAAAAATATATCTTTCAAGCAGTGCTTCACCCACTTGAGTTATTTGTGAATCCACCTTTCTAAAATTTACCAAATCTTAAAAAAAAAAGTTGACTTACATTTTAATTTAAATAAATGTATTATAGAAGGAAACAAGATATCCTATGCTATAAATAGGAGACTCCATTCAAAACTGTGGAGAGAAAACAATGGTGTTTAGACTTTAAATGCTGAAAAGGATCTGAGATTGAGGCCTGTTCTTTTTTCTGAAAGAGATGTCAGGGTTAGAGAGGTGGCAAGGGCATACCAGTGCCAAACTAAAACTTTCTCCTTGGCTGGACATGGTGGCTCATGCCTGTAATCCTAGCACTTTGGGAAGCTGAGGCGGGTGGATCTCCTGAGGTCAGGGGTTTGAGACCAGCTGGCCAACATGGTGAAACCCTGTCTCTACTAAAAATATAAAAATTAGCAGAGCATGGTGGGTGGGTGCCTGTAATCCCAGCTACTGGGGAGGCTGAAGCAGGAGAATTGCTTGAACCCGGAAAGCAGAGGTTGCAGTGAGCTGAGATCGCACCACTGCACTCAAGCCTGGGCAACAGAGTGAGATTCCATCAAAAAAAAAAAAAAAAGAAAAAGAAAAGAAAAAAAGAAAGGCGGTGCGCAGTGACTCACACCTGTAATCCCAGCACTTTGGGAGGCCGAGGTGGGTGGGTCACAAAATCAGGAGATCAAGACCATCCTGGCTAATATGGTGAAGTCCTATCTCTACTAAAAATACAAAAAATTAGCTGTGTGTGGTGGCATGTGTCTGTAGTCCCCACTACTTGGGAGGCTGAGGCAGGAGAATTGCTTGAACCCAGTAGGCAGAGGTTGCGGTGAACTGAGATTGCACCACTGCACTCCAGCCTAAGTGACAGAGCGAGACTCCGTCTCAAAAAAAAAAAAAAGAAAAACAACTTTCTCCTTGATGTATTCAGAAGGATTGAGAGAAAACTGAAAATAGAATAACTTACTCACTGTGTAAGTTAGCGTTACTTAATGCTGTGTTTGTGATCTACTTCATTTCACACACCTTCAATAGCATTTGTCTCACACAATGAGAAATGTTTTTAACTACTGTCTGGACCAAATAGTAGCTGGCAGTAGATTCAGCATGGATTTATTGAATGCCTATCATGTATCATTTGTACAAGGTATTACAGGGAATACAAAGAAAGCAGATTAACTTGAATTGGGGTTAGAAGACATAAATAAAAGACATAAATAATATGTATTATGTATGTGTGTGTGTGTGTGTGTGTGTGTTTATATATTGAGTATTTCAAGGATGTACTTTCCTCCTGGTGTTTACCATTCTTAAAAAATATGTAATCTTAATTTTTTTCACCAGAAATCCTTTGAGAATTGAATATTATATTGATTAAAACAATGAGGCGGTGCCACGTGCATTGGGCTTGATAATCTTTGAGAGTAAAATAATATTAGATTTGGTGACATGACTGATGTCTTGTTTTTTCCAGCTTTGAAGTCTAGCATTTCATAGAAAACAAAAAAGTTGCGTTTCATTTGGAACTTTAAAGTGCTCTAAGTGAAATCCACATGAGTGAAGGGGTGCCCAGTGGCTCACAGCTCAATAGTGCCCCATTGACTGTGCCTTCAACTCATTTCAGAGAAGTTGCTGGCCACCCTTGGCCAAGTGTTAGCCTTCTGAATGAAATACAGACACCAAATAGGAAATCAGAACAGGTGGACTCTCTAAAGAACAGTTTTTTTTTTTTTTTTTTTTGAGAAAGAATCTCACTCTGTTGCCCAGGCTGGAGTACAATGGTGCGATCTCGGTTCACTGCAACCTCCGCCTCCCAGGTTCAAGCAATTCTTCTGCCTCAGCCTCCTGAGTAGCTGGGATTACAAGTGCATGCCACCACGCCTGGGTAATTTTTGTATTTTTAGTAGAGACGGGGTTTCATCATGTTGGTCAAGATGGTCTCGAACTCCTGACCTTGTGATCCACTCACCTCGGCCTTCCAAAGTGCTGGGATTACACACGTGAGTCACTGTGCTTGACAAGAACAGTTCTTTGACACAGTTCTTTAGTGAGAAGGACTTTAATCATGGAATCTGGCAGTTTTTATCTATTTTAGTGAGGATGCACTCCTTCCGGGTTCCAGAAGCAGGACACATATCCATGCATTACAGAGGTCCTGGAAATAAGGCTATTTTGGGCTATGCAGGACACTCAGGACATAAATCTTGCACCAACCCTGGGGGTGTGGGACAACAGACAGCTCCTAGGTGCAGTTTTCTCCTCACCGTGCCCTAAATGAAGTGGAAAGGTCACTTGGATAATGAAGCAACAGGCTTCTTGCTTGTATTCAGACATGCTTTTACTGAATTTGGTTTAGTACCCCTAGACTTCAGTATCATACTCTGAATTTAAAACTCACCTTAGGCTGTCCTTTGGGACAGGTGTGTGCTCATCTGCATGTGTGTGTTCCAGTAAGGTCTGTCCCTGGATCCCTGGTACAGCTTTGAAGTGGAATGGTGGCTCCACGCACAACAATGAACAATTCTTTTCCTTTGTTTCCCCACACTTGCTCCCCCTGCCTTCTTCCCGGATTCCCTCTCTACTGTTCTTGTCATCTTCTGGTGCCCTGTCTCTCAGCACCATTCCTCCTTCCCAAGCAACTGTCCAACAAACTGTTGCATCTAAGCAAACATTGTTAATCCAGAATCCTTTTGGTTATTTCTCAGAGGACTCCATTTGGAAAACTGTTTCTCCTTTCAGATTTGGGGAATCACAATCTTAAAACTTAATTCATTTATTCAACAAATGTTTCTCAAAGTCCTACCCTGTGCCAGGTACTGTGCCAGGTAGACACTTAAATAAATAATACACGTTCAGCACTTTAGGAATTTTAGAATCAGGTGGGAGGAGATAGGCAAGTAAATCAATGATAATATTAAGTAATATATTAGTCATAATAAAAACTATGCCAGGGGGCCGGGCAGGGTGGCTCATGCCTGTAATCCCAGCACTTTGGGAGGCCGAGGCTGGCAGATCAACTGAGGTTGGGAGTTGGAGATCAGCCTGACCAACATGGAGAAACCCTGTCTCTACTAAAAATACAAAAAAAAAAAAAAAAAAAAAAAAATTAACCGGATGTGGTGGCACATGCTTGCAATCCAGCTACTCCGGAGGCTGAGGCAAGAGAAGTGCTTCAACCAGGGATGCAGCGGTTGCAGTGAACCGAGACTGTGCCATTGCACTTCATCCTGGGCAACAACAGCGAATCTCCATCTCAAACACACAAACAAACAAAAAACAGACAAAAAAACCCCAAAACTATAGTAGATCTACTGGTATGCAGCTGTGCGAACAAGGAGGAGAGACATCTCAGTCAGATGCTCTGGGTTCTTCCAGCTCCCTTACTGGCCCTTTTGCCACATTGAGCCCCACATAGTGTTTACCTCACTGTAAGAGCAGAGTGTGGGAGCAGGGCTAGCACACACTGGTATAACTGTTCCCGTTGTTAAAACATTGAAATACTCCTGTAGCAGTAGGTGATGACTTCAGTGTCCCTTCTACCCCAGGAGCCCCAGCTATTTCCCACAGACTCAGTAACTAAGGACAGACTGAGGCCCTGCAGGCATGGTTCTAGCATTTTGGCCTGGGGCCATTCTGTTTAGTTGTCATCTGGGCCATAAAGATTGCTCGATGGTTTGAATATCCTCCCTGTGTACTGGACTTGTTGGACATTGAATCTGCTGCACCCAGCACAGAGACTGCCATGTAAGTAGTGCACAATAAGTATTAGGTGGATGTTTAACAAATGGTGTAATTCCTAGGATTTGGGATGGGGAAGTTAATAGAGCAGGCTTCTGGAATGAAGTAAGACTGCAGTCGAGTTTTGGAAATCTTAATATTTTTAATTATGGAAAGAATAAATGCACATCATTGCATTTTATGAAAATTCTGTAAAGTACAAAGAAGAAAACAGCAATCAGCTATAATGATACCACCCAGAGGCGGCCACAATTGAGAATTCGATGTGTTGTCTTTTGGAATTTTCAATATGTGTATTTACTTCTCTCTTTCTCTCTCTCCCTCTCTCTTTCTGTGTGTGTGTGGGGCGGGTGGGGGCATGTATGCAAGTGGGCCTGTAAGAGGGGTGTGGTGGTCATAATAGTTTAAAATTGTTTGATGTGGCTTCTTTTATTTTTCTAAGCACTTGACCTTGGCCTTATTCTGCCTGATGTACCACCTATCCATCTGTCAGGAATGCAGACAGGGAACACAGTGATACTCAATTTTTGATATTCAATGATATGATTTTGCAGCAAATCAATAGTCTTGAAAATCAGGATATTTCTTGGAGAAAAATAATTCAAAATTACTTTGTTTCCTTATTTTTTAGCATATCAAAATCCATACTTAGTGAACTAGACCATAGGTAATTTCTTAATAGAGGGCCGGTCAGGAAGATTACAACAGTGTTCCAGTCTAGGGAGTTTGAGGGAAGAAGAAGGAAAGAGAATTGGGAGACAGAAAACATCAGATACGTGCTGTGAGTTAGAAAAATGAGGTGAACAACAGGAGTCTTGCCCACCTCCTCCTCCTGATGCCCATTTGGGGGAATGGGGGAGGTTGCCACACTGGCTACCGTGTATCAATCAGAACTGAAGCCACAGCAAAATAAATGGTGGTACAGCAAGCTCAGGCAGAGAGAGGTCTTCAAGTTTATCTTTTTGGAGCTGTCCTTGGTCCCTGTGGAGTCAAGAGAGACCCAGCGTGACGGTGGAGACTGTCAAACAGGGTTATCAGAGTGGAGGTGGGGTGCCTCTGTCACAAAAGATGTAGAGCTGACAGCTCAAGCTGGGGCTCAGTGGGAAATGTAAGACCTGAGAGAAGTCTAGAATGTCAAGCTTATCCAACCAAGCTGAGAGACCAGGTTGCCAGCTCCACCAGCTACAGATACATGCTATGAATGGCATTTGGGGCTGTAGCATCTAGGGGGTGAGGTTGCTCCAAGGGCAAGGGAGGGCAAAGAACTGAAAGAAATTGACTTGGCTTTTCTGCCCTGAGGTCACCTCTCCCCTCTTACCTTGAGATATTAGCATTTCTATTCAATACTACTTAAAGCAGCAGTCTAATTTATAAAATCAGATTAAATGTTATATCTGACAGGGCACTTAGTTAATGTTTTCCCAGATAATGACATCTGAGTACTGAAGGGGAGGAACACATCATCCATAGATGAAAGAAATGATGTGTTTTCTCCATCTACCTGGGTTGTGTTACTTAAAATTATGCGTGCACACGCACATTCAGTAAGAACATAATACTGGGTGCAGAGTTGTTCCTGTTAAAGTTGTTTTGTTGGCAAAGATCAGAAACTCCCTAAGGTTCACTCAGGTAACAGAGTAAAGGATAATTTAAGAATTCCAAAAGGCAATTTCATGGATATCTACAGATGAGAAGAAGAGAAGACAGGTTTCAGGAGACGTAGAATGGGAAATTAAAGACCATGTTTATACTCACAACCTCAGCGATCACAGGATTTCTCTCATTTCTGCTTCCCTTTGCTTATTAAGCTTGTTCTTGGTACAATATGTACTGAAGGCAAATAAACACACGAAAAGATGCTTAGCATCATTAGTTACTAGGGAAATGTTCATGAAAACCACAACAAGCTAACATTACACACTTATTTAAAAAAAACTGGCAAACATACAGAGCAACTAGAACTCTCAACAGTGTTGGTGGAAATGCAAGAAAAACATTTTTTTATCTTGAAAATTTTTTTTTATCTTTGGAAAACAGTTTGTAAATTTCCTATCAAGTTAAACATACGCTTCCTGTATGATGCAGAAATTCCACTTTGACATACTTACCCAAGTGAAATGATTTTTTAAAAGTCTACATGAAGGCTGGGTACAGTGGCTCACTCCTGTAATCCCAGCACTTTGGGAGACTGTGGCAGGTAGATCGCCTGAGGTTGGGAGTTCAAGATTAGCCTGACCAACATGGAGAAATCCCCTCTCTACTAAAAACACAAAATTAGCTGGACATGGTGGCGCATGCCTGTAATCCCAGCTACTCAGAGGCTGAGGCAGGAGAATAGCTTGAACCCAGGAGGCAGAGGTTGCAGTGAGCCAGGATCGCAGCACTGCACTCCAGCCTGGGCAACAGGAGTGAAATTCTGTCTCAAAAAAACGAAATAAAAACAAACAAACAAAATGAATAAAAAGTCTACATGAATGTTTATAGCAGTTTTATTTATAATTTCTCCAAACTGGAAAATAAAACAAAACATATGTTCTTTAACTAGGAAATGCATAAACAAGTTGTAGTACATCGAATACAGCGGAATACTACTTAGTAGTGAAAAGGAGTAAACTACTAATATATGCAATGAGATAAATGAGTCTCAAATGCATTATGCTAGTAAAATAAGCCACGTTTAAAAGGTGACATTCCATTTATACTGCACTCCCCAAAAGGTAAAACTATAGAAATGGAGAGTAGGTCAGTGGTTGCCAGGAGTTAGGGGTGGTTGAGGACATTGTCTGAAAAGGAGAAGCATAAGGGAATTTTTTAGAGTGATGAAGATGAGGAAAATATTCTGTCACCTCATTGTGATGGTAGTGACATGGCTCTATGCATTTGTCAAAAATCATAGCATTTTACACTAAAAAGAATGATTTTATTGTATGTATATTTTTAAAATTTTGAAAAAGGTTAAAAAGGAAGTAGAAAAACAACTTCAGTAAGACAGAAAATATAATGGACACTTCTCAGGTCAGATTACAATGTTGGTCCAATGACGGATGATTCCTCAGCAGAGCCCTGAGCTGTTTCTCCAGATTTTGAGTGGTTCAGTAACCATGGGTTTGCAAATGAAGGGACTTGTCCAGTTGTACCTTGTGGCACCACTGATTAAAATTATTTAATGAGCATTTTCCCACGTCTTTAAAATTATCTTGTATGCATCTGTTGAAAATGTTGCTAGTGACCCATTCTACCTATAAATGTATCTGCCAAGTTTCAAAGAAGAATTTGAAAATCATGTGATAACTAACTATCAGAGATATGCAAATCAAAACCACAATGAGATACTATCTCACTCTAGTCAGAGTGGCTACTATTAAAAAGTCAAAAAACAACAGATGTGGGCGAGGCTGTGGAGAAAAGGGAATGCTTATATACTATTGCGGGGAATGTGAATTAATTCAGGCATTGTGGAAAGCAGTTTGGAGATTCAAAGAACTTAAAACAGAGCTACTATTTGACCCAGCAATCCCATTACTGGGTATATATCCAAAAGAAAATAAATTATTCTACCAAAAAGACACATGTACTCATATGTTAATCATAGTGCTATTGACAATAGCAAAGATATGGAATCCACCTAGATGCCCATCAACAGTGAATTGAATAAAGAAAAGGTGGTACATATATACCATGGAATACTATGTAGCCATAAAAAAAGATGAAATCATGCCTTTGCAGCAACATAGATGCAGCTGGAGGTCATTGTCCTAAGTGAATTAAGGCAAGAACAGAAAATCAAATACTGCATGTTCTCACTTATAAGTAAGAGCTAAACATTGGGTATTCATAAACACAAAGATGGCAACAATGGACACTAGGGACTACTAGAGGTGCGTGGGAGGGGAGCAAGGACTGAAAAATAACAATTGAGTACTATGCTCAGTAGCTAGGTGATGGGATCAGTCATACTCCATACCTCAGCATCATATGATGTACCCATGTAACAAACCTGTGCATGTACCTGCTAAATCTAAAATAAAAGTTGGGCCGGGCACGGTGGATAAAAGGAGAGCCTGTAATCCCAGCACTCTGGGAGGCCGGGATGGGCGGATTACGAGGTCAGGAGATCGAGACTATCCTGGCTAGCATGGTGAAACCCCGTCTCCACTGAAAAATACAAAAAATTAGCCAGGCATGGTGGTGGGCACCTGTAGTCCCAGCTACTTGGGAGGCTGAGGCAGGAGAATGGCGTGAACCCAGGAGACGGAGCTTGCAGTGAGCCAAGATCGTGCCACTGCACTCCAACCTGGGTGACAGAGCGAGACTCCATCTCAAAATAAATAAATAAATAAATAAATAATAAATAAATAAATAAAATAAAAGCTGAAATCATACATCTATATCTATCTATATATATGAAAATAACTAGATAAAGGAAGTAAGGAAGGAAGGCAAAGAAGCAGGAAAAGATCTAGATGCCATCTACTCTCAGAAGTGTTGGAACCAGTATCCACTCAATCAAAGACTTAATACAGAGAAGCAATTTTGAATATAACATTGTGATAAGTAGTTTGTATTGCATCAAAATATATACTAAGATGTAAACTTCAAGATGCCAAGGAGCTATCTAGTTAGAGGGTAAAACTAACACATAGAAAAAAGATACAAGTATTTCTATTTTCTGCTTAATATATGTCTCTAACAGTTTGCCTCTAAGCCTTGTAAAATTGTATTATATTAAGTACAAAAACCCTATAGAATAAGCCTTAGAAGTATCAAGGTCTGAAAATCTTTGAAAAGTGCAAACATGTTTCAGGTACTCTTTACCTTGTTGGTATAAGGCAGAGATGTTACATTTTGCTATTACTTATAGTTTGAAATAGCTTCCTTGATTTTTGTAATCAAGTATCTTTGTGCAATTGCTGAGCATCTTGAAAACACTTCAAAATCAACATAACTATATATTCGGTAGAAGTACCAAAGCAGCAGCAATTAAGCCCAGAGCTGCTAGCTGATATTTAGGAGTATCAAGTCACATTTTCTGCCCTATGAGAAATTGTCCTAACTGGTTTACAACATAAAAATGGGTGAATCAGTGTTATATCAGGAAATGATTAACACACTCTCTAGCTACTTCTCTCAAGGGAAAAGCCACATAACTAATGTCACTAGGTTTATATCTCTTCTTTCTAGGAATAATGTTTCTAGGTTAAGACTGAAGTCAGTGGCAAGCGTGTGTGTGTGTGCATACAGGGGGAAGATGGGGGGCAGCCCAATCTCTCTTCACACATCCCTCAAAGTGGCAAATATTAGAATGTTCTCATACTTGATTTTCTGGTGAGCAAATACAGTCCTCATTTAGTAGGCTGCGTAAAAGAAAAATAGGAGATTTTTCAGTAATCTCCTCTTGTCAGACTTCGCATAACATAAATGTATCAGTGGAAGATTAAAGGCCAATTCATGAAAATAAAATAGAATGACTTGAGGTGATTCAGGAAGAAGTGAACACAGTCATTGTTTGTAAATGAAGGTTAATGATACCTTTGCACTAGCTGCAATTTTGTAGCATGCATATTTTGATGAATTATACCAAGGATGTATCATAATTTGTGATCTATATTCAAGACTCAAAGTGAAGTAGTTATCCACATTTTATTGTCAGTCATTTCTTTTCTCTGATCAGAACCCCCCTTCCCCATATCACTAAACTCTCTCTATATGAGTGTATATATTTTTTCAGACTATTAGTTCCCCCTGGAGACTATGATAACACTGACCAGACACAACATGATTAAAGAGAAAGAAATAGTTGTATGAGTCACCTACACATGTCAACAGGGGCTCAAAGGGATGGCTTTAAATTTTTTAAATTTAGATTTATTTACTTTAAAAGTTGTTGATAGAGGCCGGGCACGGTGGCTCATGCCTATAATCCCAGCACTTTGGGAGGCCGAGGCAGGCGGATCACCTGAGGTCAGGAGTTCGAGACCAGCCTGGCCAACATGGTAAAACCCCGTCTCTACTAAAAATACAAAAATTAGGCAGGCATAGTGGCAGGCACCTGTAATTCCAGCTACTCAGGAGGCTGAGGCAGGACAATCGATTGAACTCTGGAGGTAGAGGTTGCAGTGAGCCGAGATAGCACCATTGCACTCCAGCCTGGGGGAAAAGAGTGAGACTTGATCTCAAAAAAAAAAAAAAAAAAAAAAAAATTGTTGATAGAATTTTTACATTTCACCTCAAAAAGACTGTACAATATCACTGCTGACAGTACATTTACCCAGAGACTGACTTTATGCTAACAAATATTCTGTTCAGATTGTCAGCAAAACTGAAATGAATGAGCTTAGCACAATTCAAATGGATCTTCGGCATATCATCAATCAATTAAGTTCTCCCTGGCACTCTTAGGTTAATATCAAAGTATACAATACAACATCATCCATTTTATTTAGCATTCTTTGTGTGCAGTCCCATAAAACATGCTACAGAGGTTTCCTGATCCCTCGCTTCTAGACGAGAGTGACTCTGACAGTGACAAAGCAGAAGCTGAGGAGATGTGACCAGGGATTGTTCTCACAGGCTTCTTTGTCTCTGGGGCAAGGTGTGTGTCTCCACAATAATCAATACTGACCCTTGGTGGTTTGGATAAAGAAAAAAAAAAAAAAGACAAAAATTAAAGTTCAAAATAACCAAATTCAAGGATAAAAGTCCAAAAAGCAGGAAGAAATGGATGAGTGTGAAAATGTCAGAGAGATGGAGTAAACAGCCCAGAAAGCTCCACTTCAGTTTCATTGACTCAGTTGCAATCCACCTCAGTGAAAGAGGAGCAGAGAGAAATGCTGCGAGGGTGATGCTGAGACCATTTCTGAAAACTGGAAAGCCATTTTGAAAAAATTCCAACATCGATTCTTATTTAGCCTGGATTTGGTTTACTTCAGGCAAATGTATTAAATTCAGATTTCATTCAGAAGCAAAGTCAATCTTATTGAAATTACAGAATAGCCATTCTTGCCACGTTCAGTTTCTATGTGGCAGGGAACTACCCTGGGTTTACCTGCCACAGTAGGATAAAAACTTCTGCTTCAGAGGAAGCAAGAAAGAATAACAGGATAATAGTGACTGCAAACTCTGCTTTCTGACATGATTGTTGTAGCATGTGACTCTGGAGCAATGTAATGTTTCTCTTAACTATGTTAAATGTTAGCACATTTTGTATTTAAAAGATCCCAAAGGTGAATCTTCTATAGCTGCTATTCCTACTCTAAAAGTCAAGTACTCTTAGGCGTGAAAGTGGGGAGCATGGGGTATGATTGCAAAAGGGGAGCAGAATCTCTGTGGTCTCTGAGTGTTACTGATATGGACAGGAGACAGGGAAATACTGGGTAGAAGAGGGCAGTTCCCCAGCAAATTCCCCACCCTCAAGCCTGGAGACCCATGGCCCTAACTTGGAACAGGCATTTCTGTTTTCTGTTGAAAAGTTGTCTTTTGGCCCACCACAACCCCCTATCCTGTACCCGTGTAAACTGCAAACCCCAGGCTCCAGTAGCTGATGAGGAGAAGAGCAGACAAGGAGACTAGGAGATAAGCACATGAACAGCAGAATGGTGTTGCAGAGAAAGAGAGAAGGGAAGGCATGTCTGAAAGCTGAGAGGAGTTTGGCTGGGGGCAGTCAGAGGGGAATTTAGCAGCTGGACGGCCAAACTCCAGGGGAAAATCATCTTCCCATTCCATTCCCCTTTCCAGCTCCCCATCCATCCTGCTGAGAGCCCCCTCCACCACTCAATGAAACCTCTCATTCATCCTTCAAGCCTGTGTGTGACCCAATTCTTCCAGGATGCTGGGCAAGAGCTCAGGATACAGAAAGCTGTCACACTGGCCTTCTGCCTTTGTGAAAAGGCAGACGGTCCATTGAGCTGGTTAACACTTAAGCTGTCTGTAGACAGCAAGGCTAAAGGAGCATTGTAACACTGGGGCTGCAGGCACCCACCCCTAAGCATGGGGCTGGAGCCCACAGCACTCACCCTGGCTCCTACACCTGCCCATCTGTGTACTCTCCCTCCAGTCAGGGGTTTGAGCAGCAGCAGTGACCAAACAGGCTAGCCACAGCCCTGCTGCATGTCCTATGAGGGGGATCAGGGGACTTTCTTGTTTCATTACTAGTAAAAAGAAATGTCACATACATATATACTATGTTAAATGTATGTATAATATTAAAAGAAATTAGAAGAAATTCCTTTAAAATTGTGATTGGGTTCATAAAGTTGCCTTTTAGCTTTATGTACTTTCTTTTACTTTTTTTTAAGAGATGGGGTCTTGCTTTGTTGCCCAGGCTAGAGTACAGTGGTGCGATTATAGCTCACTGCAGCCTCAAACTTTCCAGCTCAAGAGATGGTCCCACCTCAGCTTCCCAAGCAGCTGTGACTACAGTTAAGTGCCACCATACCTGGCTAATTTAAAAAAAAAAAATTTGGAGAAGACACAAACCATCCTTGCTATGTCCTGACCCACAGACTCTATAAACATATTAAAATAGCTATTTTATACCATGAAGCTTTGAGGTAGCTTGTTTTGTAGTAAAAATAATGGAAACAGGATTCTTCTAACCTGAATAAAAACCATAACACTAAAACAAAATAGACCATCAAACTCAAGGAATTTGGAAACCAGTGTCAGTCAGTATTCTTTGGTTGCATGCAACCAAAATCCACTCACTTAAGCAAAAGAGAATTTACTGGCAGGATTTGAGGCTGGAAAGGTCTAGAGGAATTAAGAATAATTCCACTTAAAAAGGCCCTCTGAGGGCCTGGGCAGAAGGAACTGATGAAGAATTTCTTCAAGTCTCAAGCACTGCTATGAATGTGCTCTGACCAGAGTCAGTTGTGTCACTCTGATTAAGATTTTAATTACAAGGAAAGTAATCAGTCAACCCAGACTGAGCCACATGCCTGCACCTTGTCTAGCAGAAGACGGGCACAGTGATTTGCAGCTTCGCCAAGATCAGCATACAATGGGGAAGGGCTAAGTACCCCAAGGGAAATCAGGGTGCTCTTATTTACAAAAGGAGGACTAGATATGCAAGCATCCAAAACTCATGTTGTATGGAACTAGTAATTCAAATGTTCTCTCACTGCACCATGAGGCTGGTGGCTTCAGGTTCTGAAACCAGCTTTATTCCGGTGTTGATAGTACTCAAAGGTGACTGAAGTGGATTAGGTTTCTGGTAGTTGTTCAGTGCAGACTGGAGTTTAAGGTGTTTCCTGCTTCGTATTTGCATAACCAATACTGTCTTGGGTACTGAGAGTGAGTAGATGAGTCATTCTCTAGTTGATTCATAGTAAAAGCAGTGGCGGTTGTCTATTGCTGAAGATGACTTTTTATATTGGTAGCAGTAGCGCTCACCCAGGCCCCCTATCACACAGCTATGTGACTGTTGGTTGCTAATGACAACTACTTTCCCTTCTCCAGAGAACCGGCCTCAACTGGGGAGGACTCTGTCCTCCCTATAGTTAGTGACTAAGAAGGACTTATGACAAAGGTTAGCCCTTTGTTTCAAAGGGAGATATCTCTGCTGCACTCTAGAGTTTGCAAACTCTGGCTGGTTCCATATGGCAAGCTTATTTTGAGGAAATACACCAACCATATGATTTCACTGGGAAAGCAGAGCCCTCATATTGTATTTCAAGATCTGCAGTACTACTGCTGAGAAAACATGCATTATGAAAGAAAACAGGATCTGGCTCCATTGTTTATATAAATGATGCTTAGTAAAATCCATGTTAGAGGAATACCAATGTCATGGGCCGAGTACAAATTTTTTGATTCTAGAGTTTGCACTCTAGAATCCTCTTCGTGTGAATCAGGCCAAGGAGAGACTTCACCTGAATTCACATCACATGCTTGCTTGTCTCTGTCCCTTTCTTTGCTCCACTTCCTTTCTTACAGATTTCTACCGAGAGACGGTCCTCAATAAACAACTTGCATAAGAATCCCCATCTCAGGCTCTGCTTCTAGGCAACACCACTTAGAACATGAATCTGTGTCTGTGGTTCTCAAACTTTTGCGTTCATCAAAATCATTTGCAAGGCTAGTTAAAAACACAGATCACTGGGCCCCTTATCTCAGAATTTCTGATTGAGTAGGTCTGGGGTGTGGCCAGAGAATGTGCATTTCTAGCAAATTCCCAGGTAATGTTGATGTTGCTGGTATAGGTACCATATTTGGAGAATCATCGTCTTGGTGATTGCTAGGTGCTATGAGAAGTCTCTTCCTTACTTCATTCCTATGACAAAACTATTTTGCCAGGTAGCCCTGCCATGGAACCTGAAATTCATGCTCAACTCTCTTTGGTTAGGAGGTTGAAGACTGAAGTATAAATGCAAATGTTATCCAGAAAAACATAACATATTATGTTTTATCCCTTACACTGACTTTAGTATAGTATGGTTTACTTAGCCAGTTACCTGGTAGAGCTCCGAGAAAAAAGGCAATAAGAACAGGAAGGTTTTGACAGGGTAAAAAAATCAAGAAAGTCCCATCACGGTATATTTCCAACTCACTTTAGTCACAGAATTCTTTCTTCAAACAAAAACTTCAGAGAAAGTCCAATATAGGACCCAAGTGGAAAGACTAAAGAAATCATTAGGGCTGACTGGTCTTCACACTGGCTGAGTTGGCTGGTTCAAGAGGTGCAGGATCTTTAGCTATTTCTGTTTGATCCAGGCCTGCTCTGGGGCTGGTTCCATAAGGCAAGCTTATTGTGAGGAAATACACCAACCATATGATTTCACTGGGAAACCAGAGCCCTCATATTGTATTTCAAGATCTGCAGTACTACTGCTGAGAAAACATGCATTATGAAATAGAAAACAGGATTTGGCTCCATTGTTTATATAAATGATGCTTAGTAAAATCCATGTTAGAGGAATACCAATGTCATGGGCCGTGTACAAATTTTTTGATGTTTTCCCTTCTGTGTATTTCATGGTCTTGCTTTTTGTTCCATTAAAAAAGTCTAGGGCATATGAAAATGCTTAAGTAGCCACACATTGCGGCCGGTGATGGCTTGGTTTTGATGAATGATGTGGGATTGCGCAGCTCATTGCAAAGTAATGCTTTTAACTTAAATCAAATCAGTTTTAAGTGAACATGTTTTGCACATTTATGCTCCAGAGTTTGAAAAAGCTTTCTTCCTAGGAAACAGCACTTCTTCAGACACTCCCACCAGTGGGGGGTTGGGGGGGTCGCCTCTCTGGCTCAGTCAAGGAGAGTGTTTACTTGCTTTGTCTTCAAACTGCTACAAGTTTAGGGCCCACAGGGCTGCTGTCTTCTTAATGAAGCGGTTAATGATGTGTGAATTATAGATCCTGACAACCCCTTTAATAAAAACAACAGGACTGCATCCACAGTATAGTGTGGCTGCTAAGTAATGACAGACTGTCTGCTTAACATAATGCAGTGTCTTTAAGTAAAGCGCCATTCTTGCATGGCGGCATTGAAAATTCCTAGTCAGTGCGGAGAAGAACAAGCATCCTGAAGAACACGTTGATGCACAGGACACTTCTTTTCCACTCAGCTGGGGCTTGGAGTGCAGGAGCCAGAGAGATTTTAGAGACACAGCAGAATCACGAACAAGCAGCTGTTTATACTCTTTGCTTTGTCGCCTTTGCTTTCCTGTGAGGTGCCCCTGATAGCAAAGGGCTGTATGATGGATGTTTTAATAGTCTAAAAGTTGCCCTCTTCTCCCCCTCCTCCTCACTGGAGCACAGGAATGCTGGCTTTCCAGTTGATTTCAAAGAACTAATTGTCTGCTCTGAATACCTACTGATGCTTGGATGGCATAATATGTGCGCCTGGACTTAGCCAGACAAGCCGTGCGGAGGCCCAGCTGTGGAGCCAGGCACATTCTGGTTGCTGACCTGGACAGTCAGAATGCATGAAAGCCAGGCTTGTGGGGAGCTGAAACACAAACCCAAACCTAAACAAAGCCTTTTCTCCATTTAATTTGGTGGCCACTTTTAAGAAAAAGTGAATTCACTTTCAATCCCTCTATAGGCACTGAATGTGGATTCACAGGCCAAAGTTCGATCTCTTTATCATTATCCTGGGGATGAGAAAATCCAAGTCCGCCTTGTTTAGGCAGGGGTAGTTTCCCTTTAAACAGTTCAAGGAACTGTTTGTCTAACCCTCACCATTTGAGGTGACAGATAGCAAAGCAAAGCAAAGAGAATGGCATGCATTCACAAGCGCACACAAACCTTTCTGTTTGTTCCCAGAGCTGGGAGACCAGCCCAGCAACAAAATCACTGCACCACTGAAAGGGCATTGACATGCAAATGAGGCTCGGGGCACCCTGCTTGGTTTCAGAAAAGCCCCGCTTGCCACGCTGGGAAAGGCTGCCTGATGGGACAGGGGCTCGCTATGCCTTCTTCTGAGGTTCTCTCAAGCTGGAAAAGCACCTCAAGGGCAAGGCCAGGATCAGCTCAGGTGAAGCTGAGTTTTGGGGAAGGGGAGGGGAGGGGAGGAGATTGAGTATCAGGCAAGTCATTGCAATTAAAGGGTGAACAACTGTCCTGAAGACTGAGGGGAGATCTGGGATCCAGGATTTCTCAAACTGGGACAAGTTGGTCACCCTAGTTAAGAATGATTTGCTACCCTTAGCTTTCTCAGCTAGAAAGCAAACAAGAATCATTGTCCATTGTGGAAACAATAAAATCCACCGTGAATCTTGTTAAAAACTGGATGGGGTTGCTCATGCCTGTCATCCCAGCTCTTTGGAAGGCCAAGGCAGAAAAGAATCACTTAAGGCCAGGAGTTCGAGACCAGACTGGGCAACACAGCAAGACCTCATCTCTACAAAAAAATTTAAAATTAGGTGGGTGTAGTGGTACACATCTGTAGTCCCAGTTATTCGGGAGATTGAGGTGGGAGGATTGCTTGAGCCCAGGAGGTCAAGGCCGCAGTGAGTTATGTTTGTGCCATTGCACTCCAGCACGGATGACAAAGTAAGACCCTGTCTCAAAACAAAAAAACAAAAACAAAAACAAAAACAAAAACAAAACAGGCAGGATGTGGGTGGCTCATGCCTGTAATCTTAATCCTAGCACTTTGGGAGGCAGAGGTGGGTGGATCACTCGAGGTCAGGAGTTCAAGACTAGTCTGACCAATAGGGTGAAATCCTATCTCTACTAAAAAATGCAAAAATTAGGTGTGGTGGTGCACACCTGTAATCCCAGCTAATTGGGAGGCTGAGGCAGGAGAATTGCTTGAACCCAGGAGGTGGAGGTTGTAGTGAGCTGAGATCGTGCCACTGCACTTGAGCCTGGGCAACAGAGCAAGACTCTATCTCCAAAAAGAAAAAAAACAGAATCTCTTTATAATCTGCTATATCTGCTATTTCTTTGTCCTCCTTCACTGATTTCCATATCTTAAACACATCTACTATAAGTAGCAAAATTAACTAGTTATTTTCTTTCTATTTTTTAGTCTCTGAGCTCCTCCCATGGGGAGAAAGCTAATAAATCAAGCGACTGTCTGTGGGAAACAAAGCACATAGAGCATTCATTATAATTATTAGTGACCTACTATATGCTGGGTGTTAAGTTACAGCTTTCCTGTTTATTCATTGGCTGACCATTGTCAGTGGTCCTATGAAGTAGGTGACACTCTGCCTGTTGTGCAGGTGATCAAACAAGGAGCTGATAGGTTGAGTATGATTTTCATAAGTTTATACAAGTGGCAGATCTGAAACAAAACTCTTGATTCTCCATCCCCAAGTCCTGCGGTGCTCCTCAGAACATCACATTGTGTCTTAAAGCATTATTGGCGATTGGTGTAAGGAATATCTGCATAATACTGAGCCAGACAGTTTACAGGTTTTGAAACAATAATGTCATTCATCAAATTCTACATTTTGCATAATTACGATCAAATTAATACATGAGTGTTGTAAAATCATTAATATAGCTATGAATATAAAATGAAAGAAAAAAGTTTCCCTACTCAATCTCTCTCAGCTCCCCAGTCCCTGGAGGCAACCACAGCTATCAGTTTCTTATATAACTTTATGGAGACTTCCACATATATAAATATTATCTCCATGTCATGTCAGTACATAGTATGCAAAGAACTTTTTATTTTTATTTTTTTAGCAACTGAGCTGCACCTCAGTCAGATAGTGGTATTCTGACACAGGAATGTATCACTCAATTTAAACAGTTTCCTATTAAGGATATTGAGGAAGTTTTCATTTTTTTTTCTATTACAAACTATACTATGATGAATATTCTTGTACACATATTTGTGCTGTTTTTTGAGTATATCTGAAAGGCAAATGTCTAGAAGAGGTGCGGACATTTAAAATTTTGTTAGGTATTGCCAACAATTTGTTCAAACACATTAATTGTTATGCTAACCAATGAAGTAGGAGAGTCCTTGTTTTTGTTTCTCATCCTGGAAAACACTAAATGTTAGAATATGTTCTAACATATTGGTCAGTCTAGTAGCTAAAAAACCCTCTAATTTCATTGTTGTTTTACTTGCATTTATTTATGTGAGCACTTGAGTATCTTTATATATGTTTATTTGGCATCAGTATTATCTTTCAACAAATTCGTGCCTGTGCCTGGTATTGTGGTAAGTGCCAGGAATACAAAGATATATAGGATAAGACGCCTTTCTTTAGGGAACTCATGGTCTATCAGACACATAAACAAAAACTGCAGTGAAGTATTATAGGCACCACAGAAGAAGTTCATATAGAACACTGAGAGAGTCCAAAGAACCATGTGGGCAATTCTACTACGATAGGTCAAGGCTACAGGTCAAAGGGCACAGAGGAGCTGACCCTTGAATGGGACACAGTGGGAAAAAAATGAGTTTTAGAGATGGGGAGGCTGAAGTCCTGACTATGTTACTTATTGTGTTATCTTGGGGAATTTCTGTGACCTCTCTGACCTTCAGTTTCTTCACCTGTAAAATGGGGATTACGCTTTCTAAATCACATTGTTAGGAGGATTACATGAGGGAATGCTGATGTGTCGGTAACTGCTCCACATGAATTTTGTTGTTAAGAAAAAAAAATCTTCTTGTTTATTAGCTAGCTTTTCTTATATTCAAGTGATAGTACTTCCACCCTCATCCAATTTTCAATTTTCAAATACAAATTGGTAAGTATAGGGACTTCAGAGCATACCCTTGCTTCTTTGTGGTAATGTCCTGAAATCACATAACTGCTGTTATTGTTTTTTTGTTGTTGTTGTTTGTTTGTTTGTTTACATGGAATCTCACTCTGTCACCCAGGCTGGAGTGCAGTGGCATGATCTTGGCTCACGGCAACCTCTGCCTCCCGGGTTCGAGGGATTCTCCTTCCTCAGCCTCCCAAGTAGCTGGTATTACAGGCATGTGCCACCATTGCTGGTTAATTTTTGTATTTTTAGTAGAGACAGCATTTCACCATGTTGGCCAGGCTGGTTTCGAACCACTGACCTCAAGTCATCTGCCCGCCTTGTCCTCCCAAAGTGCTGGGATTACAGGCATGAACCATTGTGCCAGGCCAACTGCTATTATTGTTATGTAATGCAGCTGACTTATGTTTCCATAGTTAAAGACAATAATTACTTCCTGATAGAAATAGTTTATGAAACTGTTGAAAGAATGCTTAATGCCAATTGGAAGATGAGAGGAGACCGAATTCTGAGTTGTGATTTGGAGAGAAGTGTGGTTGAAGCCATGTCTGTGCACTTGTGAGAAGCTAGAACATCTTAAGTACCAGCAGTGCCTTGATGCTCTCCATCAAAGATTGGGAACCATTTAGGATTTCCCAGTACCAAGTGAAGTGTTCAGATATGCTGAAAGCAGACCAAGAATCTTCCAAATGACATTACTCTTTTAGTTTCCATTTTAATGTAACACAGATTTACTGAACTGCTTACCAAAATGAACAGTTACTCTTTAGGAAAGCTCCTGGGGGACATTGGGGTCCAAGAACTTTGCCTTTATGACTGGAAAGCAGCAGGTTTAATCGTTTTAAACAAATATCATTCATTAAAATAAACAAGTATCATTTGTGAAAATATTTGTGTATTCTGTTTTCCTTAAGAGAGCATGAATGGATTTATACACTTTGAATGTCTCCCAGTGGGTTTTGATACTTGAGAAAATCCACTTGGTCATTTGCTGATGTATAGAACATGTTTGCAAATGGGCAGTTTTTACATGCAGGCTGTCAAAACTACCCGTGGATAACAAAGAGCTCATGTCAAGAAGAGTTTGTTGCTTTCACACTCTGAACGGTCAGTTCTCAGGTCACATGTGGGCAGGCCTACGCTATACTTACCACTTGTGTGCCCTAACCAAGAGTGTAGTGCAGCCAATGTGTGGTTTGCCCTAAATATAGCCAAGTTCCTATAATATTTAAGAGACAATAACCTGCAGGGAACGCAAGTACTTTTCTTGGAAGTCAGTCATCCAAAGCCTCCAACCTAGAGCTCAAGGTGGGCTGAAAGTGGCAGAGTAACTTCCCCAATGCTTGTTGCCTTCCCATAAAGAGGAAGGCCTTTAGAAGCCCAAAGTAATGACAAATTCAGGTGACTTTTTTTGGTCTTCTCTCCGTGTCATTTTTATCGAGGTGTAGCATGCATATAGTAACCTGCACAAATCTTAAGTTTAGATTGATGAGTTGATATCTGTCTCTCATGTGATTTGACATAAAACTTGAGTGCAAGCTGTAAAACACAAGCTTTGCAAGTATTTTGATATTAAAAGGATTTCTTTTTATATTTTCTGATTGCTAATTCTAGATAAATTAATTAAAGCTAAGCTTATCTCTCTTCCTCTCTGTGTGTTTGCTTTTCGTGTCTTAAGCACCAGGCTGGTCTGACTCTGTTTAGTATAGCCCTGCCTAAGAACAAGAGAGGGAAGATTGTCTTCCCTTAGTGGTTCCAGAGGGCATGCTCTTGTACCCATGGGAGCTCAAAAGAGAAAATCAGGCTGAGAAAATCTCTGAACATCTTGGCAATGTGTTTGAGGTGCTCTTAGGCAGTGCTTATTGAAAGCTACAGAAATTGTGACTCTAGGTTTGAAGCAATCAGTAAATCAAATGTAACATCCAAGGTAATTTTAGAGCATTCCCTGGGAAACGTGGCTCATTCAGTTACTCCTCTATCACTTAAAACAGAGTTCTTTGTCTTTGGGGTTGATGAGTAGGTATAAAAGCAAATCCAGAGCAAACTGTCAGATAAAGCAAACTCAATTCTCGTCCTATAATGACAAGGTCGTGCACCACATAGAACTGCTTTTAGATTGGCTTTGAGTAAACTCAGATGAAGAAAAATTTGTATTGGAAAAAAAAAAAAAAACTGAGAAAAAAACTCCTCCCACCTCACCTGAGAATACATAGGGATGAGAAGGCGTCTGGCTCTGGCAGGGACACTAGCAAATAGCTGTTTCCATTATGACTTCTTTACATTATTGAATACAATGGGAACTTTAAGGGCGACTGCAATAACAGTTTCTCATAAAAAATTAACAAAGAATTTATGGAAATGTAGGAAAAGTCCCAAAGCAATTAGCTTAGATTTCTCTAGAGTCTGAGAAAAGCCTGGATAATTGCATGCAGAAACCGCATAAAATGGCTATTTTCATTATCGCTGGATACAGAAAGTCCATTTTCATCACAATGGGATATAATGATGTTAAAGCTAACAGGGAGATATGTTTAAAAAGGTTACAACACGGTTTACCAAATGGTTTGATTTATGTAACTTCGGAGATACACACTTAAGATTAGTGTTAAGGGGACTGGAGAGGTTACCCTTGAAATTTCTAAAGACTTCTATATGATAAGAAAATATATTACAGTTTCTGAAAGCTAATTGTACATTACCACTAGGATGCACAAGAATGAATTTAATTTGTCTCAGAATTGAAAGCTGAATTGTACTACAAGCTGGCACATGAATATCCATTCTGACTGACTCTCTTGTAAATTGGCTATTATGTATGTTTAGAGGTGCACCTAGGGCTGGGGTCCTCTCCCTGAACGTCTTAGAAACTCTGAGGTCCTGGCACCCTAAGGAAGCAGAGGCAACATTCTGAAAACCTGCAGAGTCTTTACTAGGCCTAAAAAGAAATGAGACATCATTATGTAAATGTCACTATTTTCAGTAAAATAAAATAAAACGAAGCGCATCATCTTTTCTCGTGATGTTCATTCACGAGCACTGGCAGTTTAATGACTCTTCCCAAGTCCAAGAAAGCCATCTCCCTGGCAGTCTGTAAAGAAATGGGGAAAGAGACATAATACAGTGAGCTTTTATCAACCCCCAGTGTCCTCTGCAATGTCACAGACACGTACAGATCTGGATATCCTTTTCTATCTATAAAAAGCTGTAGTTAAGGCTGTGCCTGGGATTTGAATGATTCTTGAAACCATTAAATAGATTCTTGCTCTGAAGCCCACAGAATATTAATAACTTTTGTTAGCTGCAGTGTCAAAAGGATCATACAGTCTCAATCTTATTTGGTAAACACTCACTGTTTAAAAAAAAAAAAAGAAAGAAGAAAGAGATTATTTAAGTGGTTCCAACAAAAGCCTCAGCAGAGGTCCTACTCTGAATGGACACTGCTGCCTGGGGACAAATGTCAACACAGTTCAAGCTTTGTTAAAAGGACTGAAAGGATCTCCAAGCCTGCACATGGGCACGCTTATGACCAGCATTAAGAAAATCAATCTAAAATAACAACACCACATTCACGTCCCAACCTGGCCAATACACTTCCGCAGATGTGACAATCATATTTTGACAGTTCAGATAGCTGATAACGGATGGAAAAAGAAATTTCTATTTGACATGGGACCTGAGTTTACACAATTACAGCCCTTCTGTTTGTCTGGGGCACATTAAGGACGCAAAAAGTGGAGAGAACGAACAGAAGCCTGTATCTTGGTATAATCAATGCAAAGTGATATAAACCCCATCAGGATCATTCCAGTCTACTTTCAATTTTTATTTCCTTCTGCATTTAATAGTAGCCCAAAGAATAAATTAAGATTCCTGCAGTCCTCCTTGTTTCCCAGTCTGCCATCTTTTTGCTAGGCTCTTTGTCATTTCAAATACATTTTTTTAAGCACATCATTCACCTGGCTAATGAAAGAAAGGAAGGAAGAATGAATAGAAAGCTTTGTCGTAAATGGAACTGGCATTTCACTCAGACATTCTGAGCAGCTCTGACATTCAACACCCTTGTTCCTGAAACTCCTGGACATCTCCCATTCAGGCAGGTGAAATAAAGCTGTTCCTAGGGGGATAGTTTAAAACTACTTGTAACATGTTTTGATTTACAGATTATCAATTCTGCTGAGCAACAGAGGGACATATTTGGGAGTCACATAAACAAATATATTCAACGGTGCTGTGGATTAACCTAAAGTGACACATTTATTTAAAAATCTGCCTACTACTTGTCCTCATTGATTAAATGCCCTTAAGAAAGTAAGTCTGATGAAATGAAAGCCATTAAGATGCAGCACACCTCCTCTGCTCCTTTTGATGGTTGACACATTCCCTGGAGTGGGAGATTGGACGGCTGATAAGCTAACACTGAATTATAAGCACTTTGTGGAATGTCACTGGCAAATGAAAGATCTACTGTTTTGCTTGCAAAGCAACTGTATGCCTTAACAGCACAAAAATGGACACGGTGCAGAATTATTTCATCCTCTGTGCTTAGAATATAAACGAATGTGTACACCGTGCGTGCATTTTCACAGTAGAGATCAGCTCAGAGCCAGCTAGGCTTGTCTCTGACTGCAGTACCATTGATCATGAAAATAGAAGGGCCTGCCAAGGACTTTGCCAATGTTGTCAGGACTCCAACAAGCATTGGTTGATTTTGCTGTTGCCTGTTGTTACCTGAGCTTTCATAGTTTTGGAGAGGGGAATGTGTAGGGGCGTGAGAGTGTGTTGGTGGTGAAACTGAAGCATGGAGAGGTTAAATGGAAAACCTTTTTTTTTTTTTTTTTTTTTTTTTAGGAATTAGAGGTGTAAACAACATTCGAAGTGTAGAGGATAGGATGCCAACGTGGAGTTCATGCCATGTGGTTCCTTACTAGCCTTATGGGTTCGAGAAAATCACTTCAATTTGCTGAGTGTCCAGTTTCTTAAGCTGAAAAATGGAGCTAATAATGTTTGTTTTTTATTGGATTGTGGAGAGGATAGTGGGGGATAATGTACAAGGATGTGCTTTGTAAACAGTTCAACACCATATAAACATCAGGGGTCATCACTAACCACAATGAACTAGAGCACCAGGTGTTTGCTCCAAGTGGCGGACACTCCCATTGAGGGGCAGTGGGTCCCGAGGACACTCCCACTGAGGGGCAGTGGGTCTCCCCCTGGCGTTGGCCTCCCTGCCGTGTCCTAGTTCTCCTGCCTGGTGTCAGGCAGAATCACTGTGGATCTCCTCTGCAGACTGTTCAAGGCCCTAACAGAAGCACAGAGAAGATCTGAAACATAGTTTAGACCTCAATCTGAATGATGTAATGATGTTTAAGATTCGCAGTAATCACACTGTCTAAAATAAAAATAAAGGGACCCTGAAGTGCAATGAAACACTAGTAAATTTTGGAATTGCTTTGAAACTAAATTGGTGACAAGACTTGAGGAATAGTCAAACTACTTTTCTGTTGCCGTTTGTCTTTATGAGCAACAAAAATAAAAATAAAATCTTTAGTGAAAAGTTAATTTAAGGCTGGCCAGTGGCTCACATCTGTAATACCAGTACTGTGGAAGGCCAAGACAGGAGGATTGTTTGAGCCAGGAATTCAAGACCAGCCTGAGCAAAACAGCAAGGCCTCATTTCTACAAAAAATTTAAAAAGTTAGCCAGTAGCTGGGCATGGTGGTATGTGCCTGTAGTGCTAGCTACTGGGAGGCTGAGACAGGAGGATTGCTTGAGCCTAGGAGGCTGAGGCTACATGGAGCTGTGATTACACCACTGCACTCCAGCCTGGGTGACAGAGCAAGACCGTGTCTTTAAAAAATAGTTATTTTAGGTCTATCCACATAAATATTAATTTTCCTTCAAACCTTTCTCTTGGGTTTTGCCCATTAGGCACAGGCTTTTTTTCCCCCCAAAAGCTGTTTTGATAGCATTATTTGTTCCAAAACATCTGTGATTTGGATCAGGAAGAATTTGGGGCTGAGCTGACCCGTGTCCATATTACTATATGGCTCTCATGAGGCTTTCTCTCTGAGGCTGATTCTGGAGAGGGCTCCGGCTGTCCTGTTCCAGTCTGAAACTCAAGGTGGGGGTAGTACAACCAGTCCTGGTTAACCCCCTGCCATGTGGTAGCCATAAAATGAATTTGGCTCTGGTTTTTGCTTAGCCACTGCTAGCTGTGTTGCCCTGGACTTAGCTCTTAAAATTCTCTCATAATAATAATGATGCTACTAACTAGGATAATAGCAAGAACAATGATGATGACTTCTAATTACTGAGTGCTTCTCATGTGCCGAGCATTTTTATAAGGGTTCATATGTTGTATCTAAGGCCGGGCATGGTGGCTCACGCTTGTAATTCCAGCACTTTGGGAGGGCAAAGCTGGCGGATCACGAAGCCAGGAGTTCGAGATCAGCCTGGTCAACATGGTGAAACCCTGTCTCTACTAAAAATACAAAAATTAGCAGGGCATGGTGGCACGTGCCTGTAATCCCAGCTACTTAGAAGGCTGAAGCAGGAGAATTGCTTGAACCCGGGAGGCAGAGGTTGCAGTGAGCTGAGACTGAGCCACTGCACTCTAGCCTGGGACAGAGTGAGACTCCGTCTAAAAAAAAGTTAATAGAATTCTCCTAGGAAGCTGACATAGTGGGTACTGTTGTCACATCTGTGGTACCAGTTCAGATTCCTCCCTCAGATTCCATATCTGGTAGATTTGAAAAGAGGGATCAAACCCAAGGCTGGGTGACTGAATCCTGAGCTGCATCCACCTTGCTCACTTCACTGGGTTGTGGAGAAGATTAAATGTGATCGTGCCTGTGAAATCAGTTTTTAAAATATTTATTTATTTATTTAATAATTGTACTAGTGGCTGGGTGTGGTGGCTCACACCTGTAATCCCAGCACTTGGGAAGGCTGAGGCGGGCAGATTACTTGAGGTCAGCAGTTCGAACCCATCTGGTCAACATGGCGAAATCTCGTCTCTACTGAAAGTACAAAAATTAGATGAGTGTGGTGGTGCACATCTGTAATCCCAGTTACTCAGGTGGCTGAGGCATGAGAATCTCTTGAACCAAGGAGATGGAGGCTGCAGTGAGTGAGATCATATCATATCACTGCACTCCAACCTGGAGGGCAGCGGGGGAGACTCTGTCTCAAAAGATAAAAATAAATTTCAAAAATTGTTTTAGCAAACCATTTCTTATGAAAAACTTTGAAATCCCAAAAGGAAGGAAAAACCATTTATAACTCTATTGCTTTTTATAAAAAGATGTAAAGTCAAAAGTCCAAATCCCTTCCTACACCTCCCACCCCATCCCTCAGAGATAAACTCTAGTTAATAGCTGTTTTGTGTGCACTTCCAGATCTTTTTCCTGACGAAAGTTCGTTGAAGAGTAGCACACTCCAAAATCCAAGTGTGAGCCTGATTTGCTGCTGCTGCGGCATGAAGGTCACAGGCTGTCCTTGACCATCCAGCGTGTCAATTTCAGGATGCTCTGGCTGGCTTGAGCTGTGTGACGCTTCTGCAAGACCATCTGTGTGTGTCGAGGGACCGACGGCCCCCAGCTGGCCCATGTGCTGGGGAACCTGCTCTGACCGGTCTAGGATTTTTGTCCCAGAATGTGTCTCTTTATGCCTCTTTCTTTCTTCCTCTCTTTCTTCCTTGCCTGCTGACCCTCTTCTTTTAGATTGTCCCCTATCTTGATGTCAGCAGAAAACATTCTGAAGTGAAAGTGACTGGTGGGAAGGGGAGAAGGGGAAGAGAAAAAATTATCAATGTTCTATTGTTATTTTTAGCTGCTGAGACTCCCTTCTCGTGATTTAGCTAAGTGCTTTGGGGCAGAACCAGCCACCACACTTGGTAGCTTCAGCAGATGTCCTATTGCTCCCAAGGGAATAAACCAGATACCTGGAAGGAAGGGGAGACCTTGGAACTTTATAGGAATTGATGAATAGGTGGAAGAATGAGCTCGTGTTTATTCTCCAAGTGCCTGGTGAAACCCCTGCCCAAGCTCAGATCCCGGGCATAGAGCTCACCCTGGGCTTCTCCTGGCTGAAAAGCCCTGAGTGACAGTGGAGCTAGTGGCAGCAAGACGGATTTTCAAAGGATAAGTCCAGTGAATTTACTTGGTCAGATGGGGAGAACCAGTAGCCGATATTTCTGCTGTTAGGGCCATTTTATGCTGAAGGTTGTCAGGCATTCCATGGAATTCAGACCAGCCCAGTGGACTTTCTGGACACCCAGAGCAGCACTGCCTCCAACGTGGTCCAGGGGTCCTATCCACCTGGAAAACACAGTTTCTTTCTCAGAATAATTGTTTAAGTCAATACCGAATAGAGGAAATTGTAGTGACAGGACCTGTATACTTGATGTACACATCTTCTGCTCTTCTGCTCTTCACTTCTTTTTTCTTTTTTTTTTGAGACAGAGTTTCACTCTTGTTGCCCAGGCTGGAGTGCCATGGTGTGATCTCGCCTCACTGCAAACTCCGCCTCCCAGGTTCAAGCGATTCTCCCTCCTCAGCCTCTCAAGTAGCTGGGATTAAGGAGGTAGACGTTCCACTAAGAGAGGTTAGTCACTCGTGGCATCGTAACCATGAGAGGGAATCTATGAGTGGTTTATCAATGTCAGAAGGAGCCAGAAATCAAATTACAACTTAATATGCACAGTTGGGTGTATTTTATTATTTATAACACATGCTTCATTTTTAACACTCCTCTGAATGCAATGTCATTCTTCTGATGGGTCTCCCATCCTGAACCCCTCCCTCGCCCAACCTCCATCGTTTAAAATACTGTGAACTGTTGCTGTCAGGCAGGCTAGTACACATGGAGCCAGGGATATCTGGTTTCATTTTGGCTTTTTTTTTTTTTTTTTTTTTTTAAAGAAGTCAAGTCTAGGTCTCTCAGTTGCGTATTTCAAAAGCTTCATGAATTGAAATGAAGAAGAAATATTCTATTTTTGCATTAGTATATAACAAAAAGAGCTCGTGCTTACCTAGGAGATTCAAAAAACAAAAATAATAGACTCATTCAAAACTATCTGTGACTCTCTGGGAGACATTGTGCTAGGCATTCGGGATACAGACATAAGGAGTTAGACAGGGATCTGCCCTCATAGAGCTTACATTCTTGTTAGGGAAAAAGCAAGATAATTATAGATTGCAACTGAATGCTATGATCGAAAAACAGTAACTCTGTATGATAGAGAATCAGGGCCAGGCAGAGGAAGGGGCGGCTGTCTGGTGATTCTCCGCACAGGGAGGGGGCAATTAAGCTGGTTGGGGCAGAGATGTTAATTTTCAGATCCCTGTTAGACCATTTATAAATTCTGTTGGCAGGTCTCGAGCAGCTCATCATTGTAACATGGACAATGAGCTGGTTGCAGGAGGGTCACATGGAGAGTTCCCCCTGGAGATCTACTGGTTTGCTAGAGCTGCCATCACAAGGTACCACAGACTGGGTGGCTTCAGCAACAGACATTTATTTTATCATAGTTCTGGAGGCTGAGAAGCCTGATATCGAGGTGTTGGCAGGGCTAGTTTTTGGTGAGGCTTCTCTTCGTTGCTGTAGATGGCTGTCTTCTCCCTGGATCTTTATATGTCACCGTTTGTGCACGCGCAAGTCTGTGTCCAGATTTCCTTTTCTTCTAAGGGCAACAGTCATATTGGGTTAGGGCCTAACTTAGTGATCCTATTTTAACTTAATTACCTCTTTGAAGACCTTATTATCTTCAAATACAGCTACATTTTGAGGTACAGGGGGTGAGGACCTCAACTATGACTTTTGAAGGAACAAAACTGAGCCCTGCAGGAGGGGAGAAGAAGAATGTCTGCCTTTCTGAGAATGGTTGTAGATTTTTGTAGGGATGCAGTTTGGGAACGCTATCTTATCCTCTAGGTATCTTGTAATGTGCTGCACCTTGTGTCTAAGAAAAATGACCATCAGATGACACATTCAGGGATCATTTTGCATTCTTCAAGTAGACTGGGCATCAGTGGGTAGGTCCTGTCATGGGTGAGCCTCCTAGGAACCTTGGACTGGGCTGCAGATTTTTTTCCTTTAACAAAGTTTTACATCTGTCATTCAAAATGGGAAGTTGATGTGACTACCAATTCTGAAAAGGTGCTGCCAAACATTCTGTATCTAATTGAATATATATTAAAATTACCAAGCTAAATCATTAGAAAAAGAACACCTACTTAAAAAATTTCTGTTGATACGTTCATAATTTTGTACCACAAAAGGAAATCAATTGACAATTGATTGAAACCTATATGGTCAGCACTCTGCTAAGGGGGAACTAGAAACACACAAATTGATTTATTTTTTCTTTCACTCAGCAAATATTAAGTCTTTACTGTAGATTTGATCTACCATGTCCATTTTAGAAAACCAGAAATTAAAGCCAGAAATTATCTGGCTAAAGATAATTCAAGCATGATCTGAGTTCACTAACTGTGGTGGAGGTGGATATTAAAGTAAACAAAATAGGCCAGACTTGGTGGCTCACGCCTATAATCCCAGCACTTTGGGAGGCCAAGGTGGTCTGATCACAAGGTCAGGAGTTTGAGACCAGCCTGGCCAACATGGTGAAACCCCATCTCTACTAAAAATACAAAAATTAGCCAAGCATGGTGGCGGACGCCTGTAGTTCCAGCTTCTCAGGAGGCTGAGGCAGGAGAATCATTTGAACCCAGGAGGCGGAGGTTGCAGTGAGCCAAGATGGTGCCATTGCATTCCAGCCTGGTTGGCAGAGCAAGACTCCATGTCAAAAACAAACAAACAAAGCAATTAAAACAATGTGACACCTGAGTAGAGTAAGTGCAAATGCAGGCATGATCTGAGTTTATCCAATTTGTTCCATATGCTTTTTATTGCAAAATCCCACTACAAACCACTGTGCTGGGGGCGTAGTAGAGATAACACCAGAAAGGTCTGGGATATCACATAACTCAGAGAAGGTTTCCTGAAAGAGGAATCCCCAAGAATGAGATTGTGAGGGATGTGTGGTTAGTATCTACACAGAACAAAGGAGATGGTAAGGATGGAGCAGCAAGTTGTGAATAGCTGGGAAAGGAGTTAGAAGAAGAGTGGCTACAGAAAGGGATACTGGCTCCCATGGATTCTGGGCAGAACCTGTGAGTCTGTGTGTTTCTCTTAGTAGACTCGATTAATAAGTATGTATCAAAGAATCAAAGAAAATGGCCAGGTCTTTGTTTTACAAAGACACTCACATGAACATATTCAAACTGATACTCCCAGACTTGCTCTTACTCTACTCAGGTGTCACATTGTCTTTTGTTTTTGAGATGGAGTTTCACTCTATTGCCCAGGCTGGAGTGTAGTGGCACGATCTTGGCTCACTGCAACCTCCGCCCCTGGGATTCAAGCGATTCTCTTGCATCAGCCTCCTGAGTAGCTGGAATTACAGGTGTGCACATCCACACCTGGCTAATTTTTGCATTTTTAGTAGAGATGGGGTTTCACCATGTTGACCAGGCTAGTCTTGAATTCCTGACCTCAAGTGATCTACCCACCTTGGCCTCCCAAAGTGCTGAGATTACAGGGATGAGCCACTGCCCCCTGTCACATTGTCTTAACTGTTTACTTACATATCCACTTCCCACGTTTAGTCTGTGCTTTTCTGTAGTGCCAGAAGTGAAACCCACTGAATGCTTGATAAACATTTGTCAAATGAATGAATGAATCAATTTGGAATTTCTTGGAAAGCTTTTCTTTGTGTAGGTTCTTTCAGAATTTGTAGTAATTATATATACACACACACACACACACACACACACATTTGCATTATTTTGTATTTTTTAAGAGACTGGCTCTCACTATATTGTCCATGTGGGAGTGCAGTGGCCATTCACAGGTGTAATCACAGTGCACTACAGCCTCAAACTCCTGAGCTCAAGCCATCCTCCTGTCTTAGCCTCCTAAATAGCAGGGACTACAGGCATGTGCCACTATGCCTGGCCAATATATTTTTGAATTAGATTAAAAATGCATCCCTAAATTGTGGCACACAATAGTATCTAGACAGAGTTCTGAAGTACATTTGGATGCATGCATGACAAGCACGATCCATTAAAAGAGTTTTGGAAGGTATCTTTTATGCATTGTCTAAATGGGAGACTACTAAAAATGCATGAGAAAGAGAATGAGAGCACAAGTGAGAGTGAATTGAACTTAGCATTTGGAAAAAAAATGAGCACCTTGGCCACATTCATCAATTGTATCAAGATATTGTTCAGGCCTTGCAGAGATGGGAACACAGAATACCGTCGACTCTTAGTATTCCCAAGTATCAGAGTTCCCTGATATGCTTCTCTGTCATATTTGTGGGCTCACATAAAATCAATAGAAGTTCCAGGAGAGTCAGGAAAATATGTGAGGATAGCTTCTGGTTTCAGGGGATTTCAACTGATTCTAAGAAATTTGGACAGAAGACCAGTGAGAATCGCTTAGCAAAACAAAAACCGCTTTTGGGATGAATTATAACTAAATGAACGGGAAACACCAATAAATATTCCTATGTTGAAATTAATAGTATCTGGAGACAAAGTGATAGAAGATGAAATATGTACATTGGAAATCCATAATATAAAGTTTATTTAACCTTTATAAAATCATCATATTCAACAATAAGGGGTAATTAAATTATGATACATCCTTATGATAGATTACCTGATAGCCATTAAATATTATATATTTTTAAAATTTAAAACCTATGAAAAACAGTTGTGATGCAATAAACTAAAAAGTAGGTTACAAAAATATATAAATATTAAAAACACAGTTGTGTAAAAATATGTATAGGAGAAAGATCAAAGGCCTGGCTGCCAGAATGTTAACTCTGGTATTTTTATGTATATGTATATGTAATGTGCATGGGGGAACTATGGTCAGTGGTTTTTCTACATAGCTATTTTCTTATATTTTCCATGCCTTAAAAATAATTTCTTTTAGGCCGGGCATGGTGGCTCGTGCCTGTAATCCCAGCACTTTGGGAGGCCAAGGCAGGTGGATTACAAGGTTAGGAGTTTAAGACCAGCCTGGCCAACATGATGAAACCCATCTCTATTAAAAACACAAAAATTAGCCCAGTGTGGTGAGGCACACCTATAGTCCCAGCTACTCAGAAGGCTGAGGCAGGAGAATTGCTTGAACCCAGGAGGCAGAGATTGCAGTGAGCCCAGATTGCGCCATTGCCTTCCAGTCTGGGTGACAGAGTGAGACTCTGTTTCAAAAACGAAAACAAAAACAAAAACAAAAATTTCTTTTAAATTATGAAAATTTCAAAGAAATAGACAAGATTGGAAATCATGGAAATGATACTTATGCACCCATCACAAATATTAAACAGATGCTGATAATAGGCCGTGTTTGCTTCTGGTCTCTCCTTAAAACATACAAGAAATTTGACATTATAGGTAACAACTTTAGTTTCACTCCTCTCTCCTATTCCCCCACCCCCGCTTTGTAGAAGTAATCATGGTTTTTTTCTTTTGGTACATGTTTGCCTAGAATAAACATTGCATCTCCCAGATATTGCCATTTGAGTAAATTCTGGCCAGTGGAAGTGGAATTAAAGTAGAAGTTATATGTACAACATCCTGGAAGATTCCCTAAAGAAAGAAGGGCCCCTTCTCTTTCCTCTTCCTTCTTCACACTGGCTAGAGTGGGGCTATCATGGTAGGAGCTCTTTTGGACTACTAAGTAGAAGCTATGGGCTATGGATGGTGGAACTACGAGACAGAAAAATTCTGTTTTCTTCATGCCTGCAGAGTTGCCACCTCAACTTAAGCAACTTACCTAGACTTCTATTTGACAAATCTAATTCCAATGTATTTATGCCACTATCACTAAATTTCTTGTCACTGGTAGCCTAAGTTAACCCATATACTGTGCATTGTTCTGAAATATGTCTTGTATTTTTTAACACATACGTATGTATCCTAAATAATATATAGTATGTGTTAATATTATAACTAAATATTATACTGTACATATCCTTTTGTAATTTGCTTTTTAAAAAACATAAGATGTTTTCCATAATTATTCGTGTTGATATCTGTAGATACAGTTCACTAATTTTGACTGTTACATATTATTCTACAGTTTACGTCTATCACCCTTGAGGAATATATAGATTGGTTTCACTTTTTTATTGTTATAAAAAGTGCTATAACAAACATCTTTGTACATGGTTTGTTGTGTAAAATGGTGAGTTTCTCGAAGGTGGATACCTAGTGGTGGAGTTTCTGGGTTAAAGAGTACACATGGCCAGGCTTTGTGGCTCATGCCTGTAATCTCAGCACTTTGGGAGGCCGAGGCGGGTGGATCTCCTGAGGTCAAGAGTTCAAGACCAGCCTGACCAATATGGTGAAATCCCATCTCTACTAAAAATACAAAATTAGCCTGGCATGGTGGTGCATTCCTGTAATCCCAGCTACTTAGAGCCCGAGGCAGGAGAATCTCTTGAACCTGGGAGGCAGAGGTTGCAGTGAGCCGAGATTGCGCCACTGCACTCCAGCAATGGGTAACAAGAGTGAAACTCCATCTCAAGACAAAAAAGAAAGAAAAAAAGAAAGAAAAAAAGAAAGAAAAAAAAAGAGTACACACAGTTTTAAATTTTACTAGGTCTTACCAAAGTGGTTGTTCTAAAATCTACTCTTTCCGGCAATATAAAAGAGTTTCTATTTCTTTTCATCCTGATTAACGTTTGATATTATTGAGCTTTTCAATTTTGGCCGATCTGATGAATATGAAATGGTGTTTTACAGTCATTTTCAATTTCTCCATTTTTCATGATGAAAATGTATCACCTTTATAATTAAGAAAGATAAATATTAAAACCTCTCCCAGCTTGAATCTCAAGATGTACATTAAGTTGCTTCAGGGAGTCTAGACATGTATCAAGTATCAGTGGGGAATCTTTCTCATCCATATGGTTCTCTCTCTAAGCTCCTAGAGGCATCTAATCTATTATTCTAGAAATGCTGTGTACAGTAATACACGACAATAAACTTTTGTTCTGCTTAACACACTTTCTATGAGAGTTTCAAAATCATAGTGCTGAAGCCAACTGAATTGGTGACCTGTGACTTAGTGTTTCTGGATGCCTTGCTACAAAATTGTCTTGTTCTGCTGCCATTGTAAGCAAGTCTCTTAGCTCCCTTGTGTTATCTACCCTTCTAAAATATTGTGAAATGGAGAAGCATGGTTTTGCTTGATCCCCCTTCTCCCCGGCAGTGTCTTCTGTGATTCTCTCCTCTTGGTGAATATCTGCCTTCCTTCTGCTTCCAGAGTCATCTCCATCTTACCCACCTTCCCTTTTCTCCCTCTACTGATGGCCCTATCTTGATTCAGATTTCTATAGACCAGGGATCTGAGCCCAACTGACAGTTCATCATACAAAACTGCTCTCTTGAGGTCATTGCTTTCTGAAGGCCTTTTGTAATTTATTTTATTTTTGAGACAGTGTCTCACTCTGTCTTTCAGGCTGGAGAGCAGTAGCATAATCACAACTCACTACAGCTTCAACCTCCTGGGCTCAGGTGATCCTTCCACCTTAGCCTCCCTAGGGGCTGGCTGTACAGGCACATGCCACCACACCTGGCTGTTTTTGAATTTTTGTAAAGACAGGATTTCACCATATTGCTCCGTCTGGTCTTGAACTCCTGGTCTCAAACTATCCGCCTGCTCCGGCCTCCCATAGTGCTGGGATTACAGGTGTGAGTTACAGTGCCTGGCCAGCATTTGCACTTTAATAGGGGACTCTGAAAGACAGAAGTGTCTTTGAGAAAGGACTAGATCTCTTTGAGTAGAATTTAAGGTATTTGATTAGTGCGAGAGGGAAAGGTTTGGAGCTTACAGACTTCATTGAAGGTGCCTAAATGATAACATAAGATTTAACTAATGTGAATCAACTTAAGATTGGCCCAGCACTTAAAAAATATGTGTACATGGCTGGGTGTGGTGGCTCATGCCTGTAATCCCAGCACTTTGGGAGGCCAAGGTGGGCGGATCACAAGGTCAGGAGATTGAGATCATTCTTGCTAACACAGTAAAACCCCATGTCTACTAAAAAATACAAGAAATTAGCTGGGCATGGTGGCGGGTGCCTGCTGAGGCAGGAGAATCACTTAAACCTGGGAGGCCTCAGAGTTTGCAGTGAGCCGAGATAGCGCCACTGCACTCTAGCCTGGTTGACAGAGCAAGACTCCATTTCAAAAAAAAAAAAAAAAAAAAAGTGTACATGAAAATAATATGGTAGTCAAGTCTTGTTAAGACAAGATTTCACATAGTGTATGTTTATTTCCAGATCTTTAAGGTAAAATTCTGGCAATGACAAGAAAAGCCACAGTTGTATAAAAATCCGAAGGTGCTGAAATGATAGCATAAGATTTACTAATGTGAATCAATAGGGTTTTTCTGTGTCACCCAGCCTGGAATGCAGTGGTGCCATGATGGCTCACTGCAGCCTCTACCTCCTGGGCTCAATTGATTCTCCCACCGAAGCCTCCCAATTTGCTGAGACTACAGGCCCATGCCACCACACCTGGCTAATTTTTGTATTTTTTGTAGAGACAGGGGTCTTTCTATGTTGCCCAAACTGGTCTCAAACTCCTGGGCTCAGGTATGCCTCTCACCTCGGCCTCCCAAAGTGCCAAGTTTACAGGTGTGAGGCACCACGCCTGGCCTAGAAACACCATGTCTTATTGTTTCTGAGCATACAAATCAAAGACACAAAGGGTGACAAAATTTAACAGTAATTTTGGCCTAATACAATTTAGATATGATTGTTTTCAATATTTATAATTTCGTTCCCTCTGTGAAACAATTATTTTTTTGAAAAAGAGAAGAGTGAAACACTGTAGAATTTGTAGCTGAATTTCGGACAGATTAATGCAGTCTTCTTTTCCACGCCTCAAGGCCACCTGCAAATATCTTACATAAAAGTGAAAGGCATTTACCTATTTTTTCAAATCCAATGGAAACATTCATGTTAAAGAGGTTTTATACAAGTCAGTTTCACTTTAAAAACACTTCCAAGGGCAAGTTGATGATCTAAGTGTCCTTATGTTCTGTTTTACTCCTAGAGTGTATTTAGACTTTTGAATTATAATGGGGAAATCTATATACCAGAGGATTTTAGTGTTTGAAATTTATTTCACTTTGTTCATACAAACTCAATTATTCCAGAAATAACAATTCTGGTGTGAGTCACTTTTACAGAGTTGGGGCTTTGCTGCATGTGAATTTCTGGAAACTCAAAATAAAGTTTCTCTAGGGAAAATATGTAAATTTGTTTGTTTTACCAGCAGCCTTTAAACTTACATGATATTTGACACATATGGAAAAATACACACACACACACTTATAAGCATGAATAAAACTACAACAAATATCCACCAAATTACCTGATCTCCATCATTGTGTTATCAAAGGCAACCATGCTCCTAAACTTTTGTGTTTAATCATTGCCTTGCTTTTTCCTTTAAACAGCTGTATTGAGATATAATCCACACCCATACCATATGCCCATTTAAAGTGTACAGTTCAAAGTTTTTTTTTAATGATATTCACAGAGTTCTGCAACCATCATCACCATCAATTTTAGCATATTTTATCACTAAAAAAGGAAACACTGTACCCGTTAACAGTTAACTTTCTTCCCCAACTCTCAACTCCTCCTCCCCATTTTTAAATATAACTTTTAACCACAGATGCACAACACATATGCCTTTATCACTATGTATTTAGCTTTGATTTCAAATATAATACAATTTTTTTCATACTTTACTTTTTTTCATTCAACATGTTTCTAAAATTCATCCATGCTCTTGTACATAGCTATAGTTAATTCATTTTCATAACAGCATATTTTTACTGTTTGAATAAACCCACAATTTGTGCATATCCTTAATTTGTTTGGTTTTAGTTTTTTTGCTACAATAATTCTGTTATGAATAATTTGCATACATGTCTCCTGGTATACATATGCAAAAGTTCCTCTAGCATAAATTGGCACTGCAGTTTTTGGCTGCAAGTTCACTTTTCCAAACAATACAAAATTTCTTTGCAAAGTAGTTATGATAATTCATATTTTCATTAGTGGAGAGGTAGATTCTTCTTCCACACTCTTGCCAACATTTAGTGTTGTCAGGTTTCTTAATTTTTGCTGTTCTAATGGATGAAAAATGGTATCTCATTGTGTTTTAATTAGTGTTTCCCTGACTGTGAATGATGTTGAGCTCTTTTCATAGATTCATTTGCCAGTCTTGTTTCCTCCTCTCTAAAATACCTGTTCATATCTTTTCCTATTTAGTTGCTTGTCTTAATGATTAACAGCACTTCTTTATATATTCTGAATACCAATCAGTATTTGGCTATGTGTGTGGCAAATACCTTCTTCAAGTTTCTAGTTTGTGTTTGTGCATTACCATTGGTGCTTACCTCTCTCAAGTTAACATTTACTTGTAAGTATTTAAAAATATCAATTATAATGTTGTTGACTTATGCGTTACTTAGAAGTCATTTAAAAATGGCTATATGATTTTTTCAAAAACTCACATAACTCATTTCTAATTATTCATTTCTAACTTGATTACATTATGGTTAAAATCTGAAATTTGTTGGTGCTTGCTTTATGGCTTCTGTGTGGACGATGTTTTTGTAAATGTTCCATGCGTGCTTGGAACATTATATATTCTCCAATTGTTGGGCACAGCATCTTATTTACATCTTTTTATTATTTTATTATTAGTTTTTTGAGACAGGGTCTTACTCTGTCACCAGGCTGGAGTGCAGTGGTACAATCTTGGCTCACTGCAACCTCCAACTCCTGATTCAAGCCTCCCTCAGGCTCCCGAGTAGCTGGGATTACAGTCGCCCGCCACCACGCCCAGCTTTTTTCCTGTATTTTCAGTAGAGATGGGGTTTCACCATGTTGGCCAGGATGGTCTCGAACTCCTGACCTCGTGATCCACTCGTGTCGGCCTCCCAAAGTGCTGGGATTACAGGCGTGAGCCACCGTGCCTGGCCCCTGTTTACGTCTTTTAAGTCAAGTGTGTGGATTGTGATTTAAAATTTTACATATTTACCACTCTTTTGTAAGCTTGAGCCATCAGTTATGGAGAGATATATACTGAAATGTTCCACTATAATGATGGATTTGTTACTTTTTATCTGTAATTTTATCACTTTATTGTTTTGTACTTTTTGAGTCCCTATTTGTTGCATATACATTTTGAATTTTTACATGTTTCTGTTGAGAAGAACCTTTACCATGGTGACACATTTTTTTTGAAAAATGTGTGCTTCTTAAGGTCATTTTTTTCTGATTTAATGTATTTAACCCTGTTTTCATTGGTTCATTTTAATCTTACATTTTTTTTCTCCTTTGACTTTCAACTTGATCAATTTTCATCCTTTTACTTTCAATCTTGCCATGTACTCATTTTTAAACTTTATTTTGTGACCAGCATATAGCTGGATGCTTTCCCACCCACTCTGATTATCTCTATTCCTTGGCTAGACAACTGAAATCATTTACATTTATTTTTATTAGTAATATGTTTACATTTGTATTTTCTACATTACTTTGTAGTTTTCTATATCATGACTTTTCTGTGTGTACAAATTTGAGTTTATTTGTTTATGTTCTTATTCTATGTTTCCTTCCACTTATTTGGATAATATTGAGAGGTGAAGCCAGTTGGACTTTTCAGTCAGGTGGGGACTTGGAGAACTTTTCTGTCTTACACACGGATTGTAAAATGCACTAATCGGCACTCTGTAGTTAGGATAGTAAAACGCACCAATCAGCACTCTGTGGCTAGCTAGAGGTTTGTAAAATGGACCAATCAGTGCTCTGTAAAATGGACCAATCAGCACTCTGTAAAATGGAGCAATCAGCAGGATGTGAGTCGGGACAAATAAGGGAATAAAAGCTGGCCACCACAGCGAGCAGCAGCAACCTGCTTGGGTCCCCTTCCACGTTGTGGAAGCTTTGTTCTTTTGCTCTTCACACTAAATCTTGCTGTTGCTCACTCTTTGGGTCCATGCTGTAACACTCACTGCAAAGGTACATGGCTTCATTCTTGAAGTCAACAAGACCAAGAACCCACCAGAAGGAACCAACTCCAGACACAATATGACTGTCTGTTTTTGTAGTGGCTACACTTGAAATTTTACTATGTATTTGGACTACCACTACTATTTGGACTTACCGAAGTCCAAAGCTAGTCTTATCTAAATGTCTTTCCAAACCATACACAAACTTAAAACATTTGTTATTCTGAGAACCATTCTCCAAAATACTTTTTATTTTTGTTCATTGTTTTAGTTTTTAATCCAATGACATCAGACATTAGCATCGTTATTATTGTATAGAATGTTTGCTTAAATTTACATACATGTTTTCCAGTTTTGTTTTTCTCATTTTCTTCTTCTGTATTGGGCAGCTTTCTTTTTTTCTGAAATACATCTTTTAAAAGTTTAAATGGTGAAAGTCTGCTGAGTAGACTATACCAGTATTTGCTTATTTAAATATGTCCTTATTTCATCCTCATTCTTAAAGGATATTTTGCTGAATATCCTGTTTTAGGTTGACGGTTGTATACCTTAGCATTAGGATGGCATTCTTTCACTATCTTCCAGCTTTCACCACAGCTTTTGAGAATCTTGCTTCCTATTTAATTGTTTCTCTGTGAGTGATTTGCAGTTTTCCTCTACATGCCTTATAATCCTTTATTTCATCATTGATACTCTGCTCTTTGACTATAATATGTCTAAGTGTGGATTTGGCTTTATCTATGCTGTTTGATACGAGTTTTGCATCCTCTGTCTGAAGATTCTTGCATTTCATCAGTCATAGAATATCATCAACCATTACCTTTCTTAACATTCTTCTTCTTACTATTATTTTTTGAGACAGAGTTTCACTGTTGTTGCCCAGGCTGGAGTGCAATGGCGCGATCTTGTACTGCCTCCTCGGCCTCCTGGGTTCAAGTGATTCCCCTGCCTCAGCCTCCCAAGTAGCTGGGATTACAGGTGCCTACCACCACGCCTGGCTAATTTTTGTATTTTTAGTAGAGATGGGGTTTCACCATGTCGATCAGGCTGGTCTCAAACTCCTGACCTCAGGTGATCCACCTGTCTTGGTCTCCCAAAATGCTGGGATTACAGGCATGAGGGATCGCGCCCAACATACCATTGCCTTTTAAAATATTGCCTCTCCTCCATTCTTTCTCTTCTTTCCTTCTAAAATTTCAATTAACTGATTCTTAGTCTTCTAAGTCTTCTCCGTGTTTTCTATTCTCTGCACTGCGTTGTGAGTAACTTTTAAATATCTATTACCCCATTATCTAATTTTTTCTTCAAGTGTATATGATCGACTGTCTCATACTTCAATAGAGGTTTAAATTTAAATGTTTATAATTTTTATTTTTGAAAGTTGGTTTGATTCTTATTTAAATCTTTCTGATAATTTTGTAAAGTCTTTTGTTGCTTGATAAACAAAAAGTTGTTTTTGAAAAATTATATATTTTTAAGAAATACATCATACCTATTTTATATTCTCTATCTTAGAATTATTCCAACAGTAAAATCATCGAGACATTAACTTTATGGATTTTTGTTTCTGCTGAATTCGCTTATAGCTGCTTATTTTCTTGTGTGGTTGGTAATTTTTGTTGTTGCTGTTGTGAGCTCCTATTTTGCTCAACTTAATCTCTAAGAATCATGTGAGACTAAACTGGCAATACTTTCTTTCAGAGAGAATTTGTGTTTGCTTCTTGGAGCTGGGAGTGGGGTGCTTCTAACCTGGGATCTCTCTAGCTGTTTTGGAGGATCCATACTAATGCATATTTCCCAGATTCAACTCCCTCAACCTGCGGCAGTGACAAAATTTAGCCACCCATGTCCTGCACTGCTGTTGAAATTTACTCTAGGTTAATTCCAGATTTGGTGATATCGTTCACCTGTCTGACTTCAGTTTCAGCTTGCTACTCCTTTTCTATTTCTTTTTATCTCTTTAAATTGTTTTTTTCTGAATTCCGCACACTACATTAAAAAATTGTTGTTGTTGTTGTTGTAGTTTACTCAGGATCAGTGTGTCCCTAGTCCTATGTATTGCCAAAATCTGATATCCCAGATCTTTTTCACTTACAGTAGTAAACATGGCTCGGGGGCTTTCTTCTCACATACGCTGTTGCGAAAAGCGCTTACCATGTGCCAAGCTCTGTACTGGATGCTGTAGAGAATAATGTTTTTGTTTCTGAGAGCTTGGAATCTGATGGGAAAAATGGACATGTGCACCAGTAATGATTCTATAAGGCAGCCTGAGATGTGTGTTGAAACAGCCACAACTACCAAGAATGGCAAAGGCTAAGGAGGGAGGACTTCGCCGTCCCTGGGGAAAGCTGAGATTGTAAGGTGGAAGCTCGTGCATTGAATATAAGCTTCCATTTCATGGCAGTCCAAGGGTGTACTGCTGGGCAGAAGTTAAATCAAGTCTCTTTCATGTTAAGAGTGACTGAGGTGAAGGGCATAAACTTACTGCAGAAATCTGAAGAAACATTCGAGACAGCACGTGCTGTTCTCCTAGTCACAAACCTCCACTTGTACTAGGAAATTATTTAGAAGGTGCATGGCTGAGTAAAGATGGAACACATTTAGGTATTTCAAATATTTCCCAGGAAGAAATATCCAATGCTTATACTGCTATGAAAGAGAACTTCTGAAGTGACTACTGTTTGTCTACTGGTGTTTTCTATTATAACCCTATTTTAAGAGGGTTGTAACTTGACTGTAAAAATTCCCTCTGGGTGAAAACTTGGCATACCAGAGTGCTCCGTTTGAATAATGCTTACTTTTTTTTTTTTTAAACAGATTTGTTTTACAGTAGCCAAGGTCTTTGAAAGTCAAAAAAAAAAAAAACAAAAAACAAAAAACAAAAAACAACAAAGCAAAACAATGAAGCTCTTAGTATTGGAGGGAATTGATTCTTTCTATGAATGTTTGCATTCTGTACTGCATGGAAGATAAAAAGTAAAACAAGAATCAAACCTATTTGTCTTCTTAATATACACAAATATCCAATTTTAGATAAGAGTCTTCATGCAGTGTGCCCAAAATTACAATAACAAAGCTATATAATGTCTACTAAAGGAAAGAGTGTTTTTTATTTTTTTTTTAAGTAACAGATGCAGTTGTAAGACACCAGCTGGCTAAAGTAGTATAACTCAATAGATGGAACTTACATAGAAGCAGACAGCAGTTTTGCTCTTTCTACTGAGTTAGATGAGTTCTACCAAGACAGTGAACAATACTGTAAAAACTCCAGTGATAATCAAAGAAATCAATATATTTAACACTAGGCATTATGTGCTTTGCATTAAGGAACAGAAGGAGACAGTGAGGGATGGAGAAGATAGTCTACTCAATGGGCATCACATAAGGCATAAGGGACTTGAGATAGGAACCTGAAACTGTTGTGTTTTTTTGATAGCCTCAGTTCCCACATGCTTCTTTTCTTGAAGTGCTGAGTGTAATTCCAGTGACTGAAGATATACAATCTGAGTATGAGTAGGTGCCACAATAGAGACAAAGCCATCTGGTCTACCACTGAAGGAAGTGCTGGCTTTACTCTATTTTGAGTGAGTTGGCTTGTATATCTAGAAAGTGGTGCCTTTCTAAGAATTGTTAAGATTAAGTTTTCTTATATACAATTAAGTTTTAACTCATTTATCAGTTTTAGAATCTAACGCAGAGTAAGATGTGACTTTGTATTCTGAGTTAACAGAAATCATAGTAGGAAACAATGTGTTCTTACCCTTTAAAGTTATAGAGATGAGAAGGAAATTATAAAAATAGAATTATAGAAATAGAGATTAGTGGTTGCCAGGGGTCAAGGAGGGGCAGGTAGAGAGGGCAGTGGGCGTGGCTACAGAAAGTCAACATGAGGGATTTTTGTAGTACTGGAAATATTTTGTATCTTGCCTGCATCAATGTCAATATTTTGGTTGTGATACCATGCTATCATTTCTAAAGATACTACCACTTGGGGAAAAGGTGCACAGAATTCCTCTATATTATTTTTTACAAATTAATGTGAATCTATATCAAAATAGAAAGTTTAATTGAAAATAATATCAGGATTACTTTAATAATACATATAATAAGAAGTGAGACCAGTAACAACATGGATTCTAGTAGAACAGGGATCAGTAAGTTATGGTCCACAGGCCAAGTCTGGCCCACTGCTTGTTGTTATAAATAACCTTTCATTGGAACACTGCTATCTTCCTAAATTATCTATTGTCTGTGGATGCTGTTGTGCTACAATAGCAAAATCAAGTCATTGCATTGGAGACTGTATGATCGACAAAGCCTAAAATATTTACTATCTTACTATTTACTAAAAAATACTAAAAAATATTTGCCAGTATAGAACATAAACTAGGCTGGGCCAAGTGACTCTTGCCTGTAATTCTAGCATTTTGGGAGGCTGAGGTGGGTGGACTGCTAGAGTTCAGAAGTTTGAGACCAGCCTGGACAAACTAGGGAGACCCCTGTCTCTATAAAAAATAAACAAATTAGCTGGGTATGGTGGTGTGTGCCTGTAGTCCCAGCTTCTTGGGAAGCTGAGGCAGGAGGATCGCTTGAGTCCAAGAGGTTGAGGCTACAGTAGTCATTATCACACTACTGTATTCCAACCTGGGCAACAGGGCAAGACCCTGTCATTTAAAAAAAAAAAAAAAGAATATAAACTCTACCAGGGTAAGTACCTTGTCAGCTTTATTTATCACGCTTTCTTAGCACATTGCCTAGCACATTGCGGGTACACAATAATCATTTGCTAAATTAAGGAAGCAGCATACTAAGGACATTTGAGGGTGCTAAGAAGAGGATGATTGAAAGAATTTAAAAACATCATCTTGGGATCATGACTGTACATTTTCTAAAGCCCATGGCACTGAAAAACAATGCCTTCTGCCTTTTATAGACCAATAGAGGAAGAGAAGTGTAGGTCTCACATAAGCCCACAGGATCCACATGAGACCTATGAAATGGAAAGAATTTTTAAAGGCATGAACTAACTGTGTAGAAGGTCTAATGTAATTCAGGCATCTTACTTCCTTTTAGGTGTATAACATGTAGCAATAGTTCAATCTTTGAGATAGGCTTATAGTTAAGTCACTAAAACTGATGAATTTGATCAGAAGATTTCTACCTGTTTTGGGGGAATGCTCCTGTTATCTCATTACATAGGCATCTCACTTTGTTCAGGAGAAGAATTATTAAAAACAAGAGTGAAAAAAATCCAAACTTTTAAGTTGACTCTAGTTTTAAAATTTTGGTTATACCAATGAAGGTTTCAATTTAAATGGACTCTTTTACAAATACTCCGTATGGTGAAAATGTTCTTTGATAATATCAAGAATAGACTTCTAAATTGTTCGCTAAATTTTGACTTCCTCCAAGGCAGGAATAATATGATCATACTGTAGTCTCAAGAATAGTTTCTAGGAAATACAGTTGGCGCTGGGAAGATGAGAAGAGGGAATAATGAAAGCAGAGTTTGGAGCCAGACAAAACTGGTTTTGAATCTCTGGGCCTGGAACAATTTAATTTTCCTTGCTGTGGCTCATCTGAAATGAAGCAAATGATTCCTGTCTCATAGGTTGTTCTGAGGATTGAATCAGGGTGGAGAGTGCTTGGGCCATGGAATATACTCATAGACGGTCATTTCCTTGACCTAAAAGACAAAGGACATAAGGATAAGAGAGAGGAGGATCTTCCAGGATCTGCAGTCAGCAGAAAGGAATACCTTGCCTGTGTGACACTATCTCCTAGCTGTTTCCCTGGGAAGGAGCAGGACTCTTCTTTGTGTTGGCCTGCAGCATTGTTCTGCAGTTTATCTAAATGATTGACCGGGCGCGTTGGCTCAGGCCTGTAATCCCAGCACTTAGGGAGGCCAAGGCACGCAGATCATTTGAGGTCAGGAATTGGAGACCAGCCAACATGGTAAAACCTCATCTTCACTAAAAATACAAAAATTAGCTAGGCATAGTGGTGTGCGCCTGTAATCCCAGCTACTCAGGAGGCTGAGGCAGGAGAATCGCTTGAACCTGGGAGGTGGAGGGTTGCAGTGAGCCGAGATCACGCCACTGCACTCCAGCCTGGGTGACAGAGAAAGACTGTCTCAAAAAAAAAAAAAAAAAAAAAAAAAAAGATTGGCCTCCATGATATTTCTAAAAGATCATTTTGTTCATGGAACATAACATAGCGGCCTAAACAAATCAAACAAACAAAACCCTCTTGTTTGTGTGGGATGTTGGGCTGAAGAGAAGTTTCCAATAAAACTCTCATTTGCAGGTGCTAGCCTAACAGGAATGACTGTCACGTGCTGACCATGCTGGAATCCATTCCTTTAGTTTCTTGAGGTACCCTCTGCCCTCCCTTTTTGGGGCTCTGTCTAAACCCACAGGAAAATTGTTTCCCAATTTGTTTGATTAAAATGTTTATTTAAAAAAAAAACAATTTGTTACAAAAAGTCTTTCTTATGCCTGGTTTCCTTTCCTTTTATCGTGTTAAACACGAAACAGTAAGAAACAACATTCTCTGAGAGGCAATGTTTTTGTACTTCCCAACACTGAGGGTTTGACCTTGAGTCAGTTCTGTGGCAACTCTGTTTTGTTGCTGTTACAGACTGCCCGTCAACGACTGCAGCCGTTGACGAATTCAGCATGAAGCAAAATTATGATGAAGCACCTTTACTGTGGATAGCAATTCATTATTATACTAAAACATCTTTAAGGAGAAAATGTGACAAGAAGAAAGGTAGACAGAAGGTACTGTGACTATCTGGGGATTATTACCTTACCTAAACTAGGGAGAAATAATAAAGCAGGCTTCAGCCTGTGGACTATGTCAGCTCTGGATAAGTAGCGAGTCTAAGACCACAAGCTTACCCTGTGACAAAACACTTAGCAGCCATCAGGCAAAGCGAGTACGGGGCATACACCAACTTTGCATTTTTAAGAAATGTTTTTAAATTATTAAATACAGCCAGTATTTTTTCCTGCATTTTCTTTTGTAGCTCTGTTAGTCATTTTTATAATATCCAAGACCGAAAGCCACATTGTTAGAAAAATAATGCACAGAACTCCTGTTTTCTCTTCCCCAAATGGCTGTTAGTTTCACTCTGAATTATTGTATTCACTTTACAAATAAACGTTGAATATTATAGGAAGAAACAGAACTGAGGAATGGGGTGCTTCCAGCTGGTATGTTAATTGGACACTGTTTATTCAACAGCAGCATTAAGAATATAAAAACCTCATCACCAGTCTTCTCTGGAAAGAAAGCCTCTGCAAATAATAGCACTTATGTAAAACTTAAGGCCTGAATGTTTCTTGTTTATGAGTAACATAGTATTAGCATATTAAAATCATTACTAACCAGTGCTGGAAGATGTGTTCGGAAGCCTGTCAATGTGCTAATGGTAGTAGTCTTGGAAACTCCACATCTGCCACAGGATTAATTACTCACATAAAACATTATCATTTCCCACATATCCTATGAGAAGGAGCTGCTGCTGGAGTGATTAATGACTCTGAATGATATACAAAGGAATAAATAGGAAGGGTACCCAGCAGAGGGAGAGATCTGCTCTTGACTCATACAAGAACAAGTTGAAGGACCTCAGCGGTGTAACATTTATTTCTCGAGGCCTTTAAGCAATTAAAAAGAAATATCTGGCACAAGCTCTAAGAAACTTATTGTTTAAATGGCCAATAGTGCCTTCCCCCAGAGGCCTTTAAATAGGAGAGGATGAGGGTGGAGAGAAAGTTAGGTCAGAGTGAAACTGGCCGCTTGGGGTTGGTGAACTAGCTACCAACTAGGTCCTTCTGTCGGTGTGTCTTAGTCACTGAAGCTCAGCTCAGAGGTGACTTCCAAGGTCTGCGCTGGCTTCTCTCCTTCTCACCACTACACCTTCTGTTAGATGTCAAGCTGAGGCGGATTCAGTTTTGAGAGGATGGAGGCAAAGAGAAGCAAAAACATTTGAAAGACAATTTATTGTTTACAATTAAAACTAGGGGATTATAGTTCAAAGGTGAGAACCCGGTCTGCAATTAAGGCCTGCGAGAAGACTTAAACAAGCTATTATATGACAATTACCACAAATGGGAATAGGAGGTAATCTATTGATTGCGTCCCTGAGCACCCCTCCATGTTGTCCATCATTCCAGCCAAGCACCTCTGTCAATCCCTATACACTACCTCCAGTTTACAATAAATTGACCAGCCTGATTGTTTGTTTGTTTGTTGGATCTTCTGTGTTTCAGAAAAGAGAGAAACAGACTTTCCAAACAAAACCAGTCTTTGAGTTTTGAAAATGTGTCCAATTTCATTGCTTCTATCTTTCCTTTATTTTCCATAGGCCTTTTCTGTCGGGGGACAGACTCTCACAGTTGGGATTTGGGAAGTTAAAGCTGTAAGTGCTAAAGAAGTCAAGACAATTTTCAAAGCCTTTCAGCATCATTATAATTAGAGACAGAATTATAGTGAAGTTAGTGGTAATTCAAATTGATCAGCTAGATAGCAGATGATAAGTGGTTTGAAACTGGCAAACTTAATGCATATCTACTTGGTTAGTGGATGTGGGTTAGTTGGCCAAATGTGTAAGCCCATGAACCTGTGGAAATGCTACTTATGCAGGTGACAAAGCTTAACACTGTAGGGATTTCAGGGAAAATGACACTGGCAGGGCATCCTGTTGAGTTTTCTTACTCCCTGCTAAATGACTTTGATTAAGCATTTAAATGCTACTCTTTCTGCAGAAGATCTTGGGAGAACCCACTAGAACCTCAAGTTGTGTTCTTAAAGTGTCTCCATTTTTATCTAGTTGAGTGTTATTTTTTCATTAGGTGGATCCATTGTAGCTCACAGGCACTCTGATTTTCCAAGGACTTACATAAGCTTGGGCAGAATCATCTTGGCCCAAAGGATTGAGGTAATGAGGGGGTGGTGGTGGAAGTGGGAAGAAGAGCGGGGAGAGAGAGAGATAGAGAGAGAGAGAGAAACCCCAATGAGAGTCCTCTTAGAGGATCATCTGTTTTCCATCACAAAAGTATTCCTTGTTCCACATCATTCTTTTGAAGTAAAAGAAGATAAAAAGGCAACCTAAATCACAACTTATTTTCTGTTATGCCATTATTTTATTTTCAAGTCTCTCTTTTTTTGAGTGGGGAGAAAAAAACAAGTCTCATGAAGAAATAAGTAGGAGTCGATACAAGTATGGTTGGGAAATTATACATTCAACCTGAAGGATGAAGGTTTGGACTTTTGTTACTGGGTTTCCAAGAGCTGTGTTGAAACTTGAATTTCGTGGTCAGACTCTTAGCATTTTATAGAACTCAAGAAAAAGACTGGTGTTGAATTCTTCAAAGCTTTTGGCTTGAATATGGTTTAGGTTGGAGCTTCAGCAGGAGCTTGCCAGGGATTGGAGAAAATGTCCCTTGAACCCTATTACCCATGCATCATTACATTATTGATCTCTCAAGGTGGTGGTGCTGCTACTCATGACGTTGACATGTAGTCTCATTATACATTCTTTGATACAAGAGATCTTGATCTTGAGTGATTTAAATTGTTCCTTTTTGGCTTTAAGGTTTAGGAAGCAATAGATCTAGTTACTTATTGTAATTTCCCAAACCTTGAAGAAAAGCATTTTTAAAAAAACTAGCAGAAACTGTGGTTTCCTTTTCACTTTCTTGTTTGTAATTCCAGTTATAGGGCTTATTATAATAAGTAAAAATCCTCTGAAGTTGACATTTTCTATCACACAATATTACTGCTTCAGAATCCATGTATGTATTTTCACCAGAAGTGCTAAACCTTTGAGAGAAGCAGGTCTGACGATTGAGTGTCTGGCTGGAAATCATTTACTATCGATGGTCACTCAGCTCAAGATTGTATCGCTGAAATGACTTAGGAAGAAAAATCAATAATACTCACAGACTCTGCAGTCCTCTTAGAGGATCATCTGTTTTACCTCACAAAAGTATTCCTTGTTCCAGATCATTCTTCTGAAATAAAAGAAGATAAAAAGGCAACCTAAATCACAGCTTATTTTCTGTTATGCTATTATTTTATTTTCAAGTTCTCTTTTTTTGAAGGGGAAGAAAAAAACAAGTCTCATGAAGAAATAAATAGGGGTCGATACAAGTAAGATGGAAAGCTAACGTGAGTGTGCTTGTATTATAATGTAAATTGCTCTTGTTTTCAACTGAGAGAAAACCTGCCTAGTGTATAATTAATAATATCTTAATTTTAAATTGTTAGATGAAAGGTGAATAGTTTTATCCCCATAAAATGACTTTTGTGAGTGGAGGATTGATTTTACACACACACATGCATACACACTAACACAAACATACACAGGGCACACATGGGCCACCATCACTTCCATTCTCAGTTAGACATTACACTTTCATTGTTCCTCTAAATTGAATTCTTTTGTTTTACCCTAGCCTGGGTCCAGACCACATTTTGGAACAGCATTCTGGTGAAATGCAGTGGGATGGGACCTACCTAATCTGGGAGAGGAATGACATAAGTTATTGAGATATAAAATTGAAATCCTCCTGGAGTACATGCACACCAAAAGCTAAGTGAAGGAGTGAGATGGACTGGATTTTCCCTAGTTGCTCAGAAGGAAAAGCACAAATGGCCTACTATCGCAATTGGCCTGGAGCTCTCCTTGGTGCTGAGATAGCACCCGAGGGAGTTTCTCACATGGTGCTGACCTATACGTGCCTGATGGGTTAGACTGGATCAGTCATTTTTATAGGGGATGTGTACCACAGAGGCATAGGAGGTGGTTTGACAAGGAACAAGGGCAAGAAACAGCATGAAAAGAGTTTGAATTTATGTTGAGAACATTATTCCTTTACTAAAGTCCTCATCTTCACCTCCTCACCATCAGTGTTCATGTGACTGTCAGAACCCAGATGATCCCATCTCCTTTCACCTCCCTCATCCTTGTCTTTTTTTTTTTTTAATGAGATAAAAGCTCTGGGGATGCTTATTCCTTTATCTAGATTTTACCTGCATTTCTGGTTGTTAGCTTTGGAGAATTTCTGCTCTGGTTTTAATTTGAGAGACCTAATGCATATCTTAATAGAAAGTGCAAAGAGATGAATCCATTCTACTCTTTTGGTCTATTTTTAACACCATGGCTGATTTACTGGCTTTAAGAACTATGATATTTTTCAATGTGTTAAGCTATCTGAGGAAGCTGAGGGTGTAGATAAAAAGACTAAAAAAATTTCTTTCTGTAGGCCAGGCACGGTGGCTCACGCCTGTAATCCCAGCACTTTGGGAGGCTGAGGCGGGTGGATCATGAGGTCAGGAGATCGAGACCATCCTGGCTAATACGATGAAACACTGCCTCTACTAAAAATACAAAAAAATTAGCCAGGTTTGGTGGCGGGTGCCTGTAGTCACAGCTACTTGGGAGGCTGAGGCAGGAGAATGGTGTGAACCTGGGAGGTGGAGCTTGCAGTGAGCCGAGATTGGGCCACTGCACTCCAGCCTGGGCAACAGAGCAAGACTCCGTCTCAAAAAAGAAAAATTCTTTCTGTATTAAAACAAAGGATACAGTTTTTGGTTTTGATGAAACTGGTCTCTATTAGAAGCACATCATGCCTTCAAGAGCTTATTTCATTAAGGAGGAGGAAGCAGAAGTTTCAGGTTAAGATTGCAAATGATAAACTGTGGCATTGAGTGCTAATGTCAATAGAAAGTTAACTGTGACTGTATATTTGTGAGAGTTGTTATTGTTTTTCTTAGGGCTTTAGTGACAAAGTTCCATAGATTTTGTCCCAACACTACCCCCAAAGCCTTATTATGTATAGCATGCAATTGTGCAGAATCTATGGCTTTTGGGTGTGTGTTCATGGAGTTATCACAGAAATGGTTGTAAAACATCTTGAATAGCTCAAGTTCATATCCTTGGGCACGAATGTAACCAGTCTTTTGCCAGTACAGAAAAGGCAACTGAAGAGAGCATTGCATAGACATGAGGCACTTTGCAAAGTCCAAGGGCCTCCAGTATTCAGCCCATGCCACAAATGCACATGGGCCTAGACACTAGTGATTTTGGCTCGTGGAGCAGCCGCAACCTTTGTATTCTCCTTCCTACCCTGTGGGAGAGAGATACTGCTGGCTAGGCTCAAGGACTTACAAACCTTCTAGTCCAGGAGAGTTAGCCCTTGTTCCTTAATGCATTGTTGTTGTTGTTGTTTTTTTTTTTTTTTTGAGACAGAGTCTTGCTCTGTTGCTCAGGCTGGAGTGCAGCATTGCCATCATGGCTCACTGCAGCCCAAACTTCCTGGGCTCAAGCAATCCTCCTACCTCGTCTTCTTAAGTAGTTGGGACTACCTATGTGCACACTACCATGCACAGCTTTTTTTTTTTTTTTTTCCTGTAGAGACAGGGACTCACTATGTTGCTTAGGCTGATCTTGAACTCCTGGGTTCAAGCAATCTTCCTGCCTTGGCCTCCTAAATGCATTCTTGGTTGCATTTGAGAACCAAGTCATCTGCTTTTCAGGTATTGTGCCTTCTGCATGGGCAATGCTGCCACATCTCTATCTGGACACATCAGAAAAAAAAAAGGCATTGGAATTTTGGCAAACTTGACAAGTGTTATGTATGCCCCTCATTTTATACGTGTACTGTATACTTTGAGTTCTACAATAAAACCTGTTTTTTTATTCCAGATGAGTTGTGTGACATCAGCTGGATTACTTCACCTCTGGCTTTTGGGTCCTAGGAACTGAAATGCAGACAGCATTTTAATCCTAACATCCTTTCCTAGCCTGGTATGTAAAGCACCTGACAGTTACTCTGTTTCTTTCTGTGAAGACTCAGCATAGTCACCACACCACAGTCCTTCTTCTAGGTTTGGTTTCACTGGACTTGACCAGTAACTGGTGTTCTCTCCAATGGCAGCTGACTCATAGGCTGACATGTGACCTAAAAAGAGTATGGCCCTAGTGTTCATTTCAGCTCTTCATGAGCTAACCGGCCAACCCTGCCACTTTGTCACTTGAGTGGCTTTGAACTTCAGACTCTTGGCATTAGTTGGTTACAGCAGGGGGAGACCAATTAGAGACTCAGCTACAGGGAGAGAAGCTGCATCACCCACTCTTGTGCAGCACCTGAGAGGGCAACAGCAGAAGTTAGCTGCTGAGGGGACAAGATGGTTTCGTGGCTGCTCTTGGTGGCATTGTGTCTTGAATGATATGCTGACCTCTGTGAGGTTTGGCTGGGCTTAACTGGGATGATTTGCTGACTTCCTGGCTTTCCTGTGAATTCTTATTTAATAGTGTGTTTTACTATTTCCTGGTTCAGGGGCCAAGGGTAAGAAGGAAGTGGGGTTTGAGGAAGTTTAAGCCCAGTTGCATCCGCGTACAAGCGCAGGGACGTTTCTTTTCATCCTACTTGTTCCCCATGGGATATCCAATTCCCTGTCCTTCTTTGAGGCTTATTGAAACTGGGTAGGTTGTTGAGACTGACAACATCTGGGGCCAGACTGGCATTGTACTCCCAGAGGTTCACTGAGGAAGTACTGCCTGCTGTCACAGGAGGTTTTTGTGGGGTGCAATATGGGAAGGAGAGACAGCACAGTTCTTTAGAGAAGTGGGGTGCATTGCTTGCAGGTAAGGACTAGACAGTCTGCAGAGGTGAGCAGTTCCCAGAAGCTGCTTGCTGCTGGCAATACAGGGGATATTGAAGGAGGAGAGGCCAGGCAACCCAGGGACCTGATGTCACTGCTGCCTCATGGTCACTCCAAGCCCCTTCTCATTGCAAACCTGTACATGTCCCTTTCCTTTGGTTCCTTCCCTCAGCACCCTTCTTTCCACACCCTTGGGAAGCCAAGGTGATCTTGATGTATACGCAGGGGAAGGGGCAGTAGTTCTTATTCCTTTTGCTTTTTCATATATTTGATTTCTGGCTCTTCTCAGAATACCAGAACCTTGAAACCCTACCCAGTCAGACTTTATTTTTCTTTACTTTTTACTGCAGTAACCCTCCCTTGAGGCAGTGAATGCCATGAACCTTGTTATTTGAATGAGGGAAAGAGAGTCCAGGGAGTGAGGTTGATAGGGGAGCCTCTACCATAATGAAGAGAGGATGAAAAGAACTCTGGTTAATAAACATGTACAACAAATCCCATGACCTTTTACAAGTAACCTGAGCACGTCTCTTTTGTGCATCTTGAAAGAGCCTAACATGTATCTTTGAGTCTCTATAGAGCAAAATATTTCCAAACCTCAGTGAGTGGGCCATCTTTTTCAGATGATAGGAGAAGTTATAGTACATCTGAGTTACTTGGAAGGCCTTTGAAGTTTAAAACACACCTGTAAAACTGAAATGGAGGAGAATAAATGAAGGCCATTAAACTCTTAAGATATTGATCAAATAGTATCTTGAATACCAGGCTTCCGTTTAGGATGGATCCAAATATAAGAATTTATTCAAGTGGCCAAGTCAAAGAAATAACTTAGGAATGAGCAAAATCAACAGGATAGAATCTCTGATTTGGAGCATGAAAGCAACTGCAAGTTGTGTTAAAATACCCACCAGGCTTCCTCTTGAATACACTCAATGACAGGTGAAGCTCCTAATGAAGATGAACAATCACAATCAAATGGAGCTAGCTAGTGAAGACTGCAAGGCCAGAGGCTGTGTTTACCAAAGAGGCTTTTAAAAATAACAAAAATACATAATGGTGAAATCTTCCAGTTTTTGTGAAGTGCAATTATGATCATCTGGTGGCATATGTATTACTCCTTTTGTAGATAGTTGCCGTCAAATACACATCTCTTCTGTTTTGCAATTTGAGTCAATTAAATGTTTTATACAAAGAATGCATAATCAGTTGCTGCACAGCCCTGTAAAGTGCGTAAGTTTGCACAGCAAAAGTTTATAGTACACCACATTTCCCAGGAAGGCAGAATTATTTAAGAGGGTTATGCTGAGGACACAAGGGACAAGAATAAAAGGTCATTTGTGTTCCATGGTTACTTACCAGGTAAATATGCAAATAGGAGATGCTACTAAAATTAAATGCATCTGAATGCAATCAGTCATCATCATTATATCTTGCACCAAACTTCTCTAAAAACTATGAAGATACAGGTTGGTTGTTCACAGAAAGCTTCCCAGAGGAACTGACTTATAAGGTAAGTACTAATGAAGAGTATTCTACAAGGTAAGGGTAAAGTATTCAGCAAGGTAAGGGAAAAAGTGTGGCTCATTCAAAGAGCTGAATATTTAATATGGCTAAATCATGGAGTGTATTATGTGTTTGCATGTGTGTTTGTATGGGTGAGGTGGACTGGTGTGTGGAGGGATGAAATATAAATACAAGGAGATGTGATCTGAAACACTAGCAAAAGCTGGACCATGAAGAGCCTTGCTGGCAAGAATCAGGAGTTTAGACTATCCTAATGACCACCAGTGAAAAGGAATTGATAGATTTTAATCTGGAAGAGGGTGACATAATTCTGTTCACATTTTGAGAGTATACCTCTCTGGACCTGTGCAGAATGGACTGGAAATGATGGTGGCCCAAGCTAGAGTTGAAACAAGGATGACTTTAGAAGGCAGATTCAATAGGATTTTGTGATAGATTGAATAGGAGGTGCTAGTTGTAGAGACAAAATAGGGTTTGAGTTTCCTGGATTAGGCAACAGGGGTGTTGGTTGTGGCATTAATTAAGTTGTGAGGAACAGGAGGAGGGAGAGTTGAGGGACGTGATTGGTTATAATCCTAGGCTTTAGCCCATTCATCTGAAGGGAGCCTTTCACCTAGATATGGAGGATGGTGTGGGTCTAAGAGACCCTAAAGAGAGGTCATTAAATGTCTTTTTTTTTCTTCTAACAAATCGCCTCCATATGGTGGATCATGAGAGCTGAGGAAATCTTCCTTTTTATGCTTAGTAATTAAGTTCCCAGCTAAAACAACCCCAGCTAAAACAACCAATGGACCATCCTGTTGCTTCCAATATGGTAGCCCAGGCCACCCCCCTGAGGACAGCCCCAGTGATTGCCCTCCAGTTCTAAGTGTGACAAAACTGCCAACACCGTGGCTATATAGGCTCTTTCAGATCAAAGCCATGGAGAACCCAGTTTACTGGCTGAACTTGCTGTGTTGGCAAAGCTGGTTCCACTTTTCTCTTCCCTATGGAGAAGATGGACTAAATTGAACAAATTGTCTCATGTTATTTTTTTATCTGACTTTGAAAGAGCAATAACTTCAGGGCTGGCACTCCACAAGCGCACCCTACTGAGCCCAGACTGATTCAACCCCCTTCTCTCAGCCCCTTTGTCTCTCTTTCCCAGTGTCCTGACTCTCTCAAAGGGCAGAAATGTTGATGTCGCTTGTCTTCTAGTTGGTCCTGGGATATATTGATTCCTACTCAGTCCTGTCCCTGCATAGCTGGCAGCAGAGCAGATCTGCTCAGTGATTATCGATGTGAGCTAATGCCTTGGAGAGGTGTAATGTGGGAAGGCAGGTGTAGTGGGGAAGGAAGCTGTGCCATACACAGCTGTCAGGAGCAGTCTCAAGCAGGCTGATGCTAAGAGGGCTTGGAAGTGAAGTGAGAGGAGCAAGGGACTGCTCAGGGAAGAGCAGGAGTGATGAGTAGCCAGGACCTTTGTAGGTCTCAGTGACCCACTGATTGCCTTAAATGGCACGTGGCATAGGGAGGAGTCAGATTTTGCTAGAAACTATTGCCTGAGTGGTGTCAGTTGATTCTTTCCTGTGGCTTTAAGCCTGAGCACAGGACTTAGAAAAGGAAAGAAGGGGGAAACTTCTGTTATTAGAGAATAGGCAGCCCTCTTCATGAAGGGTAGATTCAAATTGGATTGTTTCAGAGTTGGTGAAAACATGGCTATTGCTGCTCCACACAGAAACTCTCTTCTACGTAGGAGCTTGGAGAGCTATGGGGTCACGGGGAAAATCACAAATAGTTATCCGTGGTATGAGTGTCTGACTCCAACCCTGCTCTGCTACATGTTACACTTACTTCCCACTTTTCCGTGTGGTCATTAATATCCCTGAGTCACTTACAGAGTTTCTTGAAATTATATTCCATTCTTCCTTAGACAAAATTTTCACATAGTTTGTTTTGTATGCTTATTAGCTAAGCATAAAATTCACACTTATTTGTATTCCCCCCAACTTGTCAATTAAATGCTTTCCATTGTCCAATTTGTACCCAATAAAAATATAGAAATGTTCACGGAGTAGCCACCTTTGAAATTGTTCTACTAATAGCTTTCTTAGTAACCTCTTAAAACCAAATCCCTTTCATCTTCTGAAACCTGGCCTACTTAAATTTTAAATGTCTCTTGTCCTATAGCCTTTGGGAAAAAAATAAGTCTGATCCAGACAAACATGTCCAGTATATGTGGTATTATATTAGGAATAATGCATTTATTAAAACAGAGATGGGATTTTAAATGAAATACGTACTTGTCCAGTAACATACATTTTCACAGTTCATAAGACAGGAATCCCCAGAAGGTTTTGGGATGAGAAAGAAACTTTTGACTTTCATGAAAGGATAGCAGTGGGGAAGGGTAGCCAGTGACGAAGTGATGACGAAGTCCAACTATGGAGATTAAATTTCATACAGTTGCTTCCTTCCTGCTGGAAATCCTGGTAAATCTCAGAGAAGCCACGTGGAAGTAGCCTTTGGCTAGAACTTTTACCAAAAAACGCTTCTTGACTTACAACTTCAAGTGCCAGTGCTAATTTGTGTGGTTGCTCTAAAGGAATCTTGCTTGGAATGCTTCTTTAGGAAGGGACAGTATTGTATCTGATAAGAAGACATCTGTTTGTTAAATTAATTTCTCTTTAATAATCTGGAGAAGTGGTGACCCTAGGATGGGCTAACTGACCAAATTGTTTATTTAAGGGAGACACGGATTTAGATGATCTCGTCAGATTGAAGGTAAGGAAAAACTACAACCTGAAAATAGAATTTTTGTTCTGTTTTATAATTTACAATACAATGTTACAAATTCTACATTTAACATAAAAATAAGAATAGTGGTTGAGCTAATTCTGCATTTCTTTTTCTTTTCTTTTCTTTTCTTTTTTGAGACTGAGTCTGACACTATTGCCCAGGCTGGAGTGCAGTGGCCTGATTTCATCTCACTGCAATAATACTACATTTTTTGTGGATGTCAGAGGCTCTAGGGTAAGATATTAGTATGGCCAATAAAGACCTCTCCTGCCTCAATTTCTGTTTCCTATTTCTTGGTTTTTCAGGCCTTTGGACAACCTCTTCTTGCATCAGGAATACTTCTCTCCTTGTCCATCTGGTAAACCATCACTCATCTATAAAGTTCTGTTTATTCTTCACCTCCATAGTGGAATGGGTCTTGGCCAGGTCCCTCTCTGCGCAAGTTGGCTGCCATCCTTAACTACCCTGCACAGGGTCTGGAAATCAGTAGGGGTTAAATAAGGGTTTGTTGGGTTAAAAAATATTTACTGTGTAACTATTAGATAAAGGGTAGTGAGGGAACCATATAAAATATAAGGCAAGATTTCAGTTCATTTCGAGCTCATATCTAGTTATAATGGCAAGACAGAAGCATCTAAAAATACAAGTGAACAATGCAAGGCAATAAATGATGAAAGGCAAGAGGGATGACTCTAGGGCCACAAATAATAATGTGATAGAGATCAGCATTCCTTCTAGACTGGCACAGCAAACAAATCCTTGAAGCAATTTCCCTGGAGAGAAGTCATCTGTCTCCTTCTTTTGAATTATAAAATTATGTATCTTTCATGACATTCATCATATTCTACATTGTTGTATAGATATTTGTGTCATGTGATATCTTTGCTTCTTTGATAAAGTAGATTTTATTCATTTAGAAAATGTCATACAGTGCAGGGCTTAGCATTATGTTAAGGATATAGTAGGTGCTTAAACAAGTTCCGTTGCATGAACGAAAACCTTGCTCTGGACAGTGAGTGCTACATGAATTCAAGGCAGAGAAGTTCATGACCTGCTCTTTTGATCATAGAATGCTTGGAAAAAGAGAAGCAATTAAGTTGTATTTTGAAGTGAAGAGTAGATTTATATAAATAGATTCAGGGAGGGCATTCTGTAAAGGGAGAATGGTATGAGCAAATACTTCAAAGAAGGGTAGCAAAGACGGGGGAAAGTGGGTAGAAACAAAGAAAACTCATGAAAGAGAAGAGCAAGGAGTTCCTTTGCACAATGCAGTGGTTAAAAATACACAAGCATGACGGCAAAGTAGTAAAATAACATCATTATAGTTATTTTCTGGGCACCATTGTTTTAGAGAGGAACCATCTCACACTTAAATAACACTCACTTCCTGATCATAAGGCATTTGCTGCCATGGATTCTGAGCACGAGATCGTTTCCCAACAACTCTTTTTTCGTCTGCTTGGTTATGAAGAATGCTTTGGTGGGGACAGGAAGTTTGAGCTGCCCTATGAATGTGTGAGGTTCATTTTTGGAAAAATGAACAGTGTTCTTAGAAATCTGACATATGGCACATGAGGGCAAGCTTGGAAGCTGGGCAGTACAAATGTGCCCATCCTGGCATTTTATCTTGCCACATGCAACCTATGGGAAAGGTGGAGCTTGATAACATAGAATCAGTATGCCTTTTCCATGTTTATGGGGATTGCATCCCCTTGTCTGACTTCCCAAGTAAGTTTAGTTCCTGCTGGTACCACAATGGCAGCCATCTTTGCCCATCTTCACCACTGAGGTGTAGTAGATCAAGAAGGATATAAAGGAGTAGAAAGTGGAAGAGGCAGAGGAGAGAAAGAAGAAATAGACAAATAAATGTGGAAAAGACCTGGTGTAAAGAATTAAAGAGTCCTAGAGAGTTTTTGAGCTAATCTGGCAGCAGTAATGGCCTGGCTTCTGAGGTTAATTGAAAGTTGATGGAGTTGCTGAACTAGAAAATTTCCAGAATTATGAATGTTTTTTCTTGTTTGGGTAGATCCAGGGCAGCATGGAATTTAGATCTTTTTTCTGTGTAAAGCAATTGCTATCTCAGCAAAAAGACTCATTTATTAAAATCTTGCTATGGTGAATTGTTTGACAAACTATTGGTTTCTGCTCTGGTGTTTTTTACAAAGAACAAAAGGGACTCAGTGCTCCACATTCTTTGATTATCTTAACGTAAGCATAGTGCGACATGGTCGAGTTCAACACCATGACTGTATTAGACACGGGCAGGCAAATTCACTGGCCATAAAATAGTAGTGGGGGTTTCTCTGTAGGTAAAAACAGTTGTAATTGTATCCATCACAGAAGGCAGAAAGTGATTGTACACAGGGGTCAGGAGAGCAATCTACCAGCCCAAACCTCATGGCATCATTGGGCGGTGCATTCATTTTAAGCCTGCTTCCCCTCCTTTGAAGCCGGAAGTTATTGGCTACTGCCGGAGGCCTGTTATGACCATGTGAGGATCAAAAGCCCGACCAGGGGTGGGAAATCCTTTGTTCCTGGCTCTCTCATAATAGTTTTTTCCTTTTCTTTGACTGAGAGAAGCAAGTCAAATAGGATTATCCTAATGGAACAGAAGTGTTTTATATAAAAAGTTCAAAAAAGAAATCCAAACAAATGCCAATGTCTTTCATTTACTGAATACTGTTTTATTACAGAGCCAAAATGGAAAATATGTTGGTGGCCAGAGGGCCGTTTTCTGAGGCTCTAAAGAAGCTATCCTTTCTCAGATTATGACTGATTAACAAGCAAATGTAATGGTCCTTTTAACCACAGTAAATAAGTAAAACAAATGTTTTCCCCAAACTCAAAGTCTTTAAAAGTACAGACTTCCAAGATTGGCCTCTTCTCAAATTACTTTACTCCAACTCCAGCTTATTTCAATTGTTAAAAAACTGCAAACCATATGCGCTAAAATGAAAATATACACTTAAGTGATACCTTCAGGGTATAATAAAGTACAATATAGGTGCAAAAAGCACCATGCAGTGGTTAAAAATATACAAGCACAACGGCAAAGTAATAAAATAACATGATTGTAGTTATTTTCTGGGCACCATTGTTTTAGAGAGGAACCATCTCACACTTAAATAACACTCACTTCCTGATCATAAGGCATTTGCTGACATGGATTCTGAGCACAAGATCATTTCCCAACATTTCTCTTTTGTCTGCTTGGTTATGAAGAATGCTTTGGTGGGGACAGGAAGTTCCTATGAATGTGTGAGGCTCATTTTTGGAAAAATGAACAATGTTCTTGGAAATCTGACGTATGGCACACGAGGGCAAGCTTGGAAGCTGGGCAGAACAAATGTCCCCATCCTGGCATTTTATCTTGCCGTGTACAACCTATCTTGACTGTTTCAAAGTAAAGGACAGACTCAGGAGTGCTGGGGTATGGGGAGGCTTTCTTCAGCAAGGGGCTTGGCAATGTGCTTTGGTGAAAATCCTGGAGAGAGTTTGGCTATCTCTTGAGCTGCCTCTAGAGAGCAAGTTTACAAAGAAGGCAGAGGAATAATTAAAGCAATCTACTATTTATTTATCTGAAGTGGAGTCTGGCTTTGTCACCCAGGCTGGAGTGCAGTGGTGTGATCTCAGCTCACTGCAACTTCCACCTCTCGGGTTCAAGTGATTCTCCTGCCTCAGCCTCCCAAGTAGCTGGGATCACAGACACACACCACCATGCCCAGCTAATTTTTTTGTATTTTAGTAGAGATGGGGTTTTGCCATGTTGGCCAGGCTGGTCTCAGCTTCCTGTCCTCAGGTAATCTGCCTCCCGAAGTGCTAGATTCCAGGTGTAAGCCACCATACCTGGCCTAATTTACGCTTTTAATTAAAATTTATCTGGGTAGCTGGCTGCCAGTTTCTATTTTTTCAGAAATTTAGGTAGAAAGTGAGGAATAGGTGGGTTGCTAGATGGATATATGGAGTAAGATAAATCCCACCATTTTCTTTTCCAAACTCCGTGCCATTTTAGTATTGGTAACACCAGGGTAAAATGACGAGCTACAACAGCCTGGAAATGGGAAAGGTATGCAGGCGTTTGGGCATGAGCAGTGGTGCCCTACTTTGGTCTTGATGCTGCGGTTTATGGATTAATTTTGTAATTAATGTATAATACATAATGTATAGGATATATAATATATTGTGAAAGAGAGTGGCAGGGAGAGAACAGGAAACAGTGCCAGGTCATGAGGGAGATTTTGTGTGTGCTTGAAGTGGCCTCTCCTTGGGGCAGGTGGTGAAGCAAGACCAGAACAAATGGGAGGCTGGAGGGGCAGGGTGAGCTGAGGTTTCCCTATAGAAAAAGCAGCTCAGTCTAGGAGAGAAATCTTAAGGCAGAGGATGAACTCAAGGGCCTACAGGACCAGTGCTAATGCGGTAAGTGCCAGAGGCCTGGAGATAAACTGGATGTGAATTGCAGAATACATGAAGGCCAAGGTGGGCAGCCCTGCTACTCGTAGCTCTGGACTCATGCTACTATGCCAGAAACCAAGCTAATGCTGCCAAAGAGAAGCTAGGAATTCCGATTTTTTAATATATGAATATCCTTGTTTTAAAAAAATGGCAATTGGTTAGATTTTTTCTTAAACATTGCAAAAGCCAATTCCAGCTGTAGTGTTAAGTTTTGCTTCTGATTGCCAGTAAGACCTCTGTTTTGGTATCTTAGTCCTAGGATGGTCACATTCAGGTGATACGGGAGCAAGTCAGGAAAAACATCCCAGGTAGAAGTTTAAGGAGGGGAAAAGACACAGGGGTAGAAAATAGCCTTGGGTAGGACTGGGGCACAAAGCCAGGAGGAGAGCCAATGATGATGGAGATAGCCAATGGAGGGGAGCTAGATCGAAGGAGGATGGGCCCAAGTCACAGTAACCATGGGATCAAGATTTACAAGGGGGGTGGGCACGGTAGCTCACACTTGCAATCCCAGCACGTTGGGAGGCCGAGATAGGTGGATCACCTGAGGTCAGGAGTTCAAGACCAGCCTGGCCAAGATAGTGAAACCCCGTTTCTACTAAAAATACAAAAAATTAACTGGGTGTGGTGGTGTGAACCTGTAATCCCAGCTACTTGGGAGGCTGAGGCAGGAGAATCACTTGAATCCAGGAGGTGGAGGTTGCAGTGAGCTGACCACCATTGCACTCCAACCTGGGCAACAGAGTGACACTCCATCTCCAAAAAAAAACATTTACGAGGGCTTGGAATTTATCTTGTAACCGCTATTGCATATATTGGGTGTTGTTAGTTAAATTGCATTCCCCCAAAATATACACCCAAATTCTAATCCCTGGTACTTGTCAATGTGACCTTATTTGGAAACAGGGTCTTTGCAGATGTAATTAAAGATCTCAAGATATCATTTTGGATTAAATGGGTGGATTAATTGGATCCTAAATCCAATGACTAGTGTTTTTATAAGGGAGATTTGAGACATACAGACCCTGAGGAGAAACACAGTGGAGAAGGCCATGTGAAGATGTAGGCAGAGAGTGAAGGGATGTGTCTACAAGCCATGGACACCAAGGATTGCCACAGTTAGCAGCTGCTAGGAGAGAGGCGTGCAATGGACTCTCCTTCAGAGCCTCCAGAAGGAGCCACCCCCGACCACACTTTGATTTGGGACTTCTGGCCTCCAGAAAGCTAAGAGAATTAACCTGTGTTGCTTGAAACCATGAAGTTTGTGGTAATTTGTTACAGCAGCCCTTGGAAATTAATACCCTGGGCTTCTATGTAAGTTTCATTAGGAAACCACAGGGGTAGATGAAGGAGAACTCCTGCAAGGTTGAAGAGTGGGGAGTGACCTGGTCAGATTTGAGGGAGGGGAGGATCCTTCTGGCAGCCACTCAGGAGGGAAGAAAGCACAGCCCGGAAGAGCCTCTTAGAATCCCTTCGGGCTCCACACGAGACATGATGAGGACCCTGACCTGCGGGACTAAAGATGGAGCTGAAGGGACAACTTAGAGGAACACTACATTTAGGAGGAAGAATTGGCAGGATTTGGCGATTGCTGTGGGATGGGTGGCACTGAAGGTGGGAGATGAGATGAGGGCAGGGATTGGTTATTTCGAGGCCACTAGGATGATGGCAGTGGTGGTTGCACTTGCTGAAATAGAGACTCCAGGAGAAGTAGTAGGCTCCGTGCACATATGGTGAGGTCTGCTGTGGACGAGTGCAGCTTGAAGTGACTGCTGATCATGCGGGTGAGGATGACCAGCAGGTTGCTTGGTTTTTTCGATCTTACATGGAGGATTTGGGGAACTCTAGGAGGCACAGCTGTAAGGTGAAATCGTGAGGTGGTTGAGGTAGCCCAGGAGTGTGCATCTGTTGAGAAGAAACACATGCCCTCTGCCTTCATTTCTGCTTTTTCTTTTAATTATGTAGAAAACATGTTTACATCTTAGAAGAAAAAGTGTGACTCAATGTTGTAGTCAACCTTTTTTTTTTTTTTTTTTCCTTCTCAGCATCCCTTCCCTTCTGGATGCAGTGCCCTGATTTTTTGTTAGAGGATTACCTTTTTCATTCTCAGTAACCCCCTTCCCAGCTCCAGGAGCCCCCAGCTGACCTAGGCCTGGCAATCAGAGCACTATCTCTCTGGCTACAGTGACCAGGAATTGGTTATTTTGTGATAGTCATGTGATCTAGAATGGACAGCGGCAGCCCTGCCTGGGACCTTTTTCAAAGTTATCATGAAGGAGAAGATCTATGTCGTGGATAGGTTGCTAGGCTGAAAGTGTGTAAATCTGGGCCATGACACAGGAGATCCTGCTGGAGATAGGAGCTGATGGAGAGGAAAGCAGAAAGGAGAGATGATCAAGCAGGTTCTTGTTGGCTTTGAGTCACCAGATCCCCTTTTGCCTTAAGTCAGTGTGAGGTGGCATTTATTTCTTTTACAACTAAAAAGGCTGCTGATTAGCACATCAGTAATATATTGCTTTCTGCTAGCTCCTAGCACCTGGAGTGGATTTCTTCAGTGCCACTTTGCCGGACGTCAACATACTCTGGATTATGCACTGAAGAGAGGAGCCTCAAACCAAGCTTTCAGGGCCATAGTGTGAGGGAGGCCAGCATCTTTCTCAGAGAAAAGGAAGGCTGTCACAGCAGAGACAAATCAAATGCTATCTTTTTTTTTTCCTCCTGGGACGTTCGGCAGTATTTCCCTTGACAGAGAGCTACAAAGTGATTCTTTTAGAGGCTACAATTACTAATTGGTCTGCCTGGGAAAAAAGTGAATCAAGCATCTCTACAACTTCATTACTGTCATGCTCATCTTTTCATCTGTGGCAAAAATAACCCACTAAAAATGTATGGGTGCACATTTTAAAGCTATCACAAAAAGTGTGATGCTTGTATGTATATTATTTCATTATGCTTTGAGATATTTCCTCCAAAACTGACTAATGAAGGTTAATTTTCCCTCTGCTATGACGCTATTCTCCCATTAGACATTTGACTTTGAAAGTGGCTCTCTGGGATCCCTTTGAGCTTCCCCGCGTCACTTATTGTGCAAGATGAAGCACTGAAAATATGATGCCAATGATATGTTTTTCTTACGTCAGTCAAATGCAAACTAAAGTGAACTGTCATTGACTTTTTAGTCTTTTGAAAGTAATTTTTTTCTGATCAGCGAACTAAGAATTCTATGGATTGATTCCAGGGTTGCTATATAATTGCTATTCTGATCCTATCAGTATGCATATGTATATGTAATTAACAACAACTTTAGCTATTAAATCTATCTACCTTGATTTTAAAAAAAGGCTTTAGAAACAGGGGCACAATGCCAAGATTTACATTTATTATTCAAAGTGGAGGATATGACAAATAAGGTGATTGTATTCATTCATTTATTCGTTCATTCATTGAATGCTCCCATCTTCATGAGCATGGAGCGGCCTAGGTAGCTTGACATATAAAGAACCAAAGGCCACAGGTGGTCCTAGCACACTTGTGTTCTGGTGTTCACAACTTTAAGTGTCCTTCTTGAAAAAAGAAAGGCCATGGCTGCTATCCTAGACATCACAGATTTGTAGAATTTTATTTGGAAACTGGACAGAAAGTCAGATCCCTTTTAACCATTTATTGTCATAATTTTATATTTAAAGATTCTAAGCCTTAAGGAGGTTGAATAGAATGTTGTACTGCTGAGAAAAGAAGCCTGGATTCTTGTGTCCTAGTCTATGAAAATGTCTGCAGACAATTAAGCCATTAATATGTTAACGTTTATTGGAGTATGGTTTATGCCAGGCACTGTGCAGCATATGTGAATGACATCATGGTCCCTGTCCTGGAAGGGAGTCATGAAGTAGTAGGAAGACAGGCATATCAACAAACAGTTTCAGTGTATTGGAACAAGTGTTCAAAAAGAGATATATACTAGGATGTGAAGGGATTTCATAGGCAAGGTGGCAATTGAAGGGAATCTTGGAGGACAAGTGAGAGCCTGCCAGGTGAACAAAGCAGAGGTCTTCCCCATGAGAGATGAGTGAGCATGTCCAAAGATGTGAAAGGTGAGACATGGTCGTGAAGCTGAGAGCCTGGCTGACCATGGGAAACACACTTGTGAGAGTCATGGGGCATGAGATCAGAAAGGTAGACAAGGATCAGACCACTTTGTATGCTGTGTTAAGGACTTTTCACTTTAGCATGAAGGCAATGGGAAGCTAGGGAAAGATGATAAACAGAGGCCTGAAAGGATTTGTGTATGGTAAGCATGGAGCATGGATTAAAGGAGATGAGGAGTAGGAAGACGAATTAGGAGCTGACCCAATGGTCCATTTAATACACAACAAAAGCCTCAACAATGGCAGTGGCCTGGGAGTGATGAAGGATTGGGACGTAAAATAATTTGAAGAGCATTTAGACAGGAGAACAAAATAGGACATGATGATTAATTGAATAGAGGGGTGTTGGCAACAGAGGAGCAGGAGTATGAGGCACATTGAGTTTTGTAGCTTGAGATTTGGTGGAGCTATTTCTCAGGTCAGAGGCTAAATGAGGAAGCCAGCTTGGAGCTGTATGACTCATAGAGGGCTCTGAAAAAGTCTGCAGACTTGGGGATAATGCCTTCCTATGGTACCTGACAGCCATGTTTCCAGAAAGGATTTGCCACTGTCCAACGCAGCGTTCCAGCTCTCAGCTAGAGCTGGAGTATAAACAGCTTACTTTCTTTTCATTTTGTACTTTTTTATTTTGAGAAAATGGAAGCCCAGTGTTCTATAGACCTAACTTTGGAGGATTTCTTTCTCCATTTTGTCCATGGATGAGGTCTTGCAGAATAGCCTGACATTACTGGCAAAATTAAACAAACACGCTTGGCGTGGTGGCTCACGCCTGTACTCCCAGCACTTTGGGAGGCCGAGATGGGCGGATCACGAGGTCAAGAGATTGAGACCATGCTGGCTAACATGGGGAAACCCCATCTCTACTAAAAATACAAAAAGTTAGCTGGGTGTGGTGGCACGTGCCTGTAGTCCCAGCTACTTGGGAGGTGCAGCAGGAGAATTGCTTGAACCTGGGAGGCGGAGATTGCAGTGAGCTGAGATCGTGCCACTCTACTCCAGCCTGGGTGACAGAGGGAGACTCAGTCTCAAAAATAATAATAATAAAAAAAACGAAAAAAAAAATGAGTAAATAAATAAACACTAGGTTTAAAGGAAGACAACTGTATTTTAGCAGATTTGTTGCATGGTATGTTAAAAGCAGAGTGCAATGTGGCTAGAACAGAGAGCACATTTAACCTCTGTATAATGTAGAAAGTGTCATAGATACTTCCAGTTGCTTTTTCCTGCTTATTAAATAAGAATGATGAAAACCAACATTTTAATCTATCTCCCCTAATCTCTGCTCGACAGGCAGATGGGATTCTCCTCTTTTCAAAGCTCATGTACACACTAGAGATAAATTTATATAATACATTAGATTCTCACTAAATTGGTATAAGCCCCACTCTCCTGCTGTTAAAACATCTTATGGATTTTTAAACAAACAATATTTCATTTTAGATTAAGTCTTTATTATTGTTTGACAATTGGATAAGAAACTGGCATGAAAATCTGAATATAAAGGCATGCAAAAATAAAACGAGTCACGCTAAAAGTGTTAATGTCATTTAGCATGAACACACTTGATTGGCAGGGCTCAGAAATGATTGTCTAGTGACTTGATTTAACATTCTTTGGGCAACCAATAATGAAGGGTGTTTGGAAGAAACTTTAAAAAATTTTTTGTTTTTGGGTAACAGTCTCTAAAGGTGGTTTTCACTCTTGTTTAAGGAGCAGAACTCTTCTTCAAGTGAAACCGCAGGAACCACACCATATATTCAGAACCCAACTGACGAAAGTAAAGCTGTGACTCATAGCCTGGATGGAAAGGGACAGTCAAGCTCTGTATCCCCTTCTAAGTCGCTCAGCATCCTCCCCAAGGCAATTAGTGGAATGTCTAAGGCAACTCAGAGAACACTTTGAAAACCACTCACAAGGAAAAGCAGGGATGGCCATGATCTCCCACATCTTAGAAGATTCACATTTCAGCCGGGGGTGGTGACTCACGCCTGTAATCCCAGCACTTTGGGAGACTGAGGCGGGTGGATCATGAGGTCAGGAGATCAAGACCATCCTGGCTAACACGGGAAACCCCGATTCTACTAAAAATGCAAAAAATTAGCCAGGTGTGATGGCATGTGCCTGTAATCCCAGTTACTCTCCTGAGGCAAGAGAATTACTCGAACCTAGGAGACGGAGGTTGCAGTGAGCCGAGGTTGCACCACTGCACTCAAAATGGCAATTCTCTTGGTAATACTTGGGTATGCCTTTTAAAAATTATGTCTGATCGCTTTAGAAGATGGTATGTTTTCAGGGCTGGCCACAGCTCTTCCTCTGTCTAGGTTGGTGCATTCAGGCAAATTATTCTTTCTATAGTCACATGGAGAAGTTACTTTGATCATTTTGAAAATGTAAACATGCTACATAAATGCAAGGCAAAAGGTGCTCATAGAGATATTGGTGACATTCTATTGTTTGGTTTCTATCATAGTAGGTATGAATCTTATTCCTGGACATGAATGTGTGAGAGATGTCATGCTACCTTGTTTTCCTAAATTAAATGAAATCTGTCTCTGAGTTCTTATCCCACTGCAACTGCAGGAAATTTAGTATCATCCATTGCTTCGGCTTCAATCTGCCTCTGCCCCAGCGTTGTAAGAAAGTCCAAGAGATCTTGAGGTGGCAGATCATTTGGTGTAGTTGTCCTCCCTGGTCACAGGCGAATTGCTAATTTCCTAAGAACTTCATGTTAAAAACCAAATGTTCTTGAATTTGTGCCATTGCTTCTGAATCTTTCTGGGGGCAAGAATGCTGTACATCCTCAAGGTTGACTCATCCCAGGGTAGTTTCCCAGGGAATTTATGAAGAGATCACACTAATATTCTCCCAGGATGGCTGTAGATATTCTCTACTCGATGATGAAACCCTTTATAACAGGTGATTTGATTCTTTACCAAAGGATCATGAGACCATTTTGCCCCAGTTCTTCCCTCATTTCTGACTTAGTTCTGAATGCTGCTGCTTTTACCTAACTATCAATATCACTCGTTTTTCTATCGCCACACAAGTAGTGTGTATGCACTCTGAGTTATTTAAAATATTGGCAATGTCTTGGTTCCTTCCCTGCACCCCCACACCTCCGGTCTCTCTTCCGGGAGTTATTTGCTATAATAGATGTGCTGGCTGTTTTCTCACTGGCACTCTTTTTTTTTTTTATTATTTTTTTTTATTTTTTATTTTATTTTTATTTTTATTTTTATTTTTTTTTTAAATTTATTTATTATTATTAAACTTCAAGTTGTAGGGTACATGTGCACAACGTGCAGGTTTGCTACATATGTATACTTGTGCCATGTTGGTGTGCTGCACCCATCAACTCGTCATTTACATCAGGTATAACTCCCAATGCAATCCCTCCCCCCTCCCCCCTCCCCATGATAGGCCCCGGTGTGTGATGTTCCCCTTCCCGAGTCCAAGTGATCTCATTGTTCAGTTCCCGCCTATGAGTGAGAACATGCGGTGTTTGGTTTTCTGTTCTTGTGATAGTTTGCTGAGAATGATGGTTTCCAGCTGCATCCATGTCCCTACAAAGGACACAAACTCATCCTTTTTTATGGCTGCATAGTATTCCATGGTGTATATGTGCCACATTTTCTTAATCCAATCTGTCACTGATGGACATTTGGGTTGATTCCAAGTCTTTGCTATTGTGAATAGTGCTGCAATAAACATACGTGTGCATGTGTCTTTATAGCAGCATAATTTATAATCCTTTGGGTATATACCCAGTAATGGGATGGCTGGGTCATATGGTACATCTAGTTCTAGATCCTTGAGGAATCGCCATACTGTTTTCCATAATGGTTGAACTAGTTTACACTCCCACCAACAGTGTAAAAGTGTTCCTATTTCTCCACATCCTCTCCAGCACCTGTTGTTTCCTGACTTTTGAATGATCGCCATTCTAACTGGTGTGAGATGGTATCTCATTGTGGTTTTGATTTGCATTTCTCTGATGGTCACTGGCACTCTTGATAGAAGCTGCCTGACAGTAAATACTGCATACTACTACAGACTGCCTCCAACCGGATTTCTTAATCTTTAGCTTGTTCCAATACTGGTATGGCTGAGTTAGCACATGGGGTGCAATAAAACATGGGCTGGTGTGAGATAGAGAGACAAAAAAGCCTTCCTCATTCTCCAAATTCTTTCAAAAGGCTTTATTTCTGGAGTCAGAGATAAAACAAGCTAAAGTCCATGTGCAAACGACGAACTTTGAAGTCCAGGCTGCTGAGACTCAGGAGAGCTTTAGATGGTGAATGCAATCATCATTGCTTGTAATAAGTTTGCGTTGCCATTTTGTAAGCTGCCTTCTTTTGTGTAAAAATGAAATGGAAGGCTTTAAAAAACATCTTACTGCCTCTTGGCCACCTTTAAAATGCACTGGTCTGAAAAGCCATTTTTCAATGAAGCAGAAAATATGGGGCCATGTAGAATCTCCAAATTCCATTAGTAAATAGAGTGAAAAAAGAAAAAAAGGACTGATATAAAAAATTTTAAAATCTCCCATTTGCACAAGAAGTAAGGTGATTTCCATAAGGAGATTTCTGGTTTGTAAGTCTGTGGAAGGCATATAGAAAAATCAGAATTACTGACATATGTGTTATTAACTAGTGAACAAGTTGTGGAGACTGCTAGCTGTCCACCAAAACCACTTCTCTATTTCCTTCACGGTAACGGAAGCTGTACGATGACTGCCTAGACAGCTTACACTTCCCAGTTGCCTTTGCAGTTCAGTGAGGCCACGAGGTATAAAAGGAGAATATAGTAGTTTCTAGTCTCATTCCTGGACTTCAGAATTTTTTTTCTTTTGGCAGTAATGATATGACTTCGGATTGCAGGAAAAGCAATCAGAAGTCATTATTTCCTTGAATAGCAAAATCTTTAAAGCACAGTATTGTTAGGAATGCATCTTACCGATCAAAAGCTAACAGCATGTGTGGATGTGGTGAGCATCCAGCTCATAGCTGTATTTGATTGTACTCATATTCCTCACCAGGTGTTCAGTTCAGAATAACATAAACACTTTTGTAAGGTGTGATCATATCCTTAAGTCCGTGAAAAATGTAGGGGTTAAGCTGGATAAAGAGCCATTTAGAGAAATATTGAAGGCAGATGGAGATTTAATTCACATTGAGAGACCAAGGTCAGGGTGTGCTGGCCTGGCAGGGGATGGAGGCTTGGCATGGTGGTGGAATCCTTGAGTGTAGGCTGGAAACATGGGGGAAAAGGATTATATTCAAAGCAGAACTGGAAGACTGGGGACAGGTGAGCAGATAAGAGTATAAATTGACAGCAGGGCTCAGAACAAAGGTTTCTGGAAAGTCTAGCAGTTTGGTGTTAGGAGAAAGTAGGTGTCAAAGGGATATTAATGCAGGTGGCTGCAAAGCCTGAGCAGGTGGTCAGCAACCTGGAGATCCACGGAAACTGAAGAGGCAAGACAAAGAAGGCAAAACGGATGCACAGTGAAAACATAAAGGGGAGATTTTGACAGGGAGGCCAAGCTGACCTTAGCCAGAGGCTTTCTCAGATTCATTTAGGGCAGTGCCAGACCTGCAAAGGGAGCCACCTGCTGCTTCATCTCTGCTGCCTTTATCAGCTCTGGTGGAAGGAGTCATAGCAGAAATGAAACTCAGAGAGCTCCTGGTGGCCAGAAAGAGAGTCATCTCATTGTTCTTGTAGTGGAGAAAAGAGGTGCACCGCCTCAGAAGGTACAGTCGTAATGGCATACCGCTTTCGGGGCTTGATGGGCTTCAGTCTTAGCCTATGTCAAAGTCCTGGTGCCGTTTCCAAACAGAGTAGTCACACTGAGGTTAAAAGCAGAAAAAATACAAAGGGGGCCTTCACAGCCCTTTGGGACCCAACCATACCAACTGTTTGGCCTATGTTTCTTGAAGTTTTAGATGGAAGTGATTCCAGAAAGAGAGTACTGTAGCAATAGACTTCTCTCATTTCCAAATTGTGGTTGTGATCCTAGAATCTTCCTGTTAACAGGATAACTCACTCTTTCAAATGGGAAATAAGCTCTCTTCCGATCATTCCTAATGGAAAGTAGGCCAAAGGTTTTTCTAGGACAGCAATGTCATTTTGAATTTCATGGTTACCCATGGCAGCTTCCAGTGGAGGCTTGATTTATATCCGGATCCTCGTGATTTTAGAGACGAAGTCAATTTTGCTTTGGGATTCTAATTTCCAATTAACAAACACATTATTTTATGATAACTCTGGTTTAATGACTAACAAGGATGATTAACAGAAGGTCAACTCTATTCAAAAGGGCAGGGCAACCCTCAGAGTCGCATGTACTTCTTTCCTTAGAGATAACAATATCCAATGTTGTTATGAATTTTCATGAGAATTACTACTTGGATTTGCGTCTCTGCTGAAGGTCTTTGATGATGGAACTAAAACAAGCAAGCAAATAGCTCTTCGAGCTTCACGTGGGAAAAGCCCTTAATTTATTACTGATGTCTTATTAATCGTAGAAAAACTGGAGCAAGGGAAATGGGACCAGTTAACTGTGAGTATGTACAGTGCTGTGGCGGTTTTGTACCTTGAAGATAACCTTAGTCAGAGTGGAAGCCAAATACTTGAGTCCCAGTTGGGCGCAGTGGCTCACCCCCGTAATCCCAACACTTTGGGTGGCTGAGGTGGGAGGATTGTTTGAGCCCAGGAGTTCAAGATCAGGCTGAGCAATATATTCAGACCCCATCTCTACAAAAAAATTTTAAAAAATTAGCTGGGTGTGGTGACATGCACCTGTAGTCCTAGCTGCTTAGAACGCTGAGGCAGGAGGATTGCTTGAACCCAGGAGTTTGAGTCTGCAATGGGCTACCATTATGTCATTGCACTCTAGCCTGGGCAATAGAGCAAGACTTCATTTCTAACAGACAGACAGACAAAACCTGGGTCTAGATTAGTAACAAAACACTTATGCTCCGCTTCTTTTTATCATAATCTTATTGCTCCTGACCCCAAGCTTTCCTCCCATTTGCACTCCTGAGACAGTCCATGCACATTTTAAGTGGCCTTAAAGGAATCTTGCCAATCAGATGGTTTGTTACTAAACTCTCAGAATCCCTAATTAAATGTCCAGCCCCTGAGATCAAGGCTTTGGCTATGACTGGATATTTTATAGAGCTTTTGTTTAATGAGCTTGAGAAATATTCCTGTTCTTTTCTTCATGCCAATCCACATCTCCAGAAAATTGAGGAGATGGCAGTCCCTGGGCAAGCCTTCTTGCTTTTACTCAGAGACAATTTTTTCTTGCCAATTTTCCTGATGGTCTTTGCCTGAAGAGGAAGGGAGTTCCAGTGGGAGCCTGATTTATGTGTTTAAGATGAAATCTGTATTGTAATTTCCCAAGAACAAACATATTACTTTATAACAAGCAAATACCCTTGCAGCCTTGTCTTTAGTTTAGAGCCAACAAGCGTGAGTAGCAGAGGGTCAATGTGGCAGATCCTGCAGATCTTCCTGCTTAAGACCTCTTCTTTCTTTCTAGCATGTCCTCCTGGACATGGTAGCCTGGAAAGCTGGAAACTGTATCTCACAGATTCCTTTGCAGTTAGAGGTACCTCTTACCCTCATTCTTCAAGTGGACACATCCACATGAGATTTGGAAGGAGGAAAAGAGCAAGTGACTGTGGCTATATGCATAGAGATCTAACCTTTTGGCCAGTGTAGGTCAGAGGCAGTATAGTTCTGGGGCTAGTGGCTGCAGAGGCATATCCTTGTTCCGGTACTTCGTAATTGCAACAGAGGACCGTGCTGCAACCAAATCTTTTTTTTTTTTTTAACCAGATCTTTTAATGTGGAAATTCTCTGGAGGAGTTAAGGAAGTTGTTTCTGAAATTTCTGTTTAGAGCCTGTTCTTTCAAATCACCCAATGGCTTTGTGAGCTCGGTTATTTTCTATAATAATTCCCTTTCTCTTTAAATTATCAGTAATAGATTCTGTTGTCTGCAATAAAAAGCACTGACTGATAAAGTGAATCTCTTTGGGTAGTCTGGATGATGGAATCCTTTCAGTCATGTTAAAGGGTCACACGTAGGCTTCCCTGCTCTGTCTCTCTTCCATTTTTACTGCTGGCCTCACCCCAGGGATGTGGCCTATACACCATTTTTTTTTCTGGCTATCATCTTTCTTTCATTTTCTGGGATCTAATTCTTAGAACATTATCTACAAGAGAAGGATATGAATATTTACACATCTGTAAGCTACAAAACTCATATTCATTTTCAATTTCTTGTTACCCTCCATGATAGAAAGCAGAAAGGGGCCGCTCACAAAACCCAGTGGACGGCAGAGGTTTAGGCCTCCTTCATGAAGTTCCACAGGAGTTGTTCCCTGTCCACAGCGAATTGTAGCAGGACTAGAATTTCACACTGCTCGTGTCTTCTTTCACACGCTTCTTAGGGGAGTCTCACACTGTTGTTATACCATCTTCAGTCCCTAGGAATGTTCCCCTTCAAAATTACTCCTTCTTCTAGTGAGTGAAGTTCTCTAGCAATTACAACCCTGCTTTCAAATTCTAGTGGTTCAATTGTGTATAAAGAGGAATGGAAATATGCCTGTTATTCTCGTGTCATTATTCATGCTCTTGCTCTGTTCATCTTACCTTATAGCCACAGTCATTTAATTCCATCTCTGATACTTACTAGCTTAACCAACCCTCAGACCCAGGTGTGGTCTACCCCTCACACACCACTTGCAGCTGGGGCACTACCTTTCAAACTTGTTTCTCCAAGTTGCTTAGTTCAGGTAACTTTTCCTGTACTCTGTCTTTGCCAAAACATCAGCGTTTTTAAGGCCTGCTCATTGTTTTAAGAAGCAAGACTAAAAGACAAGTGTTCAGATTAGAAGAAGGTGTACAGGACAGACTTCAGACAGGTGGAAATTTAGAAAACAGGTTAAGCCTCTTGGATGGCATTTTAAAGAATTTGTACTTCTAGAATTCATACTCCATCCAGATCCGAAAGAAGTCAAAATAGCAGGGACAAAGGAGGTGATATGACAATATCAAAAAAGTTACAGGCCGAAATGAAATAGTAAAGAGGAAGTTTTCCACCTTTTTAAGGGGTCACAATCAGCAGAGCCATTTGGTTTCTGTGGCTCTGCTAACTACATAGACTGTTAATTGTCATGAACCTGCTTCTCCTCTGAGGGTCTATTTATATCCTGTTGGAGAGCCAGTGGCACTGAGTCATGGCAGTGTGCAGAGTTAGAATTAAGCAAGCTGCTGATTACTTATGCTTGCACAAGCAAGGGGCCAGTCCTTTGGGGAAAATTCCAGGAGCATCCCCTTCCATCTGCTGATAAAAAAGCCTTTTCTATGTTGGACTATTGCAGTTAAAGCAACTCCTTTGGAGAAGACAAGGTGGTATAGTAAAAAAGGACTGAACATGGAGAGATTAGTTCTGGTTATGAATCTTGATTTATTCCTTAATACTGCATTGACCTTGGTCAAGACAATTACTATTTGGGAACCTTAAACTTACTACCATTGAGTTAGAAATATTTATTTATTTTTCTTTTTATTTATTTATTTTTTTCTTTAGAGACGGGGTCTCACTCTTTTGACCAGGCTGGAGTACAGTGGTGCCGTCCTAGCTCACTGCAATCTCAAACTCCCGGGCTCAAGTGATCCGCTCCCCTCAGCCTCCAAAGTAGCTAGGACTACAGGTACATACCACCATGCCTGTTTAATTTTTACATTTTTGTAGAGACAAGATCTCACTGTGTGCATTATTTAACAGTTGAGTCATTTGGATGATTAGCTGTTTGTTTCTAATATTTGGATTTCTGAAGGAAGCATAAATATTTGCCCATGGTTGGTATTTTGGGCCTTGATCAAGTGTCTGTTCGGTACAACCATTTTGACCTCTTGCTGGTCTCAAACTCCTGGCCTCAAGTGATCCTCCTGCCTTGGCCTCGCGAAGTGTTGGGATTACAGATGTGAGCTTCCATGCCCAGCTGGAAATACTTCTATTTTTATATCTTGTGCTCTTCTGGGATTAATGAGAGGATCAAATGGGATAGCATATTTGTTGACACTATAGAAACAATAACATGCTTTAGGCAGATCAATGGTCAACACCAGGCAAGCTCTGTTAAGAAGAAATATATTCTGGTTACAGTAGCAAACTATCTAATTATCAGCCACAACCTCTAAGTTCATTAGGAATCTTTTAGTTGTGAGGGACAAAAATGGTCTCCAGTATTGTTAAGCAAATAGGTGAAATTTCACTAAGTTCTTGAGGGCTTCAGAATTGATAGGAGGTTGAAGAACTAGAATTAGGAAAGTGGACAGAAGCCAGGAGAGTCAACAATCAGGGAGTAGTGCCATCATGTTTTAGCAGAAGCAGCCTGACCAGGATGTCACTACCACCAGTACTGTAGGACAGGACCTCTGCTACTGAAGGGACAACCTCTCCATCTGCAGCCTCCTCCTCAATTAATGAGGCTATTCCTTCCTATCACATCTCCTGCTGTAGGTAAATCCAAGCAGTCCTCGTGCTTTGGCATTACTAGGCTAGGATTCGAAGCCCTGGACAAGAGCATCTTATTGGCCAACTCTGGATCACATACGCATAAGGTGGCTACCACTGTTTGTGGCGAGGGAGGGTCTGGTGCTTTCAGCTTCCTGAAAAGGATGCAGGGAACTGCTACCATCAAGTCTATACACACTGGGGAATTCCAAATGTTTAGCTGACATTTATTCTTTAGAATGTAGCTGATTCCTATGTCAAGGAAAACAGGAAAAATAAATAAGCTTTGATGTGAATTCAGGATAGTGAATTTTCAGCTAAACAATAATGGAGGAAGAGGGAATGCTGGATGACCAAGGGCCACAGTAAGCAGGGCATGGAAATAAAAAAAAGGCCTTAGCAAGGAGAGGTAAGAGGATGCTAAATATTACTTTTTCCCCAAATTTTCTTACTCCAGATCTCATTAACAAACACCAGAAAGTTTTTGAAAAAATTATCTAAAAATTCCTTTAGGTTGCGCAATTCATGCAGTACTGCACGTGTGAGCTGGAAAGGACTTCAGAGGTTCGACTCCATCCCTTTATGTCTAAAGAAACTGTGGCTGGGTGAATTGATGTAAATACACAGGTGCCACAGTGAGTTAAGGCCAGAACTGGAACAAGAACTCAATTTTCCAGACTCTAGCCCAGTGTTATTTTCATAGCACCCCATAGCATCTCTTTTGTGAAACTGCCTTTTTATTTTATTTTATTTTTTCTGGCAGAACAAGAAAATATGCTCAGTACTATTTCCTGATGCAGTCCAGGTGGGCCACTGAATTCTGCACTTACCTATAACTTCTGTGTGTGCAGGCACTGAATAATTTTCCAAGGATCGTGAGCTGATATTTACACCAAGAAAAGACAGAGAAACCTTCATGATTTCTTAGGAAGAATAGTTTCATTTAGTTAGATTAATGTTTATAGAGTACCCACTATATGCAAGGTCAGTGGGGTATTAAAAATTGAGCAAAATGTATTTTCTAATCTTGAATATCTCCCAAGCCATCAAGAGTGAAATAGATAAGCCTACAAAGAGACTCCAAAAATGAATGTTGAATATGATAGGCAAAGTACTAAGTATGCTATAGATTTTTTAAGGAGAATAATCACATTGAATACCACTATATTCTTCTGTGCAAGAGACTTTCTTACTCATATCTACTTCTCTAGGCCCTCTGAGAATATGGGCCGGTCACATATTTCTCTCACTGCCATGTGACTAGTTTGGGCCAACAGGGTGCAAGAAAAAATGATGTATACTACCAAGCCCAAGTATTTAATTGCAGTTGTAGCCCTCTTCTCCCACTGTGGCAACAGAGAAGCCAGTAGCGTCAGGATGGTTACAAGAAAGTGGACCCCTCATGAGTCTGGATGACTTAAGTCACCAAATGGAGATCAGTTACCCTGCAAACTCTCCTGGACTCGCAGTGGATATTGACTAAGCGTGAATAAGAATAAATTTTCATTGGATTACATGAGTGAGAATTCTGGGCATTTTTGTCACGGCATTATCTAACTTATCCCGAGGAATAGATCTTCCTCCTGGCCTATTCCTTATGGAAAAGAGAATATATAAATAGAAATATAAATACATCTATATTTATTAATAAATATATTTGATAATTTAAATAATATTCAATAAATATATAAACACATATTTGAAATGATAAATATATTTAATTTAATAAGCTAATAATTTAAATATGTACATCAGTATAAATAAACTGCAGACTATGTATTTACTAATTCCAATGGACAATTTAATGCTTGCAAACCGAGTCTGTTCAAAGTCCAAGCTGTCTCCATTTCTCTCCTTGTTCTTAACCTTAACTCTTTCTGCTATTCAGGGGAAAAAATTTTGTACTTTTTCACTTTCTAATACCATCAGATGTCCCAGCATAGAGTCAAATCTTTTACAGAATGTATCCAACTCTGGTTAAGTCTAAGGGTTTGAAATCAATGGCAGAAAGCATGTAGATATGGAATGTTTGAACTGGATGAGTAGGAGAAGTAGACAAATAGTCTTAAGATTCCTAATGCTATCTCAAAGAGCAATAAATAGAAGAATGGGAGAACTGGTGTCGAAAAGAAATATTTATATAAATAAGAAAATATTTTCATTGTGGAGATAATAAACATAGTTCGTTGAATTAATTTTTGTAAAGGTTTTATTTTCTTTTTTTTTTTTTTTTTTTTTTTTTTTTTTGTGACGGAGTCTTGCTCTGTAGCCCGGGCTGGACTGCAGTGGCCGGATCTCAGCTCACTGCAAGCTCCGCCTCCCGGGTTTACGCCATTCTCCTGCCTCAGCCTCCGGAGTAGCTGGGACTACAGGCGCCCGCCACCTCGCCCGGCTAGTTTTTTGTATTTTTAGTAGAGACGGGGTTTCACCGTGTTAGCCAGGATGGTCTCGATCTCCTGACCTCGTGATCCGCCCGTCTCGGCCTCCCAAAGTGCTGGGATTACAGGCTTGAGCCACCGCGCCCGGCAGGTTTTATTTTCTTTTACTCTTTTTTCCTTTTGGCAAAGAGATGGTGGGGGTTGGGTGGGAGGGTTGTTGGACTAGATGCAGCCAAGGAAATAAAATGATCTTTCTAGCCAGTTGCACTCTCCAAGAAATGTGAAATCACTCCAAGTTAAAGAGCATATAATACTGCCTGAAGTCTATTGAAATCCTTCCAAAATATGTCCAAATTAAGTCTTCCAAGTTCCATGGCTCTGTTGGTGCTGTCAAACGAAGCAACCGCAAATCATGAAACCTACAAGAAAACTGAAGCCTTTTTTTTTTTCAAATATAACAACCTGTGTCACAATTTATCCATTTGGAAGTATTTGACACCAACAGATCTTTTTTTTTTTTCTGTTCTTATATCATTACCAGCCCTTTGGCCTTGTTATTTTGCAATCATTTCTTGTCAACTTTTTGGTTGCATCCAAGGGAAACTTGGAGAGGTACCTAAAATAGAAATAACTGGGAAACTCTAGGATGTTCTGCTTTTCTTAATGCCAACACTTAACCTTTGTTGATGTAATGTTTTCTCTGCAAATAGTGCAAATTGGAAATTTCCCTAGGATCACAATCCAGCCTTCCCCAGAGCCAAATACAGTCTCAAAGTTGCTGTTCTCAAGTATGGTGATATTTATTCAGTCTCAGCTCATTTCCTACATTTTTTTTTTTTTTTTTAAATTGTTGAAACACTCTCCCTACAGCACTATTTAACAATTGAGTCATTTGGACAATTAGCTGTTTGTTTCTAAAATTTGGATTTCTGAAGGAAGCATAAATATTTGCCTATGGTTGGTATTTTGGGCCTTGATCAAGTATCTGTTCTGTACAACCATTTTGACCTCTTACTTCTCCTAGAGACATGTGTAAATTCTCCCAAATTCATTCATTTGGTTTCAGCTGCTGGGAATCATGTTTACATACAACAATACTGTAAGAACCTATTGAGAAATCCTCTGTGCTGTTGTTAATGTGTTTTCATTTTCGTGCAGGGGAGGTTTTTATTGTGCAGCCCTCTGCTGACACCGTATTCATGCTTTCTATTATCCCTTTAGCTTTGTCTTCAGCTAAACACATTCTCTTTTTTTCCTCCTCCAAATTATTTGCATGAAGATTTGCATTTAAATGGATGTGGAAAGTACATTAACAACACCTACACTAACCATGTAAAAGCTGTACAGTATTTGTTGCTGCCAGACATGAATGGGAAAAAAATTCAATGAATGTTTTGTAAGGAGAGTCCTCAGGTAACTGCATTTTAGACACAAAGACACTTCATTAGATTGTATTTAATACAGATTATGCATATAGAGGTATATGAATACAAATGCCCTGTTCCCAAAAGGGATGTGAAATTCTATTACATATTTGTGCACACCCCAGAAACCAAATATATTTCAGCATTTGGGGTGAATCCAAAGGCCCCTAAGTGGGTTGAGAGCACATTCCAGGGTTGGTCCATTTTGAATGACCTTTATGTCCTCGCTAATAGAACAAGGAAGAAAAAGGAGAGAGAATTAAAATATATTGTGTTTGCACCTTAGGACATTTATTCCTGAGCAACTCAAACAATAAACATTTTATAAGAAGGCTGGATACCGAAGAGAGGGAAGGGGACAAAGGAGGAGAGAGAAAGAACAAAAAATAGGGTGAGAAAGGAAAGAGGAGCGTGTGTAATGAGATTTCAGATATCTATTCCATTTTCAATCAAAAGAAAACAATTGGAAGAAAGAAAGAAAAAGACAAAGAAAGAAGAAAAATGAAAAGAGAAGGAAAAAGTATAATAAAAGGTCACATAAATCAGAAAACAAGTCTTCATGAAGAAGAGGGAGAAAGGGATAGAGAGGAGAGAAGAAAAAGGGAAAAGAGGGGAACTGAAGAACGACTATAAAAGAACACTTGCATTTCATTTATGAAGCAGAGACCTCGAGTTATCATTCAGTATTATGAGAGAGAAAATTAAATTGGTCTTGGCAAAAGGATTCTATTAAGGGATAATATCTTCCCTTTTATTGTTAATTATTTTATGTTTACAATAGTCAGTGTAAATGTATATTATTTTTACAGTAACACATGGCTTAGCATAAATAATTTACCCAGGATATATGGTTAATTTCTAATTAACTTCCAGCTCTGTTAGTTTGCTTTAGATTAAAGCCCTTTCTCTTTCTAACAAGTCCTTGAAGGGAAGCAGACAACCTAATTACGGACATTCATTGTGGAATATTTATATTTAGCAATTTAAAAAGGTAATATCAAACGAGAAATGTAGTGGAAAATAAAGTGGAAGAGGAAAAGGTTGCAGTAGAGGAAGGAAAATTTATTGTTTGTCTTTGTATTTTTATGTCTGCATAAGAAAAAAATAGACCAGAGAAATTTATCCACAAGCTGAATGTAATACGGCAGCAGTACCTCTGTGTCCCCAAATACAATTATTGTTTATTGCTTAAAAACAATTTTCCGTAGGCTGTATGTACTAAAGAGCAATCCATAAACATCAGAAACAAGTCTCTAACAAGTCTTCATTTTTTATATGGATAAAAAAATCCATATTTTCCTTCCTGTTATTCCAGAATAGACCTGAATAAAGCAAATTCACTGCATCCAATGAGATTTGTAATGCAACAGTAGAAAAATCTGATTTCACACATTATGGTTAGGGTCCTCCATATCCCAGCCATAACAAGGACAATAAATAAAGTCTACTCTAAAACCAGGCATATAGCCTCAGTAACTGACCTGCCGTCTGCATGAAACACAGTGATTTCCAAATGTGAAGGGCTAACCTGAGTCAGAGGGCTTGCAGAAATTCACCATGGGAATGTCCTGGTATAAACACTCCTTTGTGCGTACAACCTCATCCTAGGTGCTGAAGCTTCTTTAAAAAGCAACAACATGGGATCAGGTCTTTGCTTTATACCTGTATCATTGTAATTGACACAGCAGAGGAAAGCCCTCTCCCCCTGGGGTCTTATATCTTGAACTAATCTGAGTCACGTTTGGACTTGTGATACCATAGCTCTGAATTCACTGAGGTTTAGATAAGTATGCTGTATTAGTCTTAATTCGCATTTACAGTATATGGTGTAATTGCTCCTTTGGAGCTGTTAATGCATTTTTATAGCCAAAGACAATTTCCTGTGTACTGTATGTATGAAGGAGAAATGCCTGCCTGAAAATTTATGTTGAGAATGCACGAAAACAAAGCAAAACATCCTAGTGTGTGCATTCATCTTGTTAAAGACCATACACTTGGGTGCATTTGTTCTTCAAAGAATGTGAGGAACATCAAACACTTAGGGTTCTTTGTCATCTCTGAGACTGGCTTCAGAGCTTCCATGCTCCTTTTCTATTTTCTTCTATATCCTCGATATATAAGGCTATCTAGGGAGCAAGTGAGAAAATGCTGAGTGAAAAGGTTTATGTAATAACGGTAAAACAGAAAATGATATATTTGAAGTTTTTAAATCATCTCTGAAGAGATGGTGCAGATTCATACGTGCAAAGACAAGAAGGAAATTCTGGACAGCGATCATTCTTGCACCAAGGCATGCAGGGTCAAAAACAATATGCTCCTCCCACATTTTATCCCAATGATTCTTTAATGGTGTTATATAATTTTTACCAAAACAGGAGGTGGGCAGGTGTCCCATTCATTCTTGGTTTCGTTTGCTGATTCTTTTTCTGCACTGCTGTCTGTTCAAGGGAACTGACTATTTGAGGTCTGCATCACTGGACTCCCTGCCAGTTGGCTTCCAATTGGGTTTGGCCAATGGCACACACAGGCAGATCAGAAGACAGAAGGAGAGAGGGGTTTGGTCATGTCTTCCTTGCTGCTTCCCTGCCTTGGTGCTGTATCTCTGGCATGCATTCCTCCATGATGGCAGCTTCTGCTGAGGGGCCCTACCAGGGTTCCTGCTCTCTCTGAGAATTGTAACACAGGTTGGTAAAGCCTTCTCATTGTTGCTTGTCTCTGGGTACCCATCCTTGTGAATCCTGCTCACCTCTCTGTAAGTTAGCACTTGATTAAGTATACTTGCTGGCACCCTGACTGATACACTGGGTATATAGGCAGAAGAAAGAGACCCCAAAATGCCCAAACCAGTGAAATCACGTAGTGGCTGAGATACTCTAATAGCTCTGTTGACTGTAAGACTTTGGCAAATGCAGCCTTGTAGCTGCCAAAATGATGCATCCTCCTAGGTGTTCAGTGATTGTGTTATCATGTAGCTGGGATGCTTTGGTTTGGTTTGACCTAAAGCAATTGTGTATTAATTAGGACTTTATAGCTACAACTGCGGAAACCCAACCCCAAATAGCCTATGAAGGAGCGGGGAGAAGCTCTATTGACTCACATAACTGAAAAGTCTAGTGGCACTGAGGCCTTAGATCCAAAGGTTCAAATGATTTTCCTGGGTCATATGCTTACGCTGAGTTGGAGGAATTGGAGATATTTCCACTAAATCCAAAAGTGAAACTTTCTCCAAGGATAAAATAGGACTGGGCAGAACAAGGTAATATGAAGTAATAGATGCACACTTTATATGTTCTAAAGGGTTCTCAGAAATATTCTATCACTGTGTGCAGAAATGACACACGAAGGCCATGTGTATATGCCACTGAAGAAACCTGTGAGCAGTCTATACTAAACACCTTTGTGACCTTCCTAACTACCTTTTAACATCTGCCTGTTGTTCGAAGATCAATACCAGCGAAAGCAGCTGTGGATATCTAGTCTCTGCTTTATGGGAAAATGATAAGAGATTTTTGGAAAGAGCACTGAATATAATACCTTATGTCCAGTGGATGCTCAGTCCATTTTAATTACCCCACTTATGAATGGGAGGGAAAGATAAGAGATGCAAAATCATTTCTGAAAAGGAAAACATCTGGCTTGGCAACATGACTTAGAACTCACATCTCATTCAGGCACTGGTTTGTGGACCCTTGAGCATGTTCATGAAAATCCATGGCTCTTGGTTTATTCCTATGAGAAATGGGGAGGAGTCTAGAATTAAAAGAGAGGAAAGGTCCTCTTTGTTTTCCTTTTTCATGAGACTTCTTTGACAAAAAGCTTAATAAAGCTTTTGGCTGGACGAAATCAGCAGGCGTTGGGCTTATTTCTGATTTTACTTCATTATTTGAGAAACAGATAATATATTTCTACACAATATTTACTACCTAAATATTTCTTTTAGGGAAAACATTTAGAGAGAAATGAACATTCTGGTGTCGAAACTCCATCTCAGACCAGGGGAAGCAGATGAAGGGGTTTTTTTTTTTTTTTTAAACTTCTTACCTGTCATTTTTGCTTAATAACTTCTCTGCCCGGCCGGGCGCGGTGGCTCAAGCCTGTAATCCCAGCGCTTTGGGAGGCCGAGACGGGCGGATCACGAGGTCAGGAGATCAAGACCATCCTGGCTAACCCGGTGAAACCCCGTCTCTAGTAAAAAATACAAAAAAACAGCCGGGCGAGGTGGCGAGCGTCTGTAGTCCCAGCTACTCGGGAGGCTGAGGCAGGAGAATGGCGTAAACCCGGGAGGCGGAGCTTGCAGTGAGCCGAGATCCGGCCACTGCACTCCAGCCTGGGCGACAGAGCGAGACTCCGTCTCAAAAAAAAAAAAAAAAAAAAAACAAACTTCTCTGCCCTTCAAATGGTTTGTTTTGATTGTGAATTTCTAAATCTTAATAGAAATTTCTTAAATTCCTTCCTTGATAGGCAATTTTGTCCAACTATTTTGAGGATTTAACAAAGACAGAGGCTTTTACAAAAAGTATTTTTGGTTTGCCCCCTTTCCCATCTGAAATTGGCAGGAAACTGTTGGCAAAAGATGAGATGTCTTCCCCCGGCTTCCCCATACACGTGAGCCAGGACTTGCCTGAGAAGCTTTGAGGCTATGGTAGTTACTCTCCAAAGATAATTCCTTCCCTAATGAAGCATAACTGGAAATCGAGCCCTTGTGTGGTTTCTGCCCCTTGAACCCGGATTGTCTGATAAAATGAGGCAGAAGTGCTGCTGCCAGACTCTTAAAGTGCATTATGAAGCCCTGTAGATTTTGCCTGGGTTTCTTGGGATGCTTTCTCTAGGGGGAGCAGCCATCATATAAGAAGTCAGCCTGCTAGCCAGGTGTGGTGGCGCATGCCTGTGGTCCTAGCTACTCAGGAGGCTGAGGTGGGAGAATTGCTTGAACCCAGCAGGCCGAGGCTGCAGTGAGCCAAGATCATGCCACTGCACTCCAGCCTGGGTGCCAGAGCCAGACTCTGTCTCAAAAAAAAAAAAAAAAAAAAAAAAGTCGGACTTCCCTGAGACCGTACGTCCTGAAGAGGTCTAAGCTAGCCATGTGGAGAGGCTGCATGGAGACAGAGGTGTCTGAGCACTGCCCAGCTGTGCCAGCCATCCGAGGCATCATACATGTGAGACATGAAGCCATTTTAGTTGGCCAGCCCAAGTTAAGAATTCAGGTGACCCTAGCCCCATCTGCCATCTGATTGTAACTGCTTGAGAGAACAACATGAGAAAAATGTCCCACTGAACCTGTGGCCAAGTCAAGAATGACGTGAGATAATAATAAATTGTCATTTAAAGCCACTGAGTATTGAGGTGGTTTGTTGTGTAGCAATAGAGAACTGAAACAGGGCTTATAAGCAAAAAGGTAGATGGGTCCATAGGAACTGAAGTGATCCACAAAAGATGGGTGACTTGCTGTTGTCTGAGTCTCCTCACTTGGCTGTGGCTGTGATGAATGAAATGGTGACCTGAAGACTGGACTGCTTCATCTGTTGAGCCCTCTGTCCAGGGTGAGGGCCCTTTTTCCTGCTCTGGGCTCTCCCCACCTGTCTTCTTTGTACTCTGGGTACCTGGTCTCCATAGATATTTATTACTGAACATTACAAATAATTCTCCCCTGAGTGCAATCTCTGACCCCAATTTATCCTTAATCTGTTTAATTGTCACCCACTGTTGTGTAGAGTTAACAAAGGTGAATTTGTGCTATAAATGTCTTTTTTGAGTAATATAAAGAAATAAATCATTTATATTTGATATATAATAATAATATACTCAGCAACATTTCACAGTTCCTTAAAAGGGTGAAATGAGTGGTGTTATAAATAGAAAATTTCCTGCTGAATGACCCATAGAAAGATATTGTCTAGTTTACGGGAAGTGCTAAAACTGCTCAGCAAAACTAACAAGCCTTCGAAACCCTATCATTACTATAAAGTGAGGTTAGATGGCAAGTTCTGAGGATGCAATGTGGTATAAAACACAACCTCTGTCCTTAATAAATTTAGAATCTAGTTGGAGAGATGATTGATGACAATGATGATAACAACCAGTATTTATTGAGCACTTATGTGCCAGGCACTATGGTAAGTATGTTACATGTGTTTATTCATTTAATCCTCATAACAATCTATCAAGTGTGTAATACTATTTTGAGTATATGTATCATAAAAATTCAGGAATAGAGATTATGTAACTTACCCAAGATCATGCAGCTAGTAAGGGTGGTAATAAGTGGATAACTACTATGCAGTATTACCATATGTTCTGAAAACAGTGGTCCCCAACCTTTTTGGCACTAGGAACTGGTTTGTGGAAGACAATTTTCCCACAAATGGTGGGGGTATGGTTTTGGGATGAAACGATTCCACCTCAGATCATCAAGCATTAGATTCTCATAAGGAGTGCACAACCTAAATCCCTCATATGTACAGTTCACAGTGGGGTTTGTGCTCCTGTGAGAATCTAATGCCCTCGCTGACCTGACAGGAGGTGGAGCTCAGGTGGTAATGCTTGTTTGCTAGATGCTCGTCTCCTTCTGTGTGGTCCAGTTCCTAACAGGCCAAAGAGCAGTACCGGTCCACAGCCTAGGGTTGGAGACTCCTGCCCTAAACCCCTGCAATGCTCCACCTCACTAATTCTGGCACACATAATATGTCAGCTTGGACCAGGAAGATGGATGGACATCCACATGGCCATTTGGCTGCGTCTGGTGATCTGAGAATAGCTGCGATACTTTCTATCCAGTAGGAAGTGTATTCGTTGCTTCAAAAAAAATTTATTCCAATCCCTGAAGAAATTTGACTAGGTCATAAGTGTTTAAAAGACAAGAAAGCATTATATGTGACATTACTGATCAAGGAATAAGGTCAGTAAATCTTTGGTATGTGGGAGCAGTTAATAAAAGAAGGAGAAGCCAAGGGGGTGAGAAAAGCCATATTACATAATTTGCTGTCTTGACTTTGTATATGGTTTTGAGACCTCCCAAAGAACTTTAACACTGTTGACAGTTATCAGCAGAAGAGGTGAGGAAGCTTAAGAAGCTAATTCAAGGGAGTAGAGTCCAGGGGAAATTTATTTTCACTGGTATATGAAAAGCAAACCAATGGACAGATGCTACAGAAAAGGAATTTTGTCCAGCTAACTCAGGAGGAAGAGGAAGACAACTGCATAAACTACAACAGAAAAAAAAAAATCCTCATCATCCTTTACAAAGCCAACAGGGGAATCTTGGTTAAAAAAATAGTAGTGGTAGGAGAACATAAATGTTATAAGGGTTATGATGCCTACTGGAGCAGAAAGTATAATAATAAAGGTTAGTTCTGTGAGCAAAAGTTAAGAACAGAGAAAAAGAAGGACCGATACAGCGAGAGAATGTTCACACATGTGGGTGACAGTGTTGAAGGTCATGTTCTGCTTCACATGAAACTTGTCTCATGGAAGAAGACATGGGCTTCTAACTCAGATAGACATGGGTTGGAAGTCTGATTTTTGTCCTTTTTGCTTTCTGAACGTTTACTTCCTTATGTATAAAATGACGATAATCTTATCAACCTTACAAGGCAGTTCTGGAAACTATTCTACAGAGTGGATACAAAAGATCTCATTCCTGCGTATTCAATTCATTTCATGCTCTGTCTGTTGACCTTGTTAAGATCTTCTGAATCTGTCTACTTTTTTTTTTTTTTTTTATCATTATCACCTCTTTTGTAGTCTAAGATACCAAGATCCAAAGTCCTTCTGCCTGAACTACTGCTATAACCTTCTAAATAGTCTTTCCATACCCACTCTCTTGCTTGCTTCTAGACCACTCACATAGCAGACAGCAAGGATCTCTTTCATACGCACATCTGTCATGTTACACACACCTCCCCAATACACACACATACACACACACACACCCCTTAAATGGCTTCACACTAAACTTAGGAAAATGACAAAATATGGCCTGAACTTGCCTGCTGCTTGAGCATTATTTTTCACAACTCTTGGCCTTTTATCACTTCATTAAAATTCATTTTGTTGCTGGGTTAATGTCTGTTTCCATCATTAGAAGTTTAGGTTCATGAGCTCAGGGTCTGTATCTATTTTGCTCACGACTGTATCTCCAGTATCCAGCACAGTGCCAGATATATACAAGGTGCTCATTTAGTGTTTCTGAATGAATGACAATACCAATTTAGTAAAATCTGCCTCTTTCTTCCCAACCAGGAGGGACAACAAATCTCAAAACGGTGTGAGGCATTGATAATATGTGTTTGGTTACTAGTCCATCATTAGTGGACCCACCCTCCATACACTTGAAGGATAGGAGTAGTGGCTGTAAAGATGCCCTACCTTGAAAACTTCTAGAATGGCATTCTCAATCAGACACACTTATGAATTTCCTAAAAAGGAGTCAATTAAAGGATTGGGAATGATATGTGATGCCTTATGTTGGAGTAAAACTTCCTAGGTAAATAGAATTGTGCTATTTTATATCTCAGTTTTCGCAATATCAAAATATTCTTCCAGCATTCATTTATTTCTTCTCTCTTGTAGAACTTAAGGTAAGTGGCAAAAACAATAGCACAAATGACTTATCAAACAAAATACTGCATTTTTAAATACATAGAGATTTAAATGAAGAACATCTTAATTGCCTTACCAATTCTTAATTTTTATTCTATGCTTTATGTTTTATTAATCCCACTTGGAAATAGTTTTCTGTCACTTTAATATTGGCTTATTCACGTTTCAAAATTATGCCATGTAATCTAATCTCTGAAAGTTTAGCTTTTGCAGTTGTTAATAATAATATGATATGATTAATTTCCAAAGACTCTCATTAGTAATACTATTCATTTCAAATCCTCATTAACCTGTCAGATAAGAGCTTTGGATTCTTCACTGCTAGAATCAAGACAGGTTCTAATATGCTTAATTACTTGAAATGAGGTGTTGCATCTTATCTTTTAGAGTGTTTGTTGGTTCAGGGATTGATAGCACTTGGGTTAAATTTGGTCTTAGATATATATTTTCTGGAATCTGTTGAATTGTGGTACTATTTATAGAATAGTAAAATTAAGACTATAAGAAAAAAACAAGTTTTTTTTTTTTTTTTTTTTTTTTTTTTTCTGAATGCTTTGCCTAGCCCTCTCTGTTGGGGTGAAATCTCTTTACACACACTATAACAATCTTGATTATGTCATGCGCATATAGTTGTGGATGTTAGAAACACCGCACCTTTAATCTCTCAGCTGGTCAGACTTTAATATTGTGTGTGGGAACGTTTGAGAGTTGGTAGAGCACAAGACTATGCAATGAGGCAGAAACAGCGAAAAATGTTCTTGTTGGATTTTACGTTTGAGTTCTGAGATGGCACTAACAGTGATATAGTTTGTTTAAGACCATTCTCATTCAGGCCCGTGGTGTCTGGTGGAATCTTTTGAGAATGCTCAGAATGCAGTCATCTCTCCCTAGATACATCATTTAGAAAAGAGAATTTCTAGAAGATGCATGGCCAAGTAGTGCCAAGTAGAAGTCTGGACCTAGTCAGAGTTTGATAATTTTGAAAATAATAATCTTTGGCAAGATAAATGGATATATATGCCATTGCCATATATCTCTAGTTGAAAGAAGGGGTTTCTGGGTCCTTCTGGAAGGACCTGCTCCTTGTGAGAATTTACTTAGCCTTGGTTTTAAGCCTTCTATTTTCATAGTTAAGGTCATCTACGGCCAGTCACTGGTCAGGGGTCCAGGAAAACCAGGGGAATTAAGCTTTCATCCTAGATTCTTTACAAAATGCACCAGGAAGAAGGCTGGGTGGCTGTCTAGAATATAAAAAGGGGCACCTCTTGAGAAGCAGTGAATTCTCATTATTTTTGAAAAATAACTCTCTTTACAGATGAATTACATACCATTAAAAGTAGGTTCATTATTCTAAAACAAAAAAATGAAGAAATCAGCAGAAAGGAAAAAATTAAAACTTTTATATAAACCTGTTATCCAGAAAGAATCACTTCTGCATTTGTTGTTTCCAGTCACTCTCCCTGTCTCTTTCTCTTTCTTTATGTAATTGTGTGTGTGTGTGTGTGTGTGTGTGTGTGTGTGATACGTATACACACACAGAAACATGCAGAGTAAGGTCGCTAAATTACACGGACTCAGGTTACCCAGACAAATGTACTTTTATTCTCCATTATTCTTCTATAACTGATATGATCTTCTCTGTGAGACCCTATGTACTGGCTGTGGGAACAAAACCCAAAAAATGTAGCTTACTCTGATAAACTCTGTCTGAGTTGATGCAAAGACTTGCAAAGTTTCTTTGGATAAACCAGTCTTTTCCTGTTTGCCTCAGGTAAAATTTAGGCTTCCAGAGTTCTGTGCCCTTCCTCTCACTTTTCTCCAAAAAGTGTCTGGGTGATGCATGTGACATCAGGGCAGTGGGAGGAAGGGGTTTCTGGGTCCTTCTAGAAGGACTTGCTCCTTATGTCAGTGATCTTTGAGGTGCTATAGGTCCTAGGTGGCCGTTTCAGGTCAGGTATGACCATCTCCTCTGGGCCTATTTGTTCACAGTGCATGGAAGTTTCTTCATCCAGATTGCAGCCCTGGGGTCCTTTAGAGAGGTCTCATCCCCTGAGTCCCATCATCACCAACTCTAGCTCTTTTGTACTTGGTGCATAAACCTTGGGGAGCCAGGAGGTCTGTTCCCTTGCCACACCAGAAATCTTGACGAGCCGGGTTGTATCTCTACACCCAAGGAGGGTGGGTGGAGGAAACGCAACCGTATGAAAATGTACCTTTTCAGTACTAACTGCAAGTCAGTCTGGGATTTAGAAATTACTTTAAGTATTGCTCAGAATGAAAAACGAGTGGTCTAACAATTGAGCATAGTTAAACTGTCCTTTTCCAAATAGGCTTTATTCTGTTTTGTAAATTCCACATTCCCTGCCTTGACCTCTCATGTGCGTCAAGATTTGTTCTTATAGAATGTTGCCGGGGTAACAATGCCTGTGGCTTTTCAAGGAATTTCAGGAGTGACTGAAGAGCACTCTTCATCTGCTGGTGAAGCTACTTGGGGATAAGAGAGAGGCCTTATGTCAATTTGTTTCTTATTAAGATCACATTAATAAGCATCACTTATGCAAATCTTGCAGGCTAGTAGTAATTCTTGGGCTTGTGCTTCTGTGTTTCCTGATGGAATTCTCTGTTTCTATGCCCATGCATCACAACAGCTCAACTCTAAAAAAACAAATAGGTTAATTCACTTTACTTACTCTGTGTCCGCTGAAAGTTACAATCCAGTTTTGTTTAAGTGGCCATTGAAGACAGTCTGGAGAAGTGTGGATCCTGTAAGAATTCAGTGGTGGAGCACATACTGTGTGCCTGATTCTATATGGACTGACATTTAGGGCAATTAAACGATGTACTCTTTGACAGGCACCAATAAATTCCTGGGATTGACATCAGAAAGTTGCCCCTGAATCAGGATAGAGGAGTAGGTGATGGAGGAAGCTGGAGACCACCCCAGTGCCCTATACCCAACCTGAAAGGAACAAACCACAGGGGTCAATTCTGATTTGGGTCTAACTGAGCATGGAGTAGCCTGGAAGAGAGGCCAGTGACAAGGGTTGGATAGAACAGAGATAAAAATCTAAACACTCTACCAGTTTCTCTTTGTGGGAAGCAGATATGCCCTGGTTCTTATGGTGTGTGCATTTAAGGGATAAAAGAGGAAATTGACCTCCTCTGATTTGCATTTGTGAGTTAAATCACTTTTGTACCATGACCCCATCCCCTCAAGAAAACAAATCTCTATTAACATGCTTACAAAATATAGCATACAGCCATGAGCCAGGCTGAACTTGATGGCAGAAATGCCAGACAAGGAGAGGGGAGCTTGTGGCTTTCTGACTTTGACTTTAATCCGGTCGTCTTGATTACACAGCACAGGCAATGAGAGGCTTGATTAAATAACTTTAGTTCATTGACATCTTTAAATAGCAGAATATGTAATTTGCAATTTTACCAACTCACTTACCTGTGGGTTACCATGGTGATAAAGTATATACCGAAATGACATTTGACATTAATTTTATTATTCTCATTTACAATCAGTGAAACAATAGCACTTCCCTACCAATGTACTTCATTTTAAGGTAACTGTGGAAGACTAAATGTACTCACATCCTCTAAGTAGTTATGAATTATGGTATATTAAAGATAAAAGATTAAGACCAATTCATCCATCATCCCAATTAAACTTTAAATTGATGTAGGTGGTTGGGTTAAATGGGTTCTCTCGAAACAGATATCCATCTGGCTTTTTAACCTGTGGATGGGTGGTATTTGGTCTTGAGATGAGTTACATTCAAATCCAAAATGTGTTATAATGACATGATAGTACCCTAGCTCCCCGTATTTAGTATTTCAATGCAAGATTGAGGTATATTTATACTTTGGTGGCAACCCATGGCTGTGAAAAATAGGCCTTGGTTGAACTTTAATGGCTTAGTTAATATTCTAGGAATAATTACTCATACATAATAGAAACATAGGGAATTTTGGACATTGTTTTATCTAATGGTAGATTTGTGACAAAAAGGTAAAATAATGAGGTTACTTAAAAGTTTTTTTTTTTTTTTTGTTATGACTACCACTAATAATATAGATTTCAGTAATATAGAAGATCAGCATGAAAAACGACCCAGGGCTTCATACTCATTTTGGAAATGATTCCACATGGATTTGCCATCTTCCAAGGAAGGGATACAATGGACTTTTCTTATGTCTTGTGAAAAGGGTGTTGGGTCCCGGCCTCCATTTTTATCTCTGCTCTTGACCACATCTGACTCTCAGGGTGTCCATATTGCTTCTCTTTCTCTCAGCATTCATGCAAGTTTGTTGAGAACTTAGCCAATTTAAAAAAAATTCTTTCTGTGAGTGATTATTATAGTGGGAATACATTTCAGGATACTTCTTTTGCTTTTGACTAATAAAGGAAACTAAGTCCTATCAAAAGTAGTTAAATATTTCCTCCATGTTTTACAATGGTACATATTTTCTTTTAAATTTGGGGATGAGGAAGCATAAAAAATATTTTAGGTCTGGCTAATACATTGTTTTGTCAGACAGCTATGTGCAGAAATACTCATAAAAATAGATCCTATAATATATTTTAATGGTAAATGTAATCCCTATAAGCTGTGAATAGTGATAGAAAATATAGAATCCAACTCTCTTTCCTTAAAAGAAGCATTTATCTCAAAAGCCAATCAAAAAAATAATTGAACTCAATACACTCCAACTACCTTTTAGTTATTTATTGAAAAGTTAATTCAAATTTTGTCACCAAGTCCTCAGACTGATTATTTTTCCATGTAACCACTCATACAGCCAACAATAAATAAACCAAAACAACAATTGGCAGTCATAGAGAGAGAATGATATTAAAAGGTAAAAAATAAATGTATCCATCAGCTAATGGAAATAAAACCAATAACCAATGAAAACAGTAAAGAAAACATTAATTCAGGCGGCACCCTTTCAGCTTGCCTTAGGAATCATGAGTAGCAATTTGAAACCCTGTTTTTCTCCTGGGAAGAAGTGCTGCCTAGAATATGATATAAACTATACTGATCAAATAAAGAGGAGAGCCTCAGGCTAAAACAGAGAGAAAGAAGTTACAACAAAGAAAAACAGCTAGTTGTATGAAATGACACATTTATACACCAGCAAAGTAAAATTAGAAATTTCCCTTCACGCCGGGCGCGGTGGCTCAAGCCTGTAATCCCAGCACTTTGGGAGGCCGAGACGGGCGGATCACGAGGTCAGGAGATCGAGACCATCCTGGCTAACACGGTGAAACCCCGTCTCTACTAAAAAATACAAAAAACTAGCCGGGCGAGGTGGCGGGCGCCTGTAGTCCCAGCTACTCCGGAGGCTGAGGCAGGAGAATGGCGTAAACCCTGGAGGCGGAGCTTGCAGTGAGCTGAGATCCGGCCACTGCACTCCAGCCTGGGTGACAGAGCCAGACTCCGTCTCAAAAAAAAAAAAAAAAAAAGAAATTTCCCTTCACATAAATGTTATATTAGCTGCAGAAGAAAAATAGCTGTATAACAGAGACCAGACTTGAAAAAGAGGACGACATAAAATAGAAGATGACTTCAAATAGTTCCCAGAGCATGCCTCCTTAATATATACATATATTTAGATTTTGATCATGATATAATAATATTAGTTTTGTTACATGATATATAAAATTACCAGAAATAAAATGAATATTTTAGGAAAAATGTAATCAGAAACAATATGAAAAAGTACACATTGGAACAAAAAATTTGATGAATACAGATTATTAAATTTAAGCAGGGATTTGACATTCTCTTTCTTCTTTGGAAATGTAAAGCTCTTGATTCAAACCAAATGATATCCTATGGTTTTTGTGAGCATCATTGAGCTTAGAAAAGTGTAGCCAATGACAATGCGAAATATTGCAGAGGTATGCTTTGGATGTGATGAATTTGTTATTGCAGAAGTTCCCATTAGAAATTCAATGTCATCTACTAGGAAAGCCTCTGTGCCTAAGTTTATGCAGTACATGGCTTCTGAAAGGCAACAGATAAGTACAATTTTTGTAAATTAAATGAATGTATTTGTCATTTGTGGTTCATCATTCTGTAAAACCATAGTACATTTGTAATGTCAATTATTAGGACTAAAATATCTAATTGATTAGATTTTCTAAATCAGATTTTGTTAGAGTAAAGCATAAACATATTACTGACAGCAATTTAAATGTCTGTAAGGATACTAAAATGACAAACAGAGAAGATAATTATAGGAAATCATGAATGATTCACATCATAGTCAATACAATGTAAACAAGATTTTATAAGAGTTTAATCTTTGCACAACTGGTAATCACTTCACTTTTCTCCCTTCCTCAAGCTAAACTCTTTAGAGTCTCAGTTCACATTTTGATCTATCAACAGCGTTTTTTTTTAAGTTGATCGCTCCTTCTTACTTGAAACACTCTTAAGACACTACCCTCTGCTAGAAGTCCTCACGGCTCACTGAGACTGTTTTTCATCTTCTTTCTGGTTGTATGTCAACATTAAAATGTCTAGGACCTAATCCTTGGATCATTTATCCTCTATTTGACCTCATACACTTAATGATCTCATTGGACTTTACAACTTTATTTGCCATGTATATGTGAACTGCATTCTCTTCATCCCTGAGCTCCAGACTACTCACCCATGCAACACAGGCAGCATCTCCTCTTGGATGTGTAATAGGTGTCTTGAGCTTAAATATGTGCAAAACTGAATGCCTAATTTTCCCCTTCCCCCTACTTGCTCCTTGACATTGTTTCATTTCCGTAAATAAAAACTCCATCCTTTCATTTACTGAAGCTCCAAACCCAAAGCCATACTTGAAGCCTATCTTTTTCTCGCACCCCACATCTGATGCACTAGTAAAGCCCTGCCTCTGCTAATATCAGCCTGACCTAAACCACTAACTTTCCAGTTTTATTGCAATGGTCTCCAAAGCCATCTTTCTGCTTCTTCTCTTTTCCACATACAGTTTTTTTCCCCTCAAAGCAGTCAGAGTGATTTTTTAAAAAATCTAAGCAAGATTAAGTCACCTCTCTACCCAACCCCCTCCAATCACTTCCTGTGTCATTCAAAATAAAAGACCAAGTCTTTGCATCAACCTATAAGATCTGTGCAATCTGACCACTTGACCTCTCTGATTTTGTTCCTTAAAATGGTTGCCCTACCTCCCATGCTGTTCTCCAGCCACAGCCTCCTAGGTGTCATATCAGGATCACTCCCACCTCACAGCTTTTGCACCCTCAGTCCTGACCACTCTTCTTTCAGACACCTACATGACTACATTCATCTTTACTCAAATGTCATCTTCTCCATGAAGTCTTCTCTAATCACCCAGTGTAAATGGAAATTTCCACCCCTGCACCCCCCACACTCCCTATCCCTTTCTTATCATTCTCCATGGTGGACATCACAATCTGGTGTGCAATATGTTTTATTTCACTTAATGCCCATCTTCCTCCCATTCTGACGTATATTCCACGAAGAAAGGAAGTATTGCCATTTTTGTTCACTGCTCAGCACCCAAAGAAGTGCCTGACATAGAAGAGGCTTAATTAGTATTTGTTGAATCAATGACTAAGTGTACCAATAGGGCTACTTTGAATATTTAAGGAATCTAACCTAGATGTACATTCTATTGTAAGATCTGAACTTTGTGACTTACGGAATCAATAATCTAAACTTGGGACCAGGCTTTATATAGTGGAGTATATACCACCAATATAGGTGGGTTGGAGGCTATTCAAGGAAAATAAATGCAAAATCAGTATCTGGCCAAGGCATTTGATTGCTCATCCAGCAACTCTTTCCTCTTTTTTTCTTAGTGAAAGACTTCTGATTTTATGACAGTTATAGTGAATTCCATCCAACTCTGGAATGAATTATGGTAAATTTAAGGCAATCATGAAAATGAAAATGTCATTTCTCTTTGCCCAGTGACTGACTAGGACAGTTCTTAGTCAATGTGATGTAAAGTTTCTGGGAAAAATTTTCTACCCTCATAAATTAGGGAGTGGTACACAGGAAAAACTCTCTATTTGTCATCTTCCTTGCTCCTTGCTTTGGATATTGCTTTTTGGAATGCACTGCTTGGAGTTGGAACAGGTAACTTGTAACCATGAAGGAAACATCACCAACGTACTGAGGATGCCTGATCGGAAACATGGAAAAAGTTAACATGCTTGCTGATAGGGTTGATACTGGTCAACCTCATTACAGCCTGTTTGCAGATTTCTTGATAGGGAGGGTAATTAATGTTTATGTGGCTTATGCCACTCTTAATTGAGTAATTTTTTTACCTGTTGCAAAATTATCCTAACTGAAACAGAGGACTTGAAAAAGTGAGAACATGGCACTGATTCAAATAAACCTCAACTGTAACAATTTAATCAGGGAAAACAAACACATAACTGTTCTGGTGAAAAAATCCTGCAATCATTTAGAATTTTGGAATCGAGAGATGTGGGGCCAAGATGGCTGACTAGAAGCAGTGGCGATTGGAGGCTCCCATGGAAAAGAACCATAACAGTGTGTGAGTCCTGCACTGGTGTAATCAGTTTAGAGAGGAACATAAATGACCTGATGGAGCAGAAAAACACAAGAGGAAAACTTCGTGAAACATACACAAGTATCAATAACTGAGTCAACCAAGCAGTCAACCAAGCAGAAGAAAGGGTATCAGAGTTTGAAGACCATCTTGCTGAAATAAGGCATGCAGACAAGATTAGGGTAAAAAGAATGAACAGGAACATACAAAGCCTCCAAGAAATATGGGACTATATGAAAAGACCAAACCTTCAATTGATTGGAGTACATGAAAGAGATGGGGAGAATGGGACCCCACGCCTGTAATCCTAGCACTTTGGGAGGCGGAGGCAGGCACATCACCTGAGGTCAGGAGTTTGAGACCAGCCTGGCCAATACGGTGAAACCCCATCTCTACTAAAAATAAAAAAATTAGTTGGGCATGGTGGTGGGTGCCTGTAATCCCAGCTACTTGGGAGGCTGAGGCAGGATAATTGCTTGAACCTGGGAGGCAGAGGTTGCAGTGAGCCGAGATCATGCCACTGCACTTCAGCCCGGGCGACAGAGTGAGACTTTGTTCAAAAAAAAAAAAAAAAAAAAAAAAAAGGAAGAGACATAAATGTAAAACCCCAAAGCATAAAAATTGTAGAAGAAAACTTAGACAATATCATTCAGGACATAGGAGGCACGGGCAAAGACTTCATGATGAAAATACCAAAAGCAATTGCAATAAAAGCCAAAATTGACAAATGGGATCTAATTAAACTAAAGAGCTTCTGCACAGCAAAAGAAACTATCATCAGAGTGAACAGGCAACCTACAGAATGGGAGAAAATTTTTGCAATCTACCCATCTGACAAGGGTCTAATATCCAGAATCTACAAGAGACTTAAACAAATTTACAAGAAAAAAACAAACAACCCCATCAAAAAGTGGGCAAAGGATATGAACAGATACTTCTCAAAAAAAGACATTTATGAGGCCAACAAACTGGAAAAAAAGCTGAATATCACTGATCATTAGAGAAATGCAAATCCAAATCACAATGAGATATCATCTCATGCCAGTCAGATGGTGATTATTAAAAAGTCAAGAAACAATACATGCTGATGAGGCTGTGGAGAAATAAGAATGCTTTTCCACTGTTGGTGGGAATGTAAATTAGTTCAACCATTTTAGAAGACAGTGTGGTGATTCCTCAAGGATCTAGAACTAGAAATACCATTTGGCCCAGCAATCCTATGACTGAGTCTATACCCAAAGGAATATAAATCATCCTATTACAAAGACACATTCACATGTACATTTATTGCAACATTATTTACAATAGCAAGGATGTGGAACCAACCCAAATGCCCATCAATGATAGACTGGATAAAGAAAATGTGGTACATATACACCATGAAATACTATGCAGCCATAAGAGGGAATGATATCATGTCCTTTGGAGGGACATGGATGAAGCTAGAAGCCATCATCCTCAGCAAACTAACGCAGGATCAGAAAACCAAACACTGCATGTTCTCACTCATAAATGGGAGCTGAACAATGAGAACACATGGACACAGGAAGGGGAACATCACATACTGGGGCCTGTTGGGGGCTATGGGGCAAAGGGAGTGAGAGCGTTAGGACAAACAGCTAACACATGTGGGGCTTAAAATCTAGATGATGGGTTGATAGGTGCAGCAAACCACCATGGCACACACATACCTATGTAAAAAACCTACACAGTCTGCACTTGTATCCCAGTAACTTGTAACTTAAAATTAAAAAAAAAAATAATTAGAGGTAAATTGTAAAATGTTAACAATAACAAATAAATAAAAAATAAATTCTTGGAGTCTGCAGGGTGATTATCCTGCCCTCTAGGCAGTGTTTTGGGGTCTCTTCATAGAATAGAAAATATCATGAAGCAGTATACAAAGTAGTGCTACACTCTCTTCTGCAGTCTAGGCTCTGGGGCCTTCCTTCCCCCAGAAGAGGCATGCCTTGTTTTATTGCTCTGTGCTTTATTGTGCTTCACAGATACTGCATTGAAAAAAAAAGAAAAAAAAAAAAAAAAAAATTGAAGGTTTGTGGTAACCTGGCATTGAGCAAATCTATTGGCACCATTTTTCCAACACTCTGTGCTCATTTTGTGTCTCTGTGTCACATTTTGGTGATTCTCCTATTATTTCACACTTTTTCATGATTATGTTATCTGTTGTGGTGATCTGTGATTAGAGATCTTAGATGTTACTGTTGTCATTGTTTTAGGGCATCACAAACCGTGCACACACAAGACAGCAAACTTGACAGATAAATGTGTGTGTTCTGACTGCTCCACTGACTAGCTGTTCCCCTTTCTCCCTCTCCTCAGGCCTCCCTATTCCCTGAGACACAACATTATTGAAATTAGGCCAATTAATCACCCTATAAGGGCCTCTAAGTTCAAGTGAAAGGAAGGGACACATATTTCTCACTTTAAATCAAAAGCTAGAAATGATTAAGTTTAGTGAGGAAGGCACTTTAGAAAGCTAGGCCACTTGCACCAAATAGCCAAGTTGTGAAGTGAAAGAAAAAGTTATTGAAGGAAATTAAAAGCACTACTCCAGTGAATACACAAATGATAAAATGATGCTGAGTATCAGTCCTGGATGCAGCTGGAGGCCATCATCCTAAGCAAATTAAAGCAATAATGGAAAACCAAATACTGCTTGTTCTCACTTATAAATGGCAACTAAACATCGAGCACACATGGACATAAATATGGGAACAATAGACACTGTGGACTACTAGAGGGAGGAAGGGAAGGGACGGGGATATGGGTTGAAAAACTACCTATTGGCCACTATGCTCACTACCTGAGTGTTGGGATCCATAACCCAAACCTCAGCACCATGTAATATTCCCATGTAACAAACCTGCACATGTACCCCCTGTATCTAAACTAAAAGTTGAAATTAAAAAAAAAAAGAAAATGAAACACCCTTATTGCTAATGTGGAGAGCATTTCAGTGATTTGGATAGAAGATCAGCCCAGCCACAACATTTCTTTCAGCCAAAGCTTAATCCAGAGCTCAGACCCAACGTTTTCTAATTCTATGAAGGCTGAGAGAGATGAAGGAACTGCAGAAGAAAAGTTGGAAACTAACAGAGGTCTGTGCATGAGATTTAAGGAAATAATCCTTCTTCATAGCATAAAGTGCAAGTTGAAGCAGCAAGTGCTGATGTAGAAGCTGTAGCAAGTTATCCAGAAGATCTAGTTAAGATAATTGAAGGTGGCGACGCTAAACAACTGCTTTTCAATGTAGATGAAACAGCCTTCTATTGGATGAGGATGCCATCCAGGACCTGCCTAGTCAGAGAGAAGTCAATGCTGGGCTTCAAAGCTTCAAAGGACAGGCTGACTCTTTTGTTAGGGGCTAATGCAGCTGGTAACTTTAAGTCGAATACAATGCTAATCTACCATTTTGAAAATCCTAGGGACCTTATGAATTATGCTAAACTTACTCTGCCAGTACTCTAGAAATAGAACAACAAAACTGGGTAACAGCACGTCTGTTCATAGTATGATTTACTGAATATTTTATGCTCACTGTTAAGACTTAATGCTCAGGAAAAAAATCGTTTTAAAATATTACTGCTCATTGACAATGAACCTAGTCACTTAGCTCTGATGGAGAAACACAAGAAGATTAATGTTGTTTACATGTCTGATAACATGACACCCATTCTGTAGCCCATGGATCGAGAAGTAATTTCAACTTTCAAGTCTTATTATTTAAGAAATAAATTCATAAGGCTATAGCTATCTGCCACAGATAGTGATTTTTCTGATAGATCTGGGCAAAGTAAATTGAAAACCTTGTGGAAAGGATTCACCATTGTAGATTCTATTACGAACATTCTTAGCCAGGCACTGTGGCTCATGCCTGTAACCCCAGCACTTTGGGAGGCCAAGGCAGGCAGATCACTTGAGGTCAGGAGTTCAAGACCAGCCTGGCCAACATGGTGAAATTTTCATCTCTACTAAAAATACAAAAAATTAACTGGGCCCTGGCAGAAGCCTATAATCCCCGCTAGTCAGGAGGCTGAGACAGGAGAATTCTTTGAACCTGGGAGGCAGAGGTTGCAGTGAGCTGAGATCGTGCCACTGCACTCCATCCTGGGCAACAGAGTGAGACTGTGTCTCAAAAAAAAAAAAAAAAAAAGAAAAAGAAAAAAGAAAAAAGAAAGAACATTCTTGATTTATAGGAGGGGGTAAAAATTTAACATTAATAGGAGTTTGGAAGAGGTTGATTTCAACCCTCATGGATGACTTTGAGGGGTTCCTAACTTTGGTGGGGGAAATAACTACAGATGTGGTGGAAATACCAAGAGAGCTAGAATTAGAAGTGAAGCATAAAGATGTGACTGAATTGCTACAATCTCATGATCTAACTTGAATGTATGAGCAACTGCATTTTACGTGTGAGCAAATAAAGTGTTTTCTTGAGATAGAATGTACTCCTGGTGAAGATACTGTGGACACTGGTAAAATGACAACAAAGGGTTTAGAACATTCCACATACTTAGTTGATAAAGCAGTAAGAGGGCTTGAGAAGACTGTCTCCAACTTTGAAAGAAGTTCTACTATGGGCGAAATGCTATCAAACAGCATTGTGTGCTATAGAGAAATCTTTTGTGAAAGGAAGAGTCAATCAATGTGGCAAACTTCATTGTTGCCTTATATTGAGAAATTGCCACAGCCATCCACCTTCAGTAACCCCCACCTTGATCATTCTGCAGTCATTGACACTGAGGCAAGATCCTTAGCAAAAAGACCAACCAGCAAAAGATGCCAACTCCCTAAAGGCTCAGGTGATCATTAGCATATTTTAGCAATAAGGTATTTTTAAATTAAGGTATGTACATTGTTTTTTTAGACATGATGCAATTGTACACTTAATATCCAATAATATAGTGTAAACATAACTTTTATATGCCCCAAGAAACAAACAAATTAGTGTGACCTGCTTAATTGTGATATTCATTTTATTGCTGTAGTCTGGAACCAACCCCACAACGTCTCTGAGGTACGCCTGTGTAATGATGAGCATGAGTGGTGCCTGGCTGGGGTCTTCTCTCAGCCCTTCATACTCAGGACTTAGGACATGGAATGCCCTGTGTGAGATCATCTGCACAGGGAAGATTTGCATTCTGTAGAGTTAAAACAGTGGCCGCTTTATTTTTGCTAGAATTTCTATTTCTCATTATTTTTCCTCTTGAAGTCAGTTCCAAATCCTCTGGCTTCAATAAAACAACTCTCTTCTAACATTTTCTTTACAGTGTGGAGCCATTGTTCATGCTCAATTAAAGATGATGACGAATAACACAACCAACAGTAATTAGTGGCTTGAAAGAAAATGATGGCTGAAAAAACGGTAGGGAACTTCCCAGGAGAGTTTTATTTCTATTTTGACTAGCCTTATGAAAAAATGTAGCGGAAGCATCATCCACCTGGGATGTAATGAGTCTGGACAAATAGCAAGAATAGATGACAGTGGGGAATTCTGCAATAGTGAAGTAATGAGCTGAGATGCCCAGTGGTTTTTCATCCTATTTAATTTCAAAGGTTTAATTTTCACCATTACCAAATGGTGATTATTACATCCCCTCCTGAACACAGCATTGACCTAGATCCTACCCCCTAGAAGGATATTACGCAAGCATGCATTTTGAATTTCCCTTGGTTATATTCATAAAAAAATAGTACGTGGCAAAATGCTCTTAATAGAGCATGATCTTGCTTCTCTGCCTTTGGCCTTGCTGTCTCCAGTGTTTGGAACACCCTGCCCTCTTCCACTTATGCTGCTCTTCAGATCCTTCCTACTCAGGCCCCTGCCCTCCTGGAAGCCTTCATGAATCTTTCATCTCCCACAGAATTGTTTCTTCCTGAGTTCTCAAAGTACTTTTTATGATCCCACCCTCAGCAAATAATTAACATTTTCTTAAATTTAAAGAATATTTTTCAAAAGTCTTGTATAATTTTTGTACAATAAAATGTATGTATCTTGAGTATACAGTTTGATGAACTTTAAAATAACATTCACTCAAATCAAGATCTAGAACATTTCCAGAAAGCTCCCTGAGCACTATTCTAGCCTCTAATGCCATAGACTAGCTTTGACTGGTTTTGATCTTCATATAAATCAGTGGCTCCCATCTGGAAGTGGTTTTATCTCCAAGAGTACATCTGGCAATGTCTGGAAACATTTTTAGTTTTCTAAATGGGCCTTGGGGTGGGGGTACTATTGGCATCTGTTAGGTAGAGACCAGGGATGCTACTAACATCCTACAATGTACAGGAAGATGCCCCACACCAAAGGATTCTCTCACTCAGAATGTCAATAGAGCTGATGTTGAGAAACCCTCATATGGATAAAATCATAAAAAGTAGGTACTCCTTTTTGTCTGATTTCTTTTACGCAATATTACATTTGTGAGAATCATCTAACTTGCTGCATGTATCAGTAGTTCTTACTTATTGCTGTGTATTTTAGTGTACAGTAAATGAGTACACAAAACCTTTATTTATTCATTCTACTGTTGATAGATATCCCAAAGTCATTTTTTAATAAGGCATTTAAAGTAGCTATTTTATTGGTAAATATTTGTATACACTAGATTGAAGGAAGTTAGTATGGAAAAGTGGTTAAGAGGTCAGTTTGCATGCCAGACTATCCAGGTCCACTCCTTGGCTTCATTGTATTTTAGTTATAGGACCTCGGTGGCAACATACTTAACCTCCCTGGGCCTCAAGTCCCTAGTCAGTACAATGGAGATAATGAGATAATAGTACCTATTTATAGGGTTGTTAAGAGGATTAAATAAGTCACCATATTGAAAGTGCTTAGAATAGAGCTGAATTCGTTTTAAGTGTTGAAAAAAAAATTGGGCTATGTGCCTAGCTAGTTCACTGAGCTTAGTTACTGGTCAAAAATATTTTATGTAATAAAAAATTACTGGTAAGGTAGGGAAAAAATAATTAATTTTGGGGCATTTTTCAAGGCTTCAAAAGGCACTGGTGTTTAGCAAAGGGTCTCTAAGGAACTATGTCCATCCCAATTTGGAGCTATCTCTGATAATAAAAATATCTGTAGACAAATTGCTGTATACATCTTAAAATAACACAATTTATGGACTTTAAAGAAATCTCTCTAATGGGAAGAAAAATTCAATGTCAGGATTTTACATCAATTTTAAACTAATCTAGAACTTTAGTCACGATTTTTAAGAAATCTCCAGGTTGAACCAGGGTGATTAAAAATAAATGTTCTAATTCTTCTTGATTATGAGAACTAATAGCACATGGCAGGGGGAAATGGCCCAAACTATTGTAGATATGTACTCAATGATTTTGAAAAAAATTAGATTAAAAGAAACATAAATAATTTGTGTGGTTGAAATAGGAGTTTATTGGGTGACATTATTATTCCTATTATTTATTATTATTATTATTATTTTCAGAGATGGGTTCACTCTGTCACCCAGACTGGAGTGCAGTGGTAGGATCAAATTCACTGCAACCTTGGACTCCTGGGCTTAAAGTGATCCTCCCGCTGCAGCCTTCTGAGTCACTAGGACTACAGGTGTATGCCACAATGCTTGGCTAATACTGGATGACATTATTAAATCCACTTGAAGATTATTGTTAAAACAACTTTTTGCACCAAGCATAATTTTTCAGTTCCCCTTTATGTGTTACCTATGTCCAAATACAAAGGAGATGCTTGGCCATATAACACACCTTTTTGGCTGAGCATATTGGTAATAATTCTGTTAAATAAGACTATGTAAATGGTCAAACCTGGTTCTTAGAAACAATTCAATGTATGATACAGATTGTTCGAATATAAAAGTTTTGCTTCATTATCATATGATGCTTGTGCGCATGTTGGTAGTGGTCACTAGCCCTTATTGTCTAATTGTGGAAGGGATCTGAATGGCACTTGGTGGGAAAGATGAACTTAGTGCATATCTTCTGCTATATATAAATTCTGGAAGCAACTCCTGGCTATTCTCTGTTTAATTTTTCCATGGAAAATTTTATCATGGAAACTTTAAATTTTAAATTTTATCATGGAAACTTGGGGATATGGCTTTTTTCACCTGTTAAGAAATAGGGGGCCAGGTATGGTGGCTCACATCTGTAATCCCAGCACTTTGGGAGGCTGAAGGGAGGATCACTTGAGGTCAGGAGTTCAAAACTAGCCTGGGCAACATGGCAAAACCCCATCTCTACTAAAAAAATAAAAATTAGCTGGGCATGGCGGCACATACCTGTAGTCCCAGCTGCTTGAGAGGCTGAAGCGGGAGAATTGCTTGAGCCTGGGAGATAGAGGCTGCAGTGCACTGTGATCACACCACCGCACTCCAGCCTGGGTGACAGAGTGAGCCTCTGTCTCAAAATAAATAAAAATAATAATAAAATAATTAAGGGCAGCTTCTGAACTTTGTTGATTCAGTATTGTATTCATGGGTTGTGATAGCATTTTTGAGCAAAGCTAGAATCTTGATAACAAGTCTTTTCTGTAGGTGCCTGTATATATCACCAAGCTAGAGGGTAAGTACGCTTTTGCCCACGGGACTCAATGACAATGTTTAAATGATTCAGACATTTAGATACTGGGCTGTTGCTGCTGAGAGAACCAGGTTACTCTTAGGTGGGAGTACCTGACCTGGTGGAGTCAGGTTATTCCAGCTGAGTGTTTCACAGAGGCCTCTGAGCACCGGGTGCGGCAGTGACCCCCAGGTGTGTCCCTGACTGCAAAACTGTTGATGTGGTCTGTTTTTGGCTCACAGTTCTTCCTCAATGAACAACTGTGTAACAAGTCAAAAGACTTCTGAGAAAAATGTAGATTATATTACAACCAGATGTTCTTATGGAGGAACCACAATTTCTTATTTGGTACATGGAAAAAATTGGGGGGAGAGAGACTGTCTTATATGATCCCACTAGTGAAAAAATTTTTTTTAAAGAAACATTTCCCAGTGTCACTGAATTAATGACAGAGGTAAATTGGGAAAAACTTGTGGGAGTCACTTGCTGTGGCTTTTGTGACGGGTTAGAGCAGAGCAGAAAGTTATTGCCTCCTGACATAGAGATTTGAAATACATTTTCTTCCCCCAAGTCATGGCGAGACTGTTAAAGACAGAACGTCTGACAGTCAGCCACAGCACAGCCAAAGCTGAGGCCTCCTCCCAGCTGAGGTTTGATTAGGAGGACTGCCAGCAAATGTGACCGACTTTTATTTCACAGAAGAAAGAACAGAGCAACAATGAAGACACAGAAGGAAAACAAGGTCAATGAGCTTTTCCTTAAAAAAAAAAAAAAAAAAAAAAAAAGGCCTGGTTTCAAGTAGACAACATCGTTAAAGATTTTAGTGTCAAATCCACACTGTAATTTACCCTGGAAGATTGAGGAAAAACAGTCATTGATTCATTTATTCTTTTTTCATATATCTCTACTGAGTGCTATTACCATGAAAGCCGAACTTATTTTGATTTGCTTGATGTGTATAAACATCGTGAATGTCAGGTTTTCCTGAGGAAAATCCTTAGCCTCCAGGGGATGGAAGCCAGCAAGGTCTGCCCATACCCAGCCTGCAGACTCACTTATAAGGTGGTGTCTTGCAATGAAGGTACATCCCTGAGCAGGGTTCATCAATCTTACAGACATTTATGAGCCAGCAGGTCCAGTGTGCAGCTCTGAACTCCTCTCTTTCTCTTTTTCTCTCTCTCTCCCCCACATTAGGCACATTGACCAGCCTCTTGTATGAAAAAGGCCCTCTATGAAGCAAATGGTAGCTTCTTCCAGGAGTGTTTTCAGTCTTTTCTCCTGACAAGCCAATGGATCCTCTATGGGAAAGGGTGGGAAGAGGCAAACTTGGCCCTCTAGTGCAGCAATGGAGAGAGATAGTTGATTTATCCAAGTCATTTAAGAGCACTGAGTCCTCGCACGTCACTCCCAGCCAGTTGCATGTCTCAAACACCATACGTTATACCAATCCCAATGAAGTTCTAACACTTCTTATGATAATAAAGTAGCCCTCAGGTATTAATCCTTTTGAGGATTAGCTTATTCCCACATTCATCATATCACACTTCTCACACTAAATTATCTCACAATAAATCACCACAAATGTAACACAGACCTACTATGTCCTAGGCATTGTTCTGGAGATTCATAAATGAATAAAGTTGCTGCTATCATGGGACTTACATAAAAGTTACATGTTAATTAATTGATATGTAACTTAAGGTTAGGTACTGAGAAAAGCTATGAGGAAAAATGAAGTAGATAAGAGGACAGAGAGGAATAAGTGAGGGTGCTCTCTTGGACAGGGGTCAGGAAAGACCAATGTTGAGGGGTGCATTCAAGCAGGGTTTGGTGAAGAGAATCATGGATATCTGGGGGTGGAGTTTGCTCTTGAAGAGGAAACAGAAAATGCAAAGGCTGTGAGGTCTGGTGGCTCAGAATGTTTTAGGAACAAGAGAGCCCACTGGGCTACACAAAGCACAGTGGACACGTCAGGGTGGAATCTGGTAGATCTAGGAGACTGAATTCTAAGCTTTGAATCTTATTCAAAATGTAACTGGAGGCCTGGGAGGGCTTTGGACAGAAAAGGAAGACAGTCAGGGGTACCTGCTAAAAGTCCACACGAAAGTGTCATTTCTTTACATGACTGTCCCAAGATTACATCTACTTTCTGGCAGACTAATCTATGAATAACTTTTGGTGATATATTCAGAGCCCAACTCCCAGTTATTCACAAAAATAGCATTATTTGGAGATAGGGTACCATGGCATTTTTGAACTCTCATTTCATTTTTAGAAAAACCCTGTGAGCAAACCTACTTACATTTTATTGAGTTGCTACATGCTTGCAATTGGCTGGTTGGTTTATATATATTTTCCCTCATTTTCACAGCTACTTTGCAAGGTAAACCTCACCATTGCTGTTTGGTAAGTGAGAAAACAGAGGCCAAGAAAAGTTAATTGACTTGGCCAAGGCGACACCATCAGTAAAGTGGAGCTAAAACTTTGACACGGGTTCGCCTCAGTCCAAACCTGGAGCCCTTCTTTACTTCAAGACAGGGCTTACACTATGATTACTCATATTTAATAAAGAAATGAAGTGATTTACTCAACGTCCTCTGGCCACTGCTCTTCCTACTTACAACTGTCCTAGGAAAATTATCAGGCTCAAAAAAACCTGTTTGGAAGCGTTTTCAATCTCTTGTGATAGGACTAGGGCAAGAGTCTATTTTATATTGCTTTCAATGTTCTGGAGACATGATCATTTCTTCTGCTAAAGCTAATGCCATGAGTGTAACTTGTAGATGAGTAAGAGCTAGAATGAATGGATGCCTAGTGCTCCTTTAGTGCATTTCAAGTACAGACAAGGATGGCAAGGCATTGTAAACTATGCTGTTTAATTAATTTCCCATAGACTATTGTCCTAGAGAGTCATGGAATGCAAAAGCTCAATGGAGAACAAAACTCCACAAACATACGAAGGAGGGACAGGATTTGGTTTAGCTCAGTTTAATTTAGTTTAGCTGTTTGTACCCACCATTCCATTCCAAATGGAATTTCCTTTACTGAAAGTTCATGAGAAGAGAGACCTTGTCTATGCAGTGGATTTCATCTTTGGTGCTTGACCTGTCTTTGCTGCTATTGCATTAAATGCAGCACGTGCAGCTGCATAGACACCTTGGGAGAGCTTGGCAGCCCACAAAGCCCAAAAAATAAAGTTCGTGTTTCTTGTCACTTTTAGGATTTTTAATAGTGGCTTTATTCTTACTCCGTAGTTGCCTTTCTTGGCTGAATACTGACAGAATCCACTGTAGTTCCCCAGAAACCTAAATTAAAAAGTTACATTGGATGTGGAATCTTCATAGACTTCTGGGTAAGATGTGAAACAGTAGAACCATTTTGGAAATCTGTTTGGCAGTGTTTTAAATGGTGAATATACACAGACCATATGACCTAGCTCTTCCTTTCACGGATATTTAGTTAAGAGAAATGGAAACATATGTCCCTCAACACAAATATTCATAGAAACTTTACTGCCCCAAACTGGAAAAAACAGGCAAACAGATTAAAAGATTTCAGTACACTCATACGATAGAATACTACTCAGCAAATGAAACAGAATGAACCATTGATAAAACCACATGAATGAAATATAAATGTATTATGCTAAGCAAAAGAAGCCAAACACAAATGACTGCATTTATATGAAATTCTAGAAAATGCAGAGTAATGGATAGCAACAGAAAGCAGATCAGTGGTTGTCTAGTTGTGGAAACAGAGAGGGTATGGACTGCCCCGGGCTCGAGGGAACTTTCTTTTCTTCTTTTCTTTTTTTTTTTGAGACAGAGTCTTGCTGTGTCACTTAAGCTGAAGTGTAGTGGTGTGATCTCGGCTCGCTGCAGCCTCGTCTTCCTGGGCTCAAGTGATCCTCTCACCTCAGCTTCCCAAGTAGCTTGGACCACAAGCACACGCCACCATGCCCAAATAATATATATGTTTTATAGAGACAGAATTTTACCATGTTGCCTAGGCTGATCTCCTGGGCTCAAGTGATCCACCCACCTTGGCTTCCCCAGGTGGTGGAATTATAGGCGTGATCCACCACACCGGGTCAAGGCCAAGGGAACTTTCTGAGAGTGAAGGAAATATTCTAGATCTTGATTGTTCTGGTAGATCTGGAGACACACACACATACAAATACACACACACACACACACACCACACACAATTTGATAAAATTTGTCCAATTGTACACTTAAAATGGATGAGGCTTATTGTATCTAAATTATATGTCAGGCTGTGCACAGTGGCTCACACCTGTAATCTCAGCACTTTGGGAGGCCGAGGTGGGCAGATCACCCGAGGTCAGGAGCTCAAGACCAGGCCGGCCAACATGGTGAAACCCTGTCTCTAATAAAATACAAAAATGAGCCGGGTGTGGTGGCGGGTGCCCATGATGCCAGCTACTTGCGTGGTTGAGGCATGAGAATCAGTTGAACCCAAGAGATGGAGGTTGCAGTGAGCCGAGATGGAGCCACTGTACTGCAGCCTGGAAGACACTGTCTCAATGAGACTCTGTCTCAAAAAAAAAAAAAAAAAAAAAAAAAAAAAAGAGTCAACAAAATTGATTTTTAAAAAAGTTATGTTAAATACTTTCTTTGTGTTGCCTTGAATATCTGAATCCCCCAGCTCCCTTTGTCCAGTAGTTCACTGATTCCTCTTTTGCATCTGGAAGCTTCAAAATGGTATGATCAAGCTGATGTCTAGCTGCTTTCTTCCGATATTTTATCAGTAGAGGAGTGATGGAAATATATGGGCAAAGATCTGTATTCTGCTGATGGGTTGGCCTTTAAGAATGAATTCCATTTTAAGCATGGGTCCTACCTTTATTCTTTCTGGCCCTTCAGCATCATATACAGATTTAAACAGATAGGGATGGAGATGACGAATGAACAGAGCAAGGAAAACATTTAAAATTGGATGAGCCATGAATCTTGCCATTCCATTCTATGAATGACTATTCTGGGAAGAGCCAGAAATGGGAGTGATGAAAACTGTTACCTAGGGTCTCCTGCAGTGAGTGTCTTGCTGCTTTAAAAGATTGTAACACTTTTAAAGGTATGTGGCTTTCATATAACATATCTTCTTAAACACAAGCCAATTGCTTACCTGGTGCAATAATATTGAGGAAACACTATATTTCCATGCTAGAAAATTTAAGGTAATTTATTCTATCTTTTATCAGAAGGAGCTGCAAACTTCTCAAACAGAGAAATTTGGGTTGAATTCCAGAAAGGTAGCAGTGTGGGAGCCAGCCTCCAGGATGGCCCCAACTGGGCTTGTCTCCTGGTGCTCCTGCTACTGAGTGGAGCTCCCACAGGACTTTTGTACAGAACCAGGTTGTTCTACCGACCAATAGAAAATGGCAGAAATGACGATGTATGTGTGATTTGGGAGACTAAGTCACAGAAAACATGGCCACTTTCATTTGATTTCTCTTAGATCAGTTGCCGTGAGGGAAGCTGACACTCAAGCATCCCATAGAAATGTTTATATGTCAAGGAACTGAGGCCTCCTGCCAAGGACGGGTTCTAACTTGCTAGCTCAGGTAAGTCATCTTGGAAACAGATCTTCCAGCTCTTGGGGGATCAGGATAACTGCCATCTGGCTGCCATGTTAACAACAGCCTCGTGAAAAATTCCAAGCTAGAACCTCCGCCCCGGCCCCCGCTGAATTTTTCCTGAATTCACGACCCACAGAAACTGTGAGTTGATAAATGATTATTAACTTAAGCTATTACATTTTGGAGTAGTCTGTCATTGGGCAATGGATAACGAACACAATTAGAGCCCTGAGGACCCTTGGGGACTCTCTGGCAACCGACTACCCCCAACCCCCTTTTTAATTTTTGAGATGGAGTCTTGTTCTATTGCCCAGGCTTCAGTGCAGTGGCACAATCTCGACTCACTGCAATCTCCATCTCCTGGATTCAAGCAATTCTCCTGCCTTGGCCTCCTGATTAGCTGGGATTACAGGTGTGTGCCACCATATCTGGCTAATTTTTGTATTGTTGGTAGAGACAGGGTTTTGTCATGTTGGTCAAGCTGGTCTTGAACTCCTGGCCTCAAGTGATCCTCCTGCTTTGGCCTCCCAAAGTGCTGGGATTACAGGCGTGAGCCACCACACCCAGCCTACAACCAACTCCCTTCTAAATAAAAGCATTCAGTCTGAGTACAGCTATGAGCATCCTGATCACAGAAACTTCAGGCAAAGCTTCAGGCACAGTTCACGTATTGTTTCATTTAATTCGTATAACAGTGTTATAAGGTACATATCCCTTTTACCCTATTTTACAGATGAGGAAAAAGTGTCGTGCAGAAAATTCCAAGGTCACTGAGGTAGGATTGACTGACTGCAAGGCCCACAGTCTTAACGTTGAATAGAATGCAGCCTCACTGTCTGACATTATTTTCACTCTAGTTATTTCGTATTCTATTTTATGTGAGATTTCAATTTGTTTTCATTTTTCTCTAAATGAGATGCAAAGTGAATTACAGGAACACAGCTATTTCACATCCCCATTGTCTGCAATTCCAGCAACACAACAGACTAAATTTCTGTGAAATCTGAGCTGTTTAGTGCATTGTATCTGTGAAACATGTAACCATTTTCCTAGTAAAACAAACCAGGTGAGGGGAAACATATTTCTTCTCTTCTGGTTTTTAGTCAAGTTGCCTAAAAATAACTTTGCTTATGCCAAGTAGAAAGATGTTTTCTAGAAATTATCATTTCAATATGTTCACAAGAACTTTAGAATATCCGTCAAAAAGCCTAGTTTGACACTGGAAAGTAGAATTCATCACACAGAAAGAAGTTATTTTCATGTCTTAAACAAATGCAGTAATTGATTTATTCTTTTTTGTTTGTTTGTTTTTTTGAGAGTGAGTCTCACTTGCTCACCTATGCTGAAGTGACCAAGTGAGACCATAGCCTCGACCTCCTGGGCTCAGCTCATCCTCCAACCTCAGGCTCCCAAGTAGCTGGGACTACAGGCACACACTACCATACCCGGCTAGTTTTTTGTATTTTCTGTAGAGATGAGGTTTCGCCATGTTTCCCAGGCCTGTCTTGATCTCCTGGGCTCAAGGGATTCTCCTGCCTCAGCCCTCAAAGTGCTGGGGTTACAGGCATGAGCCACCATGCCAGGATGATTTGTTCTTTAGTTACTAAATCTCCATAATTTTTGCTTTATTTTATTAATAATAAATGCTTTTGTTGAACACTAACATAGCTGAACTGTACAAATGTGCCTTCAGTGCGTAATTTTTAACAATTCTTCATCAATAACTATGAAATAAATACTAATGCTACCCTCGTTTGACAAATGATGAGAAAAATGATGGGCAAGGAAATAATGGCCTTGCCCAGTGACACCCAGTTTCTAAGTGGCAGACTTGAGATTTGAACCCAGGTCTGCCTAAGCCCAAAGCCTACACTTTTTTCTACCACTCACTGCTCCTGTGTTACTCTGAAAGAACTAACAAAAAGTATTAAACATAGAAGAACCAGTGGTCAAATAGAGTAGAAACCTATTACAAATAGCTTTGGGATTCAGATACAATTGTTGAGATGAAGAGTTTCTCTGTTAGAGTGTAAAAATATATATACTTGGCCACAGCAAAACCAGCAATATGGAACCAGTTCTGTTATACCAAGAGTTTTAAGGTACTCTTCCACTTTATTTTAAAAAGTGAAAGAACACTGTAATATGTAGACTTCCTCAGTCACAGATGTAGATCAGGCTGTTATTCACCTGTCTATTTTTTATTTGTAAAAACTAATTTTCTGTCAGATGAAGTGTATATAGCCATAGATCTCCTTAATGGTAGAGTTAGGGCTGGAAGGTTAGTGTTCAGGTGCCAAGGATGGGGATTTTTGCAGTATGCACGTACTTTCTTTTAAAAGTATTTTAGACCTGGCACATAATGATTTTGAGTCAGTGTGTGCCTAATATCATGCTCACCATTTTAAAAAATATTGGAAACTAACAACAGTTTTACAAGTACACCTCACAGAAGTCTCAATCTATTGCGGTTTCTGCTAGGACAGTCCTTGATTTTTTTTTTTTTTTTGTAAAGTAATTCTCTCGGAGTCTATGGTTATTAAATTCCGGGGGTAATAAACATATAAATATTTATGGAAGTGAAGAATAGCTTAGATTAGTTTTCTCAGACACAGACTTCAATGTCATTTTTTTCCAACTCATCTCACATCATTTCATTTGAATTTAATACCATTGACACGTGATGATTGCATACAAACTCAAGAGTCACCCTGAGGGTGACCATACTAGATTTCTTTTGGGAGAAAGGCCAGTGCAATTAACTTCATAGGTAAAAATTTCTTCATGAAATCCAGCTGTGACATATATACTTCAGATGGAATGTATATACAATGAGAGAGCTCTTTTAGAGGAGAACAAAGTAAAGGGGTTTGGTAAAACTTGTCATGAAGCTAGAATAGATCTAGACCCCAGAAACACTGGGCTGAAGAAAGTAATGTGAATATCAATAATCTAAATAGGTCTTTTAGAGTCAGGAAAAATAAAAATTAACTAGTAACCACTTATTAATGGTTTATGCTTTTCCAACTTGCAAGACTACTTTAAGTGAGCTTTTCTCCTTCACTATTTATGCATGTGTGAAATCCATAAATCCAGTTTAATCCAGTAAAACACACTTCTGACTCCTCATTCACGATAAGCACAAAGATCTTTCGCACATGTACAAATAATATGGAGCCTACAGAAGCACAGCTTTGTGAACTGTGATTATGACATGACTTCGAAAAAACTGCAGAGTATTCGCAATAGAATGTGAAATACACTTGGTGTAAAGAATGAGCTGGAGGGTGGATCAGGAGCTGTTCCCACTGGACAGTGGTGTGTTTAGAAGTCAGGCTAATTAGTAATTAATTAACTAATTAATTACTATTAATATAGTTGTTTGTTTATAAACTACCTGCTCAGGCATATGATGCTCCATATAACCGACCTTCAGTGACACTGAGAATATTTCGGATTTGGCAGCTAACTCATTCTTCCTGCTCAATTCTGTGTATTTTACTTAAGATACTCAGAGAAATAGTGAAGGAAGTATCCCCTGAGTGTTCCACAACTCTGAGCAGTTGTAGGAAACGTAGCTAGCCCTCCCTCTGCGGTCTGTATATCCTTGGTGTTGGGCTCATGGATATGACGGAATTCATTTCTACGCAGAAAGAGAGGATGGGTCATAGGGGTCAGGGTCCTGATGTCCTCCACACTGCATTCCTGTATAATGGCAAAGACTGAAATGGGTTAATGATCTGCAACTAGTAACTAGCTATTTTAATTTTTATTGGCAAGAAAGGCAATAATCAAATGACTCCTATGGGGAAGAATTATAATGATGTTAGCAATAAGCCTTCCAGTGAATTATACTAATTAATTTCTGTAGGTCAGCATTATCCATCACCTCCATCATAAAAGGCAGGGAAGCCTCAATCCGGGGAAGCAAAGTTGCATTTCAAAAGCTTTTGAGTGGGCATCCAGGGATTGGAATTTGTAGCTTTGCATTCCAAATGGGATGTTGAATTTAGAGAATTAGGACAATGCCCAAGGAGTTTACTCTCTTCCTTCTCTACAGGGGTCAGGCACAGGGGAGATGAGGCGCAAGTACTTGGAGGACCCAATAGGGATGTTGTTAGTGCTGTCCTGGCAGTACTTGAGCTGCAAATAAACAAACTTCACTCCAGAAGACTCTCTAGTGTGCAACTTTGAAGGCATGAAATTCACACACACAATTGTGTTTCAATAGGCTACTGCCCAGTAGGACCACTCTTTAAAAATTAAAATAAGATTGAGTTTTCTATAAGAGGAAGCAGCTCTGTCCTAGAAATTGGCTCTATTCAGCTTTCTGAATAAGAGCTAATGCAAGTCTCTTGTGAATATATTTTTTTACAGTGTTGTCTTATGTTAGTGCAAATGGGCAAAACAAACAAATGAAAAAAACCCAAAAAACAGAAGAAAGCAAAAAACTCAGATTGCATAGGAGAGAAAATGTGGGAGTTTCTTCTTTTTGTTATATGTGTCTTTATTTTTATTGCATATATTTAAGGTGTACAACATCATGTTTTGATATACATAGTGAAATACTACAGTAAAGCCAATTAACAAATCCATCATCTCACAGTTATCCATCCCCCCCCTTTTTTTGTGGTGAGTCACCTAAATTTCCAGTATATAACACAATATGATTAACAATAGTCCTTATGCTATACACTAGATCACTAGACTTATTCATCCTATGTAACTGCAACTTTATGTCCTTTGACCTACATTTCCCCATGACTTTACATTTCTCTCCTGTCAGCCTCCCCCAAACTCTCCCTCCTGTCTTTGGTAACCACCATTTTACATTGTTTTCTTGCATATCAACTTTTGCCAATATTCTGCATTTAAGTGAGTTTATACAGTATTTGTCTTTCTGTGCCTGGATTATTTCAGTTAGTGTAACATTCTCCAGGTTCATCTCTGTTGTGGCAAATGCCAAGATCTCTTTCTTTGTTAAGGCTGAATAATATTTCATTGTATATGTACAACATTTTTCTTTATCCATTCACCCATTGACAGACACTTAGGTTGTTTCTGTATCTTTTATTGCAGATAATGCTCAATAAATATGGGAGTTCATATACCTCTTCAACATATTTCACTTCATTTGAGTATATCCAGAAAAGTGATTGCTGGGTTAACCATTCAGTTCTATTTTCAATTTTTTGAGTATCCTCTATATTATTTTCCCTAATGGTTGTACCAATTTACACTTCCACCAACAGTGTGTGAGGGTTTCTTCTTCTCCATACCCTCACCAACAATTGTTATTGCTTGTCTTTTTGGTAATATCCATCCTAACAGGTGTCAACTAATATCTTATGGTTTTTATTTGCATTTCTCTAATAATAAGGGATATTAAGCATCTCATTATATACTTATTGGACATTTATATGTCTTCTTTGGTGAAATATCTATTCAAGTCCTTTGTCCATTTTAAAATTTGTGTTTTTTTATATGAGTTTCCTTTATAGTTTGGATATTAACTCATCAGATATGTGGTTTGCAAATATTTTCTCTCAGTCTGTAGACTGCTTTTTCATTTTGTTGATTGTTTCCTTTGCTATGCAGATTTTTAGTCTGATGTATTAGTTCCACTCATTTAGCTTTGCTTTTTTTTTTTTTTTTGCCTGAGTTTTTTTGTGCGATGTCCAAGAAATTATTGCCAAGGCCAATGTCGAGGAATTTTCTTTTACATTTTCTCCTAGAAGTTTTACAGTTTCGTGTCTTTCAGTTTTCCCCCATTGACAATGATGTTACCTGTGAGCATTTTATAATGGTTTTTATTATGTTGAAGAAATTTCCTTTCCTGTACCTAAATTATTGGCAGCTTTTATCAAGAAAGGATCTGAACTTGGCCAAATGTTTTTTCTGCATCTATTGAGATGATTTTGGGGCTTTTGTCTTTTTTCTGTTACTGTGGTATATCACATTGATTGATTAGGTTATGTTAAACCAACTTTGCATTCCAGGGATAAATCCCACTTGGTTGTGAGTAAGCTCCCTGAGTTGAGCTCAGTGCTGGTGAAAACTGCAGGGATCCCCAGTGGTGAAGACTTGAGGTGTCTGCAGGGGTGATGGGGACAACAGGGGTCCTCCAGCTCACTGTTTGTCCTCAGGGGCACATTCCTTCAGGTTCGAAGCTGATCCTGACTGGGGCATGCGGTGGCACAGATAAGGTGTTTCCCACCCTATTCTAAGCAGCCATCCTTGGTTTTTGTGCTCCACAGGGTTTCTGCTGCTCCTTTGCTGTACTCTAGAACTCTTCCTTCACTATTTTTGTTGATGTGTAGTCGTTTTTTCTTGTTTCTATGAGGGAGAAGAACATTGGGACCTTCTGGCCTTCCATCCCACTGATGTTACTCCTTCGGAGTTTATTCTTAAGGTGGGAAGACATCAACCATTCAGTCTTGATAATCCAACACAGAATGTACAGTCAGAGTATCAGGTTTTCTGCCATTTTATAGGGCAAATATACTTATACAATTTATTTGAGCAAGATGAAAAATTGCTAACACTAGAAGACTTTTATGTTGCATTAATTCAAGAACTCAACTTTCAGCCTTCTTGGCACCATGACAAATACACTTGTGACCACAAGAGCATATGGTATTTAAAATGGTGTACTCTTTCCAAACTGAAGGCTCCTGTGTTTAGACACTTCCCCCGACTCTGGCTAAGGAATTTGAAACTATTTGCTATGAACAGTATAACAAATGCGTATGTGAAAATCTTATTCCTTGCTCCTAGGCTTTCTAGCTTTTGGAGTTTGGTAGCATTTAATAGTGACCATCAGCTTTGTATGGAGAATAATACTTGATGTTACATCTTACAATTAATTATAAGATAAAGATATATAATTCATAGCTAAGTTGACTCTCCATTTTGATAATATGGCTGCTAGTTTGGGCAGCTGATTTGAACTTTTGCATATGATATTCAGATTGAAGTAGTTATTTCCTCTTATGTAAAACTTTCATCAACCCTACCTGGGGCATTGATCAATTTTAGCACTTTTTTGTCTCTCTAGAACTGCAGTATTTTTGCTGTCAAAGCTGGCTCTACTGCAATCCTAAGGGCTATATTCAAGGTCATGTGACTGTTTACTATTTTAATAAAAAGGAACTTATAAATGCAAAATGCTATTCACTATGTATTCATCTCATGTATTCATTCAATGTTCATTGGCTTACTGTGGTGTTTGCTTAATATGTATTCCACAGCACATCTTTTGTTTCTGCAAAACTGCACATTATATCATTTTTGCATCTGACACTGACTTTCTCTTAGGGAAATATTCTAATAACAAAGGAAAAAGGAAAAGGCTACAATGAGGAGCTACCAACCCTTGCAAATTTGCTTAATTTGCTGAAAAGGCAGGGAGATTTTAGGGGGCACACTGACCTTGAATAGTGAGAAATCCCACAGCAAAAAGTGTTAAACCATAGTTCATTGCCAAATCTTATTACTGTACTTCCTAGTTATCTTGGTTATTTTCACTTTAAGTTCCTTATGATCTAGCAGATATATGTCATGGTTTACATGAAACCTCAAACAACCATGGGGAAACCAACATATTTATTCTGCCTTCCCCCATGAGAGACTGAGAATAATGATTTTAAGATTACTTCCTTATTTTTTTCTTTGGAAGGCTTTGGATTACAAGATTTAAATAGTGATGTCTCTAGGCCTGGCACTGTATGCTCACACCTGTAATCCAAATACTTTGGGAGACCAAGGTGGGAAGATCAATTGAACCCAGGAGTTTGAGACCAGCCCGGACAATAAAGCAGATATTACTTTATTCTATTAATAAAGTAGAATTAGCCAGATGAGGTGGTGTGGGTCTATAGTCCCAGCTACTTGGGAGACTGAGGCAGGAGGATCCCTCGAGCCCAGGAGTTGGAGGCTACAGTGAGCTATGATTGTGCTACTACACTTTAGCCTGTACAACAGAGTAAGACCCTGTCTCTAAAAAAATTAAAACAAAAAATAGCAATGTCTCTAAATTCAACAATGTCAGGACTGCATTTGGGACAGTTCTAGTCATTCATCAAATCTTCATAGATTTGAAGTTCTATTCTAACCCAGTTTTCAGTATGCAATTTGGGACAAAGCAGATCTCAGTTTGAGTCTAGCTCTGCTGCTACTGAGGTGGATGAAATTAACAAATCATTATCCTCTCTGAGCATTATTTTCCTCATCTACAAAATGCAGATAAAAATGCCCACCTTGAAGGGTTGTTGTCTGTGTGTATGTATTTAAGAGACCTAGTAAATGTTGATTACTTTTCCAGTTTCTTTTGCTCTTAAAGAGGATAAGATGTTTTTTTGTTGTTGTTCATTCACTTCCCTGAGATGGAGCTAGTTATAGTGATTTCTGTTGAAATTTTTAAGCAATAAAAAGGTAAAGATACACGTCCTGTCTTTTCCAAAACTAATGCCAGTGGTCAAATCAAATGGACATAAGGCATCTTCAAGTATTTTGACTCCAAGAGACCAAAAGACCAGGACTCATACCTGGATTCTCCTATCACTAGCTGGGGAACTTTAAGCTATCCAAGACTTAATTTCCTCCTTTATAAAATAGGGCTTATAATACGAGAAATTTCAGGAAAAGCATCCTAAAGAGTTATGAAGATTAAATGAGACAATGTCAATATCAAGTGCTTGGAATGTTTAGCACATGGTAGAGGCTCAGACATACTCTCTACAATGTCACCAGCTGCTTTTCTTTTGGCCAGGATTCTCTGTTGGATTATAGTCTTGAATATCACAGACTGAGCCCTGGTGATTCAATCTCACAGAATTTGGTCACATTGGTAAAGATATGGCCAAGACCAACAGTCACATTTATTATCTATTTTTAACTCAGTTTAGGCAGCTTTTGTTTTAAATACAACCTCCTAGCTTGAGTAAACAGTGGGTAATGTCTGGGTGGCTCCACTTAATAAACCTAAAAATTACACTTAGGGTTCTAAGTGTGGAAGAGAGAGATTTCTCAGTTAATTACTTGAAGCTGAAACACAATTTTAAATGAGATCAATGATTGCTGTGATTTTTGTTAGCATCTCTTGAATCTTTAGTTTGAACATCTCCAGGGCCTCACTGGGGAGCTGCTGTGTTGCTCTGCAGGGACAGTGTAAGCGAGCCTGAAAGAAGAGCGACCCGTGGGCTAGTGATGGAAGGTAAACCTTTTCTGTGTTGCAAGCATGTATAATCTCCAAAGGTAAATATTGCTTGCAGTGAAGGAAGGACTCTGATAAGTTCATTTGCAGCAGAGGACAGAGTAGGGACAGCATATTGAGATTGGGGGACAGAAGAACCCCTGTTGTTCTTTAAACAATGGATGACAGAGTGCTTATTTTTAACCATTTCCAGATGCATGTAACAAAGTCACATGGGAGATTTATTTCTTTTACAACAGAAGTCAATTGGGCATGACACTAATGTATTGTTTCAAGAAAAGTCTAACTCAACTAAATCAAGACTCTAAGAAATTTAAAGAGAAGCAATTTCTGTTATCGGTTTTAATGAATACCATTAAGTGATAACCAAAAAGAGAGAAGAAAAAAAGAGTAGGGATTGCTCAGAAAACATCCTTCCCACTTTTCTAAATTATCACAACAACACAGTCTTTAGTTGTGAAGTTAATTTCCTTCGTAATTACATTCTATTTAGAGGTGCGATTGCTTAGAAACACCCTCCTGGTGAGGAAGCTTTTTTTATTTTAGTGAGGGATGAAGACGAAGGGGTCCCCTGTACCACATGGCAAGTATTTCCTTTCCCTGCTTCACCCTTGGGCACTTATCCATGGGGTGCCTTGGGAGTCCCTCCCATTCCGGTGGCTGCCTCTCATCCTGAAAGCAGTGGGCAGAATTCACTTTAGAGAGACTCTCAGGAGATGGCTTCATTGGCTGGGAGTGAATGGCACTTGCCTTGAATTCTAGGGGCTCTCTGAAGGCACTTACATCTCCCCCCCGTCCCCGGGACTGTATGAAGGAGGGTTAAATGGGCCATAGTATCACTGTTGTAGTTACGTAGGTGAGAGAGCTGTGTACTTAGAGGGTAAATATTTTTTAGATCAAAATGAACACTGGTCTTCTAAGGCTCGTTAGCATGCAGTTGAATCATTGCAAGCCTGATTCTACTATGACACGGATGAATATGTTTTAACATTTCCACTACCTAAATCCTTGCTTGCAATCATTTCTCTCACAGTCATTTGGGAGGGGGGAAAACAACCAACAGTAGAAACAAAAAAGCCACAACCCAGACTAGCTGTCTTTGAGTTGGTCATGAGGTCTTTCACCCTAAGGACTAAAAACTAGGGCAAGATACTTTGTTGTGATGTAGGCCAATTTCCTATTTTCAAACCACCAGAAAAAAAAATGAGGCCAGAGGATTCTGATAAATGATTCTAAGAGATGAATCCCAAGGCTCTCTCTCACATGTTTCATGCAAAACCAGAGAATGTTCACGACAGTCCTGAGAGTCCAGCTTGCGGATGCTCTAATTCTATTACTGCCTCATCCAGGCACATTATTTTTGCTCATTAACGAGATGGCATCATAATGGAGCATGCAGCAGCCAGAGTGATTAGCAAAGCGCCTCCTTCCATTCTTCAAAATGTCATCAACACACTGGTCGGGAAACAAACTCATTTTCTGACTCTGCCATGATTTGCAGGGTTTCAGGCACTGATGATAGCTTGTCTGCTTGGTTTAAAAGAGCTCCTGATATAACAGAACCTGACACTGTTTACTTCAGCCTATTATGCCTGCTGCATTCAGTGAATGCTTCACTGGAGAAGAAAAATCGAAAGAAAGCTATTCATTGTAATGCCAGCTGCTTTTTAAAAAAGGAAATCAATTTTTGCTTGAGCTCAGAATGTACTCCGCAGGTCCAGAGTGACCTACCACTTTTGATGTCAACAACAAAAGGATCTGCCTGAATTTTCCACAACAATTACCCAACAGCTCAAAGAACATTGAAAATCCTAGATTAGTTTCATTTTAGTTTATGTTCAAATTGGTATCCACTCATCCCAACAATATCACAAAATAGAAAGCCTTGGGTGACACAGCCCTTGCACGCCAAGCTGTAGGAACTCTGGGCTTTGCCTTCTATGCCAGGTTTTGTTATAAATTACTTGGCAGGACCATTTTATGATGGAAATAATTAGTTATGTTTAGTATTTATAGCTAGTATCATGATGCCTTTCTGCACTGCTAATTAATTATTTTATGGCCAGCATGTTTCAAATGCAATTAGTTAGGTATGGCAATGATCATAATATTTTGCATATTCATGACAACATTCTGCCTATTTACAGCAAAACTTGGGTGTCAAAATCAGTCATTTTCCTTTTGTTATTAGGCAGAATAATTACAGGAAACAATAACAATGATGTCTTGCATGTGAATAACATTTTACAACCAAGCACCTCTATTCATGTCACCCATGCATGTACCCCTGTGGTTTCTCACAGGGAAATGGAAACTCTATATGGTGACAGATTTTGGTTGGGTCTTTAGCCAGCTTGAAGGTCACCAGCAGAGCCTTTTGCTCTTTTTACTTTGTAGTTGGAGTCTCAGTTGGGCCATAGGGACAAACTGGTTCCTTAAGAAGTATTGTGAAGATGAATATTTCAGCTGGGTAAGGAAACAAAAGGGTCAGTTGGCACTTGGCTATTTTGAACAAAGCCTCTCAGTGTTTTCTTTATTATTAATACTATTATTTTTTATAGTAGGTGTGGAGGTGTCACTAAACAGCAGCAAAGCCTCCTTAGTTTTTCTGCATTGGAGGCCTCGGAGGACAGATTGAGTTATTGCTTAACCAGACTCCGTATCCAGCAAGCACACTGCCTTATGTCGAACTATCGAGTGCTTCTTAAATCCTGAGAGTCTAGAAATGGTATTGCCCTGTGAAGCCTGGGAATGTTCTCAATTAGCTTGTGGACAAGATCAATGACATATGCTCTCTTCCAGATCTGTGCCAATTTCTCTTGACTTTAAGCCTCCCCAACTAGCCATAATCCTCCATTTCCTTTTCCCCATATGTCTTTGCAAAGTGCTGAAAATAGTAAAAATCAAGAAAAATATTGACCACTGAGAACTGAGATCTAGCCATGAGTGTCCTTTTATCGTACATTCGTAAGACCAGGCCGTGGGGGCCTGAAGAACAGGAATGGAGTGAGGAAATGAAACGATTACATTTTTCCAGTTTTTGCTCCTCAGAGTCTAAACAACCAAGGAAAAAAACAATTAAAAAATAAGAAGTCAAATTTAATTATAAAAAAATGTGTGGTCTATCCCTCTGTTAAAATCTGTATACAAATGTGGACTCCATGACCTCAGATTGCCATATTTCTTCCTTGGAAGGGCAAGGAAGTCTTCCTTTTACCTCACCCAATTCTCTCCTGCTTTTAATTTGAGACTTTTTCCATTCATTGGGTTTGTTGCAGACATGAAGAGCAAACTGGCTTTGAAGTTAATAATCATTATTTTCTCATTTCTTGGGATAAAGGCAAAAAGAATCCCTTTAGCCTTCCCTCAGAAACCATTCTTTAGCCCTTTCATCATCTTTGTCACTTCTCTGAACTGGCTCCAGGTTCACCACATCTGCACGTTACAAGCGTGAGTTCTCAGTGTTCTCAAACATCCCCAACTCTGTTCTCAAAAACATCTGCCAGCACCTGGGGCCAAGTCTAGAGTTAATCCTTCTGTTTTAACAGCTCTGGTATGGGTCACAGACTAGCTGTTTTGTTGCCTTTAAACAAAACAAACAACAATAAAAAACCATAGGGAAGGGAGATTTTGAAGGTGAGTGGCCAACTTTCAGAATGACAATGTTTTCTTCTGACCTCAAAGATGGGCTGCCTTCCAACGGTAGCCTTGAAGTTTCAGCCAGGCCCGGACATGGGGTGTAGAAATGGCAGTGCAATGGAGCATACTGTCAAGGTGTGAGACCCAGTGGGGAGGCTGGAGTTTGGAGGGCCAGGCTGGGGTTTCTGAGACTACTGAATTCAATTCAACAACTCGTGGGATATTTGTTACTAAAATCCCAACTATATTTTGGGAGCTTCTTCAGCATCTGTAAGACAAGCTAAAAAATCAGAAAATGAATAGGGAGGAGAAATTTTGTAAGATACAGTTATTATAGAGATATACAGTATGGAGGCAGATGCAGTTAATCAATCCTTGATAACTAATGATCATTTGACTTACAGATTTACAGATTCTGTTCCAGTTAACACTTCTATTTCTAACTTAATATGTCTAAGTCCCCACCATGTTCTCTTCCCCAGCTTCTCCCTTCTAACACTCTCTCCTTGGTCCAAGCGCCTTGCTTACTCTTTGTTGGCATTAAGAAAAATTAAAAAGTGACTGATACCTGCTGGGGGTGAAATTGTTATGACTCATTTTTCTGTAAGAATCCATGCCAGCTCACTCGCATTCTATAGCTTCAACTGCAGTTGCAGATGTTCCCTTACTGAGAGACATTCAAAATACAAACATATTGTAGCCCTGATGAGCTATTCATGTTGTTTTTGTCATCAAAGAGCAGCATAAAAAGAAGAATGCCGGCGACGTGCCATTAGTAATTGAGAGCCTAATCAATTCCACATTGTAATTGCCCCTGTCATCTGTTTACACACCTTTCATCGGTTTACAATCGTGCTCTTAAAAGACAGGCTTGCCCCAGCCCTGCAGGTTGGGAAACATCTGTATTCCTGCTCTCTGAACATAGCACAAAAGTTATATTGAAAAAGAAACATCAATAATGTTTTACAAATGGATTGTATTCATTTAATTCATAATCGTGAAATATTAATGTCAGGCATCACTTTCAGCCAAAACAGAGAGCTTTCTTGTGTTTGATTTGTATAAAACAGTTGATATATTTAGACAATTTGAAGGATTTTAATATATGTATTATTGGTTTACATTAGACTAATGTAGTTTTGGAAGAATCGTGGGTAGTTATTGTCATCAAGTGGAATAATTTTACATATTTCTAGATAAACTTAATTTTTTTTAAAGGCTTCTTTTTTTCAATTATAATTTTCACACCTCTTATATTTCTAGAAACTTCACAGGCATCACTAATATATTTCCATGAAGATTGACTTGTAGCAGCCTTCTATAGGGATTAGAGCTGACATCTGTGTAACAGTGCCTGAGAGAAAAAAATATTAATATAGTTCCTGCTATATGACGATAGACATTAGGATGACATTAACAGACCAACTTCTGAAATAAAAACTGACACCACGTTGGGCATTTTGATCTTGGGTTTGACCCTGCAACATGGTCTGGAATCAGGACAAGATTGCTGAAGAACTATAAACAACTGAGGCAAGAGAGAAACTTTTTTTTTTTCTTTAAACTCTTTAGGATGTGATATGAATAAAATTAGAGAAGGCAGTATGTGGCTTTTCTGGTTTTCCTGCTTTCACTCCTAACTATTTTCAACAGGCAAACCCTCCACCCCCAAATCTCTTTTTCATTTTTCTTGGGAATGAATGGATAAAAGGCAGAAAACTCACTACACAATTTCATACTTCAGTTTATCTGAAATACATATAAAATGCATATAAATGTAGCAAATTCGAGGGAAACAGAGAAGCTCGAGCCAGTGTCCTTTGTTGCTGGGTCCTGTCAGTTACTCCCAGAGAGGCTCCATTGAGCACAGCTGAACTGCATCCCTGTCAGTACCACACTTTCTGTCCACATGTAGTGTCTTCAACTTTGATGAAGGCAGGGTCAGACCACAGGGTCAAACGGTTTTACCCTACTATTTAGTTGATGTTCCCTGAGCCCTTTAAAACTTTCTGAGCTCACAAATGTTAAATCATTTTAATGAATGCAACTGTTTTAAATCTGCTATTTAAAAATTTAAGTTAGCCACTTTTCCATCAACAAATATACATGAGTGTCTACAACTTGCAAGCTATTGCTCTGGCTGCTACAGAATAGAAAGATGCTTGACACCTACCCCCATCCTTCAGGTTTCTTGCAGTCCAGGAGTCTTTAACTGTATACCTAAATATAATGACCTAGCTTTCTCTAGATCAGTCTTCTGTTTTTTAAAATTCCATATTCCATTAACACAAAGTTATTTGGCTTGGTTTGTGTTAGAAGAGAGTCACCTTTGCTCTCATCTCTTTGAAAATTCTGTTTGTTTATATATTACCATTTCAATTTTACAATCACCCTGTTGTGGGATAAAGGCTTGAAAGAGGTATGATGAGCACCTTAGAGGGGGATAAGAGGATCAGTTTCCTCATTTCACAGGTGAGGAAGCTGAATGCCAAAAGCCCAGGATGAGAGGTCCAAGACCTGCAGCTGGATACAAATGAGCAGAGGTCTCTGGATTGCTCACACCAGGATGATTTCCCTTCTCCTCAATGATTAGACAGAACCAAGCATCCCAGGGGTGATTGTTTGCAGGCAATACTACTGGTACCCAGGGAGCTTTCAGCGTGGTGATTGCACCACACAATGTAAACAGATGGCCCGTGGTTCCAAGAACTAGCTGAATGCTTCAATCTGTCCACTCCAGCCGTTAGGGTGAGCTGACCATCTCTAATTCATACTGCAGGCCAGAGTGCCGTAATTACTGCTTGATCATTTTAGATTTGGCGGATTTAAAGAAAGAGCACCCTTCTGCCTTTGCTAGAATTTTAAAAAGATATTTAGAAAATAGCAGGAATGTGTCATCTTTGTTGTTTTCGTTGTCCATGTCAACTAAGAATGCATTTTCTTAAGAGATTTGTGTAACTGTTCTTTTGTCTTGATCCAATTGTTAGAAACTAATTTCCCTTTGTTTTCACAGCACCATCCTTGACCTAACGGGGTGCCTTTGCTCTTTATGTACACACAAAGTCATAAAAATCCTTTAAGTCTGAATGAATATCCCTCACAACATCTAAGACGAATCCATCCAGTTTGGAGTAGTTTGGCTTGAAGGGATTTAATTGCTGCAAACTGTATTTGTAAACTAGTTCTTTCCACCACATCTAACAATTTTGTGAAGTAATTGTTAGCAAAAACAAAATCTGTATTTATTAATGTTTAGTGTTTTTCAGCTGAAATTAATTTTCAAAGCATACTTTTGAGTGCCATTTACATTCAAAAATAAACACAGCAGATGTGTTATTAGGCCGGCTTCAGGATATTCCAGGAGGCCTAATGTGCCAACATTTACTGCATCAAGGCAAATGAGTAAACCTCCAGAGTGATCAGCTCCACGGAACTAATGTTTTATCTAATCCAAGGCTTGAATGAGACATGAACAGATTTCTGCTCTGCTACGCTACCAGTAATTAGCAAAGTCTCCCTAGGTCTAGTTACATTTAGAATAAAGTAAATAATATTCATGATTTGGCCATTTCTGATACATTCCTGTGGCTTCTAAAATTGAAAGAATGAATTCAAACAAGCTGTGGCATATAGCAATCACCATAAATGCTTCTCCAAGTAGTGTAGATTTTTTTTTTGGAAAATCTAAAGCTCCATATACCTAAGTCTTATACTAAATAATATTCATGGTAGAGCTGCTTAATGTTGCTTTTCGAAAACTCCAAGAAGAACCATGTATATTTTTTTAACTACAAGGGACCATTGTATACTGATACAATTTTATGTCTCATTTTCTGGCCTCACTGAACAGAAGAGGACCTGCTAGAAAGTCTCTTGTCTTCGGTTATCTTTTGCATATTTCTAAAAATAAAATGGACATCTTGTTAAAAGATGACAAAATGCCTGTTTTATTGCAAAGGGCTTCCTTTTCACACAGAAAATGGATACAGACACAGGTTCTCAAATTGCTAGCTTTCCTCAACGAAGAGAGGTGACAGGGTGAATTAGTTCTCCCTCCTTCAGAATAATGCTTTCCACGTATCATCCTCTGCTGTGGTTGGGCTCCACCTACCCAGGAAGGCAGGTTATCCTCCATGACAGGGGAGACATCTGCAATATCTCTGCTCAACCAGGATTGTCCACCTTCATAAAGTCCCAAAGGCATTGAGATGCAGCTTTTCTTGCTGCATCTGTTTTGATGCAAATCCTACAAATGGAAAAAAGAATTTCCCAGTCCCAAACACTCTGGGAAGCTCTTTGATCTTCTGTCTTGCAAGATGGGGTTTGAGTTTTAAGAAACAAATTTTTATGATGGCAAAGACCTTTGACGAGGCAAATAACATGTGGCAAACTAAGGAGTGATTTAAGATTTTGGTTTGCCAGGTTTCAGGAGCATCCCCCTTTCCTTGTAATGATGTGGTAGAACATTCTCCACTTCAGAGACTTTTAAATGTTGATGTTATTCCCCAGCAAACTTTCAAAATTGGTTTTATTTTTCTTACCTAACTGACGATTATAGGGTTCCTGTGAATTCTCTGCTCTTAGATAAGTTAGTGTTTCTGGATACAGAGAGTACTTGTTGGATGTCTGTTGGCTCAGTAGTTGTGTGTGACCCTGAGGCTCTGACTTAATTGGCAGCTCCCCCCATGGGCAGTGGTGCCCCAGCAAGGGAAGGTAGGAAAGTTAGGCAGAGCAGAACGGCTGTTTCATTAGGTTCCCCTGACTACCTGGATTATTTACTGTCTTAACCCCATGTTTTTTTAAATTTTTTTTTTTAAATTATACTTTAAGTCCTAGGGTATATGAGCACAATGTGCAGGTTTGTTACATAGGTATACATGTGCCATGTTGTTAACTGCATCTTTTAGGGAAGTAAAAAATACAATGAAATAAAGATGTTTCAAGGAGAAGACTTGTGTGATTGCTCCATAACTGTGGATCTCCTAAAAAGTATTTTTTATATGTGCCCCTCAACGTTCTCAGTTGCTAGTGTGCCAAAATTGTATGAGTTGTAAAAGGTAAATATAAATTGAAAACAAAAGCGCTACTGTGATATCTGGCACATAGTATTAAATAAATGTTAGTTGATAGTGAACTATAGAGCCCTATACACAAATATCCTTTAAATGGAGAATTTTATATTGTAAAGGTCACATGATTATCTTTTTATGCTGCCGGCAGTTCTCCATGATAGACATTCTAAGTATTGAATATTACTATATTTATTTTTGAAACGAAAGGGACGGGGAAAGAATGTAAAAGATTAGCCTAAATGATGGTATGTGGTCACAGACAGAGGAAGCAGTGAAGACTGATTTGTTTTATTCCATTTCATTTTTATTCAGAAAGGCAGAGGTGAGTTAGTTTTTTAGGAAGTTGCAGTATCCAACTTTTTTTTGTTTAATTTTTGAAACGGTTTTGCTTATGTGGGTTATACTTGCTTTTAAGGTTTATTCCTGTTGAAACATGTAGATCTGGTTAATTAAAAAACTGCTGTGAAGTATTCCATTCTCAAATTCTCAAGTTTCTTGCCTTTTTTTAATAGTTAAAAAATTTGAACTCCTTACTAAAGCAGGAATGTGTATGACAGCCATATAAGGCAGTATTTCTCATGCTACTCAAGATTTTTGGTTAAAATCTTAGCAAAGTCATGGCACTCTTAGGAATTTAGATTTTTAGGCACTGAGTAGTTGCATAAATTGGACATTGGCTCTTTGATTTAGTTTTGTACATGTATTCTAAGTAAGTTATTTATATAAATTACTAAACCTAACTCAGTATTTTTAATCATAATCTTCAGCATGCATCATTATATGTTGTAGAGGAAAAGAGCTTTTAATCTAATGGAATTCCAAATAATCTGTGTTGCCGTTCCTGAGAGAAATAGATAATGTTTGGGTAATGGTTATCATGCATTTGGTTTTTTAGATGACTGTTGTGAACTGAGTGTTTGCATCTGCCCAAAATTCTTAGGTTAAAACTGAAACCCCCAATGTGACTATATTTGGAGATAGGACCTGTGAGATGATAAAGGCTAAATGAAGTTGTAAGGGTGGGCTTCTAATCTCACAAGGCTGGTGCCCTTATAAGAAGAGGAAGAGAGATCAGAGTTGTCTCTCTTCACCACGTGAGGACACAGCAAGAAGGCTGTTGTCTGAAAGCCAAACAGAGAGCACTCAGCAGGAACCAAGCCACGCTGGCAACCCGGAACCTGGACTTCCTAGGCTCCTTCACTGTGAGAAATCAACCTCTGTGGTCTAAGCCACCCAGTCTGGTATTTTGTTATGGCGGCTCATGCTGACTAATACAATAATCAATGTATTATAACACTTGTGGGGACCTTGCAATTTTAAGGAGTGACCAAAACATGAGTCGTCCTGGGTTTTGTTTATATTCTGTGTCTCAGAATCAGTGAAGCAAAGAAGCTGATGCTGGAGTAATCTTCTGCTACATCCTCAAAATGGACCAATGAGGTCAGTGTTGTTAAATAAATTTATCGCTGCACATTATTATCATTACTACCTTAAGGATGAGGAAATTTACTTGCCAAGAGTTACACAGTTAAACTTAAAGTACAAATTCAGAGGTCTTTCTGTACCACACTGCCTTTTAGTTTCAAAATTCCGTCCTGAATCATTTTATTGGTATGACTTGCATCACCCTAAAGAGAGCTCTGATCTCAGGGAAGCTTTGTGCAAAGAAAGGGAACCATAGGAGCTGGATGACATTTAATCGACCCAGAAACTTCTAAAAATTCCAAAGGCAATGTTATGTGGAGTTACATGCCACTTACAGAAACCAGCTTCCAGCAAGTGGCTTACCAAGACTAAGGAGGTAGCAAAAGGTAACTGCTGAAGGTGAGAGAGTGGCTTGGTGCGGTGTTTTCAGAATAGAATCTATCAGTCAAGGTCCTGGCAGGAATAGTACTTTCAGGCTGGGTGTTTGATGAAAATTTCTAGGAGAACATGAGCAGGTTTTCAAAAAGTGACTAAGGCTGGTGTAGCACCCCTAAGGGGCATTAAGAATGCAGGGCCATTATTATCCCAGGCCTGAAGAGGACAGCGCAGGCGAGCAATTATAGGAGCCCAGAGAGAGAATTGTGTGAAAAGGGCTCCTGACAGGAGCTTTGACCTTCTGTGGAGAGTCACAGCCTGTCCACAGCAACCCCTCATTCTCTTCCTACCCTCTGCACTCTGCAAACCAGGGGAAGTGGGGCCGTGTCTCAACACAAGCAGAAGCCAAAGGACAAGGGAGTGCTGATAGCTATATAAACCTCCTCCTGTGCATGCATATGCATGTACACACACACACACACACACACACGCATGTGCAAGTGCGTGCACGTGAGTATAGAGAGAGGATCTGCCTGGACAGGCAGTTGAAATGTATCAGACTCCCTCATTGTGGCCCCTCAATACTCCATGGTCTGGTCTATCCCTGCCTTCCTGCTCACCACACAGCATTCACTCTGCTCAGCCACACTGACCCTGGGCCATGGGTCATTTGTGATATTCTCTGCAAGGCATTGTTCTTCCTCAGCTCAAGTACCTCCTTTTCAGAGAGACCCCTTTTCCTCACCAGAGTTTCTCCTCTTCCTTAAGTTCCCCATTTTTACCCACATGTGACCCCACTCACCCTTTTCTTTGATTCCCTTGTTTTGTTTCCTTCGTGCAGCTCCTAGTTTCTTAGGTTGGGAAGATACTTGTCATTCATCATCCCCTGTATTTTTGAAAACTCCAGGAGATCTGCGCCTTGTCTGCTTTGTTCCCTGCTCTATCTCTAGCCCCTGGAACAGTGCCTGGCATTTTGTAGGCTCTTGAGATAGGCTTGTTGAACTGCTGAATGAGAGAATGAATGAACAAATGGAGTGTTTGGGGTGTGCAGTGTAAAGCACAACTTAATAACTAAGACTCTGGAATGTAGCAAATAAATAAGGTGGCCGAGGGCATCAGGCCAAGATATGTGGAGTTCTACAGCAAAGAGCATCAAATTATGTCTTTATGCTGTCGCTGTTGAATTTACTGGCCCCAGGATTACACTGAACAAAGTCATTATTGAACCCAGCATTTCAACAGTGCTGTCCTTGCTGCCTGTTAGAAAGCATAAACTGGCAGTCTTGATAAGTGGCAGCAAATGCTTTTGTTTTCCGTGAGAATCTCAGAAACATCAGGGACAAAGTGAATTTAATGCTTTTCTTGAGAAAGCCCAACAGTTTAGGTGATGCGTTTACATTTTTTTCATACTATATGATTTAATTCTCCATATAGTTCCTATATATCAGAGAGTTTATGATCTTGATTCATTTGACTAGGATTTTAAATATGTTTATTGAATTAAATTTCTTATTCAATTTATGGGTCAAGGGGGTCCAGTATGCCCTGTTAGCTGACAGATGGACTGACAATGACTCTATTTTTTTCTGCCAAGCCAAGCTTCTCTTAAGCTGCATTTCTGTTTGCCCAAGGAAATCCTCCCCATCTTTCCATCTCCACTTCCCTCAACAGCGCCTTTACTTAACACTTGTACATTTTTTTGATGATTCACAAAAATCACATTTTCCCTTTTAGAAACAATTGAACTTTGAATTTTGGGATTCTTGTCCCACTTAAGATGCTTGAAGAAACTCTAGTGAGTGTGTGAATTCATTAAGAGGTATTGAGTGGCTCCACCACGCTGGGTGCTATCTGGGCCCTGAAAACACCAGGAAGAACAAGGCAGACTTGGTTCACTTCTTATGGAGCTTCTTGTGAATAGGGGGAAGATTTTTTAAAAACCAAGAAAATATAAAACAAAGAAAGGAGTTATAAGCTGTGTAAGATAGAGCATCCCCAAGGGCCCCACTTTAGGGAGAGTCATCAAGGGGGCCCTTTCTGAGGGGTAATCTAAAGGTAGATGTGAAAAGCAGGTGGGAGGGGGACACTGTAGACAAAGGGAACAAGGCCAAGCCCCTGAGTGAGGAGGGAATGCTGTATTTGTGGCAGTGAGAAGAGGCCACCAGGAGTGAGGTACCCTGAGTTAGGGAAGAGTGGCTTGCAATGACCCTTGTGGCCATGGTGAGGATGTTTAATTTCATTCTAACTGAGGTGGATGCCTTTGATAGATTTTAAAGAGGAGAGTGATACGATAGCATTTCCATTTTAAGATACACTTGCCTGTCTGTAGTGAGTGAATCAGAGGCAGAAAGTGTAGCAGAGTAAATCAGTTAGGAGGCTATGACGTTGGGCTGTAGGAGGCTGAGGGGAGGCCATTAATGTTCAGGAGGGAAAAACGATAAAGTGGGATTGTGGGTTTGGGGTGGTAAAATGAATAATTGCTGTCCCCTTTCTATTTGCTTAATGAAGTAAGGTAAAGTTGCCAGCTGAGAATAAGGGCAAAGGGGGAGGTGTGGAAGGTCTGAGGCAGAGCTGTGGAACAGCCTTCTTGGGAAGTGGGAAAGAGCCCACTCCAGTAAAAGAGGAGAACTGCTGGCTGTGTGGAGTCCCCATTGAGATGTGAGATCCTGAATTTCACAGACGACCACTGTACTTGATTACATGATTTTCTCCTGTAGTATTCAGTTGTTGGGAACACTGAACTGTTAAATATAAGGATAGTCCTGTGTACTTTAAGCTGGAGGATTGAATTAAAACTAGGAATCTACTCATCTAACAGTGGTAGTTGCATTAATGGAAGTGACCATTAATATTTTGAGGAAGAATTGCCTTTTCATTGTGTTAGACAGCTGTAATAGTCACTTCCAAAATGAAATAGACACCAAGCAGGGATTGGTGACAAAGTGTTTATTTGTGACACGCTCTGAACAAGCAGTTGGTGAGGCCCGCAGTACTTCATCTTATAAAGCAGCATGCTGAGGTGGTGTGATTCCAGACATAGTCATGGAAATGACCCCAGTGTTCTACAGGGGGCCAAGGTGATGCTACGTATATTGAGGATGTTGAGGACAAATATCCTAAATCAGTTATTTCCGTAGCAGCCTTTTCACAAATGGAAAATCACTTGTAGCTGTGGCAAACCGACTGAGCTTGCTTTTAATTTTCTGGAAATGTCCTAACTATGGTTGAATTTGTTTTATGGAAATGTGTGTGTGGAGGTGTTTTCACATAGGCATGCATCTGTGTGAAAGTATGTGTGGGTGGGCAGTGGTTGTTTTCACTTCGTCAAAACCAAAGCGTCTGCTCCCAACATCAGTTCTTTCCACAGTATGCACACACAAAAAATAGATCCGGTTGGTTCTGAGAATAGGCCAGTGTTTCTAAATATTTTATCTTCTCAGGTTACCTGTTTGGGAAGCTTTTCTGCTTTCCAAGGGCTGTGTAACGCTGTTTTAATATTCTTTTCCACTATTGTGGGCAAATGCTCCTGGGAATATGGCTGTGAGTGGCCTTATTTGATACAACAGTGATTATGGGAAGCAGCTTTGAAATGGGATCCATATGAATTCAAAATGGATTAGAGCAATGATTTCCACCTTTTGGGAATCCCACTTTGTAAAAGGAAGGAGGTTTCATAGAGAGGTTCTGTAGCTTAAACTTTAAATATTAGTGAAAATTAATATTGTTTGGAGACTTTTATAATTCCCCTTGAGAGGAATCTTGGTGGTGGGTTGTTAATCACAGCTGCAACTGTGAGGCCTTGGCTAATGCCTCTACTGAAGCATAAAGCTGTGCACACGAAGGGTTGCTAGAAATACCCATAGAAAGGCTTCTTCACTGGGGCTTTGAGCACCCAGGGGAAAGAAGGGCAGGAGAGAGTCCAGATTGTCTCCCTTCCTATCAGAAAAGCATGTCCTCTTGTCCTGGGTAACAAGATAACCTCTGTCTTACACAGGCAATGACTTAAACCTTGAGAAGAGTAATGGACCCAGATTCAGGACCTGGCTCTACCTTACCTACAACAGCCATGAAACCTTGAGCTCCGATTCAAATGGGAGCTTGTCAAGTGTTGTAAAGCTTAAACAAGCCGTGCAGATTGGGCTACACAATTGTGGGATGTCATCTGAGTCCATCAGTGCTTCTCAGCTTCATTACTCGTCCTTTGTCAGTTCGTCCTAATCAGTTTGCTCTTCTGCTTTCCTTAGCAGCATTTCTGCTCAAATGTCTAGTCTCAGAAACTTCCATTTAACAAGGAAAACACTGAGCATAAACTCCCCCAAGTTCCTAACCTCCTGCCTACCAAATGATCTTTACGGGCTCCTGTTCCGAGATGGACTCCTCTTTTGAGCCAGTGAGCTGGGCCTCATCCCCTCCCATGGTCACATATCCTTACAGATCTTGCTTCATCATTTATCCTCTTGGTTCCTGTGTCAACTTTTCAGCCTGATTGTCTCCTTTCTGTCACCAAATTATCAAGACCCCATTCTTTCTCTTTATAGAACAGCCCCTCTCTTAGGGATGAATCTTAGCCTCTTAGGCCTAAGATGTAGTGGTATCCAAGAATCTTTTCTCTCTCTCATGCTCAGATCTAGTTAATCAGCAAATGTTCACTCTCTCTTTCCTCTCTCCATTCCTCCAGCCACTTCCTTAATTTGGGCCCTCATCATCTCTAATTAGGATCATAGCAATAACCTCTTAACCAATCTTCTTGACTCTTCCACCCTTAAATTTGTACTCTGCAGATCTGTCTGAGAAAAGAGGGGATGAGGTCATTTCCTAAGGCAGTGGTCCTCATTGTGTGCTCTCCTGGCCAGGAGCTTCAGCATCACCTGGAAACCTGTTGGAAAGGCACATTATCGGGCCCACCCCAGACCCACTGGATAGAAATGCTGGGAAGTGGGCCTCATCAGTGTCTGTTTAATGAGTCCTCTGGGTGATTCTGATGAGGTAAAGTTTGAGAAGCACCGTCCTCAAAGATAATCAAGGTACTGTTAACCAAAGGACGGGAGAGAGATTGTGGAAAGTACAATCTTGTCTACTACAGGGTTCTGTGCTACAGCAAGCTCCCAAAGGACCTTATTTCTAAAGTGTTGCATCTCCAGGTGCAAACCAGGCTCCTGGTTTCTTGAATGAATGCCTGAATGTGCCCAGTGCTTGGCTGTTCAGGGACAGAATTGAGGTTACTTTCTTTTCTTTCTTAGTTTTTTTCAATGAGTTTTAGAGATTTACTCATGCTGGGAATCAACAGGCTATCACTTGGAGTCCTGTGAACAAATGACTTTTGTTGGCTGGAAGCTGCGTCATCTCCCTAAAGCTTTATGACAGCAGAAGTCCCTGGTACCGTGACCCTTGAGACCCAACCTTTTGTAGCTCTCTCCCTTGTCTCAGTTAATTCTGACCTCACTGGGTAGATGGTATTTGAGTGAAGCTTGAGGGTTAAAAAGAATTCGGTAGGTGGAAAATGAGGGGAAGATCATTTCAGGCTCAAAGAATGCTATAAACAAAGACAAGAGGGATGAACTTACAAGACATGTTATGCAGCCAACAAAAGTAGAATGGCATGGGCTGAACAGAAGACATGAGACTGAAAAAGTAGTTTGTAATCAGTCCTGAAGAGTCCACTAAGGGAGTTTGGACTGTAAATGAGAAACTGAGTAAAGGATAAGTAAGAGTCACTGTGTGAGAAGTGTTATATCCCATATTTGTACCTTAGAGGTACCTCTATGTAATTTTATTTCCCAGCAAAAGACATGGATAGCAACTTATACGTAGGTAGATTGAGAGCTCAGTTGAATAAGTTTGATATAACCACCTGACCCTCTGCCTGGGGAACAGAGGTAACAGCTACCTACACATTAGCATACTAGGAAACAGTAAGAGATCCACTGAGACTGAGCTGCAGATATCTGGTTGTTCTTTCTTCGTTTTCTAAGGTGCGGACACTGGCTATCCAGGTGTGAGCATCTTTAGCGGTGACATATTAGCTCAGAGACATGGGAGCTGAGACAACCATGGGACTGTGAAAAAGTGCCTTAAATAAGGCTCGTTCCTCCTTGTAACACTCCCTCCCTGACTTGGCTTCGCTCATCTACCTGGACATGTCTTACTAAGGGAATGCTTCTGATCTTCCAGAGTAAGAATTGTGACTTATTAAAGAAAACAGCTGTTAGGATCCTATTACATGACTGGTTTTGAACAGGCACCAAGACATATTTCCATCTGATGGCCAGCGTTAACCTTCTTAAGTGGCTGAAAAGCTAAATATCCCTGCAGGTGATCAGTGTGATCCTCAGTCATTAGTTTAGCCTCTGGCTGTTTTGGTTTCAGAGTGATAATAAAGAACTTAGTGAAGAAGCCACCATAGAACCAGCGCAAGCTCACAGGGGAGCTTCAAATGCCTGCCTCTGGTTAAAATGGATTTATTTGCTCAGGTTAAAAGATTTGCTACCCAGACCAGACTTAAAAGTCTAAGACAAAGACTTAACAAGGAGGAGAAACAGGAGAAGGTAGTATGAGGGTTTTTTTTTGTTGTTGTTGTTGTTTTACAGAAATTGGCAGTTTTTCTTGTTACTTAATTTTCCATCATTATATTTTGGGAGATGAAAGAAAGAAATAAGTCATCCTTTGACTCCAACTGCAAGACATCTCTGCTTCGACTGATAATAAAAAAAGAGCTGGATGGTATGAAGCCCCAGAAACGCAGCTCAATCACTCCCTGCAATTACTGTGTCTTATTGATAACTTGCAGCTCTATCCAGCAAACGCCATCTCTGGAACAAAGCCTGTCACAGATCAGACTGAATCCATTAAAAAGCTTTGATTAACATGTCCCTGGGGTGTGCTGTGGAAACTTTTTACGCCAAAGACAGCCTATTGCTGCTGCTTCTGAATTGTCCTCCTGAAACACTCTTGTGTTTTAATCTAGTGCACAGTTTAAATTAAAAAACGGCAATGACTTTGTGTGACCTAAATACAAGCCACTTCTATTCAGGGTGGGATTTATCAACTGCTAACAGATTAAGTGTTCAGAGAAGCAGCAATTAACCTTACTGTGTGGTGGCTAATATTAATTATATATATATATGTATAATACATATGTGGTATATATAATCTCTTGTTCTTTCTTCTATTCTTAAACATGGCCCAGAGAAAGGGTCATAGTTAATGTGCTTAATCTAGTGGATATAAAGCTTTGTGTTCATCCTTAGTAGAAAACAAATTTGTTTGTATCTGTGGAGCACAAGAATCACCCTCCCTGGTGCTTTTTTACTGGTCTCTGATGTGGATGTGGTAATAAATTGCAGCCTTTTGAAGCAAAGACGAAGCTCAGTCTTCCAAATGTGGAGTTGTTAGGGGCAGGGACCTGCTGGTTGTCCACACAGATATCTCCCTTTCATTCTATGGGGGGAAATTCAATCTTGAGGGAGGCTCTGTAAGGGGTATGTGTGTGCACGTGTGTGTATTTTGGTGAGTTTTGAAGGAACAAAATGGTTCCATTCAAAGTGCTGAATGGTTAATGTTATGAACTACATTATACAATCAAATAATTCTCTTAGATGCCATAAAAAGACACTGTTAAAACTCCCTACAGAAGGAGGGCACCTACCTACTGCTCTTCGCAGTATTTTAAAATCTCTGAAACTGATTGAGGACAAAAAACTTTTTGTGGTAGGATTATTAAAGCAAATTTATTGTTGGCAGCCATTAATTATGGCAAAAAGATAAGAATGAATGAAAGAGTATCGGGCAGAGAATGTAGCAGCCCTGGGGCCCCTCTACTGCCTAAATAAATGTATAAAGAGAGCCTTTTCCCCTCCATCACTAGAGAAATGAAGTCACACTCTCCTTTTAAGGCTACATCCTACCACTGACTGGGAACTCATAGCACCTCCATCTTTCATCACATATAGTGATATATAGGTATAGAGGGGGACCTAAGGGATCTTAGATGGAAGAAAATTTACGGCCATTTAAATAAAATATATTCTGGTTAGTTTGGGGTATACAGAAGTGTAATTGTCAGCATTGTGAAGTGGTTGAAATAGGATAGGTGATGTCTGTCAAATGAGAGTTGGGAGGACACGATTTATGAGGCAAATAAGGCCTAACATTTAGAAAAGAAAAATATCAAACATTTAATGTTTTCTTTTTTGGAGAATTGAAAATGTTTTTCTTTTGTTTCTTCAAAACTCACCAAAAGCTCAACAGAATCTAAGATTCATGAAGGTATGTATCCTGGTGTTTTGTTCATGGCAGTATCTCTAGCTTCCAGAACAGCAGTAGCACATAGTAAAACACCCAACAAATATTCACTGTTATTTGCATTGGATTCTCAGCAGAGAGAAGCTCATGACACATTATTACCAAAATGAGCAAGTCATAGCTGTTCCTCCCTCTCAGCTTGTTTCATCACAGGGATGTTAGGTATCCTAGTTGCTCACAGGTGCACCCTTACCCTACCATCTTTCTTAACCTCAGACTTTGCTAGCAGATATTCATTATGAGAGCAGCAACTTTGGTTTTGACAGAAGTAGACCTTCAGCACTTCAAGGGCATCCAACAGTGAGCTAACATACCATTGGGGAGCCCAGCACTTTATATTGAGTCTAGGTTCTGTTCCACACCTCTATTAATAGACAGTCTCTGGCAGCCTGGGATAAAGTGGAGTCAAAGTACTTTAGAATGAATAGAATGGTGGTGACTGGATCTTTCTGAGCAGGATCTTTCACTCAGGCTAGTTTCTGACCTGGTTAACTCTGACTGACTTCCTTTCCACTGATCTGCAGGACCATTTGCCTCCCAAAAGAACAGCATTTGATATGAGCCAAGCATGAGACTGCTCGGTAAGAACTTCCTTGGAGAAGAACAGAGGTAGATTTGGAGCAATTGATCATGCATTTGCAAAACCAAACATCACTCTCCATGCCATACCTGTCCAGAAATTCTAATTTTCTTCTAAATATTTTATATTTGGCTTTGAAAGTTTACTTCCCGCTTCCATACCTACCCTTGGATCTGGTATTATACTTCCACTACTTCCTGGTCAAGGAAGTGGTCCAAAGACATGAGAAAAATAAGCTGTTCAAAAACAACCAATGGGCATTCTTCATACAGGAAAAAATTGGGGGAAAATGTAAATGTTCCAATGTAACCTAATTGTATATTAGATAACTACTAAAAAGGCAAATAATAATAGAGGGAAATATGTAAGTGAGGAAATGTTAAGCAAAAAGTAAAACAATCTAATGTAAAAACATAGGTTGCAGCTAAAAAGGGCATTAATAAATATTTCAGAAGTCAATTTTTATGAAAGTGGGGAAGGGCAACAATCATTTATTGAGCGTAATTTCCCAAGACTTTCACAAATGTTCTCATAACAAGTGTAGGCAGTCAGCGTTAGTATCACCATTTTATACATGAAGATATTGACCTTCAAAGAGGTCAAGAAAACAGGAGGAGGAAGAGACAAACTGGGAATTTCAACACAGATTTTTTCCGATGCTGAACCCAAATTCTCTCCATTACAACAAAGAACTTAATGTTTATTTGATTATTCTTCTCTGTAAAGTTGCATTAAATTGCAATTTAAAAAACATCATTTGATATAATTGCTTCAAATATTAGTAGATCACGAGTTAGCATTCATGTTACATTGATACAGTTGAGGCAAATAAAAATAGATGCTTATGAATATATTTAATTTCCAATTGGGAAAAAAGGAAGAATGTTAGCTAACTTGATAGATAAATATCTTTCTCAGGCAGTTTAGCTTTTTTTCCTCTTCAATGCCAATGCATTTTCTGGTGCTGTTTGAACTATAGGGCACAGGCTCATCTTTGAGAGAAGTAATATTAAGGATTTAGATTTGTTGCTAACTCAGTGTTGAGAAATGAACAATCATGTGACCTTTTAGCCACTACTTCTAAATCTTAGATCTATCCAGTTTACAGAATTAAACTTACAAGTCAAAAGCTGCATGTGGGGGCTCGAGCCTGTAGTCCCAACTATTTGGGAGACTGAGGCCAGAGGATCACTTGAGCCCAGGAGTTTGAGGCAGCAGTGAGCTATGGTAGTGCCACTGCACCCCAGCCTGCGTGACAGCGGGAGACCTTGTGTCTAAAAACAGAAGAAAGAAAATTAAACTCACAGGTCTAAATACCTATAAATATCCATATCCTATTAATCCCTATCTGTCTCTCTTTTGCTCTGTGTCACTCTTCATTAGTGGAGTAAAAGATATTTCTAATGTCTAAACTTAAAGAAAAATTTAATACAGTACTGACAAGCATCTTTGATTATGAAAATTATCTCCTTACCTGTATGATGCATTTAGTGCCTGGGTGAAGGAAACTTTCCTTCTGACCCCTAAAGCTTCAAGAATTTGGGTCTATAAAATAAACAGACAACAGATAAATTAGCATGAGAAAAAGGGCAAGGACACAGGAGTCACACAAAATATGAAGGGTGAGATGATTGAAGCTTGAATGCCCTCTTCATATGGGAGGAGGAAACAGGAGACTGATATGGTTTGGCTCTGTGTTCCCACCCAAATCTCCTCTTGAATTGTAGTTCCCATAATTCCCATGCATTGTGGGAGGGACCCAGTGGGAGATAATTGTATCATAGGGGTGGTTCCCCCATACTGTTCCCATGGTAGTGGGTAAGTCTCATGAGATCTGATGGTTTTATAAAGCGGTTCTCCTTTCTCTTGGCTCTTGTTCTCTTTCACCTACATGTAAGATGTGCCTTTCACCTTCCACCATGATTGTGAGGCTTCCCCTAGTCACGTGGAACTGTGAGTCCATTAAACCTCTTTTTCTTTATAAATTACCCAGTCTTGGGTATGTATTTATCAGCAGTGTGAAAACAGACTAATACAGGGATGTAGGCAATTTTAGAGAAAGAGTAAAGGATTTTTAGGGGGATGAATGGACCTGAAGAAAAGACAATAATCTGGGACAAAGTTCCTCTGGGCTCTCGGTGTGATGCCAATTCTAGTCTTCTTTCCTTTTAGTTAATCTTCCCGGTTTGATGAGATTATAGGGAGGAGGTCCAAAACAATTACATTCCTTCTGGAGGAACATTGTTAGTCAGATAGGAGAACTTCAAAGGAAACCCTTCCCTGTGCTTCTGGAGGACCAGGGGGGCAACAGACAGGAAGGCAGGAGGTCACCTTCATGCTGAGGTTGCTTCTTTAGTTGAAAGTACTGAGCATGTCCAAGCACCAGGCTTTGAGGTATCATTTTTCTAAGCCCCAGCCATAGTTATTTCATACTTTGTCAACATGCCCAAAACATTTTATTTTCTAAGCAATGTATTAAGACAATGACACTCCACCTCATATTCCATGGAATTATATTAATTATTAATGTGCACTGTATTATGTTACTATCTAGTGTAAGACACATCCTGGGTTTACTCTATGACTAGTCAGTTTGGAAGACCATCTGGTTTGGAACCCTGAGTGGTCTATTGGGAAGAGCTTGCATATTGGAAGTCAGCTCTCTATTTGGGTCCTTGCTCTCCTGCTTACCATCAGTGTGATGCCACACCATTTACCTGATTTTTTGGAACTCAATATTCCTCTTCCTTAATAGGATTAGAAAGGTATAGCATGCAGGTGAAGGACCTAGGATAATTAATTACACCAATTATATATTGGTAATATTAGTACAGCATAGAGTAGTGGTTCTAAAGTGTGGTCCCCAGACCAGCAGCATCAACATCATGAATTACAAAGCAAGTTCTTGGGCTCGAACCCAGACCGACTGAATCCACAACACTGGGGAGAGGGCTCAGCCATCTATGCTTTAGCAAACCCTCTAGGCAATTGTGAGGCCTTCTAAAATTGGAAACTATTAGCAGAGTGGTTAAGAGTGGAGAGCTCATTTAGAAAATTGGGTAATGCATACATTCACCTCACGCAGTAGTTGTAAAGAACTCAGTGTTTGGCACTGAGTAGGCACTAGATAAATGTCAGTATTATTTACATCTGAGGAACAGAGTTTATGTGCTGAAAATAGTATTTGAGTCAAATGTTCCTCTTAGGTAGGCAAAATATAATCGCTGCTAGGCACAAGAATTTTGGACTGAGACAATGTGTGTTCAAATCTCATTTCTGCCAACATAGAAGCCGTTAGTTTTGGGAAAGTGTCGAGGTCTCAATGTTCCTATCTGTAAAATGGAAATAGTCATAGTATCGACTTCAAGTAATTATAATGGCACTATAATATGAGTAGTAAGTTGCTGGCAAAGGTTTTCTCCTTGACCAATCTTTAGTCAGGTTATGCTGATGCCTCTGCTGGACCAGACCTGACCGTAGGCTTCTGTCTCTAGCCTTGTAGAATTCAGTTTTAGCAAGAATCTTGATAAGTTAGTTTAGAGAGAATCCCTACCCTTGGTAATGGATGGCACGCACTATCTGATCGAATTTCTTATTGTCCACCATCCGCCAGCTGACGTCTGACCACTTTGGCCTGCTATCAGCAAGCATCTTGTTAGGACAGATTAGTCAGAATCATTTTAGGCAGACTCGCTTCCTCCCATGATATTTCTTCTTTTCAATTTTCCATTCAGTGTCCCTCCTCACTATAAATCTTCACTTTTCCTTATATTCAGTATTGAGCCCAATCTCTTTCCCCTACTGCAAAACTGCATTGCAGTAGCATCTACTTTCATCACAATAACCCTGAATAAAGTGTACCTAGCCATTTTAACAAATGTCAGAATAATTTTTTCTTTACCAGCATGTTGGATGAAAATGTTAGTTGTTAAGAATTAATCTTCAAATAGAAGTAGTCCAATTGAATGACAAATGCTCACCCAATGATTTTATGTCTTAAGATTGTCATGGAGAATGATCTTATCATAAATTCCTGCTTACTCTTGAAGCTTCAATATAATTTCACGACATGTTTTAAGCTTTAGGATCAAAAAATATCACACGATTTTCAATGAAATTAATCTGTGTGCTTAATTTGATGCTCCGTTTAAAAAACAATACAGTGTCTCTGAAATAAGTACTGTATTGCCCAGCATGGTGGTGTGTGCCTGTAGTCCCAATTACTTGGGAGCTCCTAAGGCAAGACACTAGAAGTTTGAGGCCAGCCTAGGCAGCATAGCAAAATCACATCTCAAAACATTTTTAAAAGTTGTAAAAAAAAGAAATAAGTACTATAACCAGCAGCTGCCGTCCTATATGAGAGGGTTACTCTGTGTGTACATCTCCTGATGAAGGGTGACTCAGAGTAACACCACATTTAGTTCAATGCCATACCCAGTTTCACACCCTCAGATGAGGCTTTGTTATTCTCCAAGACTGAGGTCCGGTAGGTAGCCTGGAAAACGGTTCACAAAAGGCTCTCTGAATAGGGGATGCACATGATTAACAAATCTGTTTTTGCTAGTCTCCATTACCTTCCTTCAGCAGGTGTAAAGCTTTAGTCCTGATATTCCTTTCCATTGTAGATGCCTGGCTCTAAGCCTTCTTTGTTTCTACCCAGATGCCAGCTTCTAGTTAACTATTCTTTTTTTTTTTTTTTTTTTTTTTTAAGCTACCAACCATCTGGAGGAAATTTGATTGGGGCTAGGGTCATTTTTGTACCTTTTAAAATGCTGTGTAGGTAAAAGGATTTGTCAAACCCATGAATGACCCTTCTCAGATCTCAGAGGCACTTCAGATTGGCAAGGGACTCCTTCGTGAAGAAGCCGACTCAGGCAGAGGTAGCAACAGAGGCAAGGAGGAGCATGCTGAAGCTACAAGATGGGTTGAGAAATATAGATCTGCCCAATTATAATTCAAACAAAAACAAGTGAGAAACTGTAGTCGGTTGAGGCACTCTTGGCCGAGCATCTGGGCTTTGCATGCATGCATGCATAATTAGGCTTCAGGCAGCTGCAGGCTTCCACAGTGCAACAGGGCAGGCGGGATATCATAATACACAGTAGGTTGCATATCAATGAAACTCTTTTTAAATTCACATGATGCCTAAGATAAAAAGACATCAGCAAAAATTAAACAGCATTCAAAACGGCAGTGAATTGTGATACAGGCCACCAGGAAAACAATGAAACCCGACCTGGTTTCCCCTCATTGTTCTGTTTCCTTCACACAAATAGATTAGAGCAACAGTGCTGACTTTGTTTTAAAATACACACACTCATTAGATCAAAGCGATCAATGCACATTTAAGCAACTTTCAAGGCATCACAGGAAGAGCGAAATGGTCTGCTTTATTTTGAAAGACAACAGAGAAAATCACACACATGCATTGGGGCATTGTGATATGCAGATGGTTGCCTTTCAGTAGAATTAAATATTCATGGAAGATAAAAATCTCTCTCATATTTTTAATGTATATGAGGCTTTGGGCTCAATGCCCTCTGTGTTCACATAACAGACAGACCCTGTTCTCCAAACACATGGTTCTGCACACAAGGATGGCTCAGATCACAATCCCGAGATGTCACCCTTGCCCAGGCTGGTCAGACCCTTCCACCGCAGGGCTGCCCCATGGCAGCCAGTGACACTGCTGAGACAACTTTGCCATGGCCTTACCTTTATTCCCTTGGTTGTTCAGTTTATGGCAAAAGACCCTCAGCTGTGTTTTGTTTACTAATTCCCCCAAGCCTGCCTTAAATCCAGACTGCCAGGGCTACAGGGAATCTTTCAGGCCCCTGACAGGTACAGGGAGATCTCTGAGGTACCTGGGCGTGTGCGTTTGCTTCTCTTACGAACCCAGGTGCAGCATCATAACCTTCCTGCTTTTTCTTGTTTATTCCATGTCTTTGTTTGACAGAGACTCGAGGAGATTTCTCAGAGGCTTTTAATCTGATTAACTACACATGGGTGACAACTGTGAGGGTTAGGATGCTCCAGGACAGGCAGCACTGTCGGGTAGGGTCAGATTTGTCATCCCTCCTGCCCTCGCTTTCCCCAACACACTCCCAGTTTTCCCCTCCCCAACCCCGTGTGCCAACTCACTCAGAAAATAGGATTCAAGAGATACTTCTGTTGAGGAAGAGTAATAATAAAAAAAAGATGTGTTTCTTTTTCATAGGCTGCTGAAATAATGAATTTATTAACCATAGATCAGTGAAATGAATGAAAACTAAACTTGTTTAAAGCAAGGCATTAAGAAGGTGAGAAAAAATAAATATTCCTCTACATATCAATTTGATTCTGAATTTAGTTCATTTTACTCTGGTTAGAAAACTGACTCCACCTATGACATTCACTGGAGTAGTCATCGTCTTCTATACTGTGTCGTTTTCCGTACGTACATTCTTTTTCCTAGGCTTTAAGACTGTATCCTCTAGAGAAGATGCGTAATTAAACAATGAGGAAGACTGAATCATCACAGCATTTTGTTGTTGACATTCAGGTAATTGTAGCTGCACGTGAGGTAGTTATTTGACCAGGTCTAATGTGTTTAATGTGTTGAATTGGTCTCTTGGTTGTTTGTTTGTTTTTTTTTTTTTTTGGTCACTGCTGTTGCCCTTCAATAAATTCCATCTTATCTTCAACTTAGATTTAAACACGCGCGTTTTCTAGGTGTTTCTGTGCTCATATTTTAAACACAAGCATAAATGTACTTACATTACTGGATTCCAAAGTATAAATAGGTAGGACACTCAGGAATCAGATCTAACTTCCTTTTTTCCCCGAAGTTGTGAATTGTGCTTTCAGTAAAAAGTAATGTTTCCATGTTGGGAATTCCCATTATTTCTTTTAAATATCCTCTAAAGCCCTGGTTTAAATAGGAATCAAAGTTCTTATTCCAGTGAGTTGAACAATGCAATATTATAGATGTAGGGATCAAAGACATCACTGAACCATCAGCCTCCTGCATCCACTGTAGCCAACCATTCTCAGCCATCCCCAGAAGCTGCATTCTCAGGGGCGGCACCTGGGGCTGAACAGTGAGCTGGCCAGGCTGGAGGGAATCTCCTCAGGGAAATGTGTGAATAGACCCTGCTTTGGATGTAATATCCTCCCCCATGCCCTTTATTGAGGTATGATTAACACATCAAAATTGTATATATTTTTTACAACACAATGTTTTGATATATACTCTGAAATTATTACCACAATCAAGCTAACATCCATCACCTCACATAGTTACCTCTGTTTCCCTGGTGAGAACACTTGAGATCCACTCTCAGCAAATTTCAAGTACACAATACATTATTACTAATTATGGTCACCAGGCTGAACATTAAACTTTGTGAACTTGTTTATTTTAGAACTTAAAGTTCTGGCTGATTGTGGTGGCTCGTGCCTGTAATCCCGGCACTTTGGGAGGCTGAGGTGGGAGGGTCACTTGAGGTCAGGAGTTTGAGACCAGCGTGGGTAACATAATGAAATCCCATTCTTACAAAAATTTTAAAAAGTAGCCGGGTGTGGCGGTGTACACCAGTAGTCTCAGCTACTCAGGCGGCTGAGGTAAGAAGATCTCTTGTCCCCAGGAGTTCAAGGCTGAAGTGAGCTATGATTACCCCACTGCACTCCAGCCTGGGTGAAACAGCAAGACCTTGGCTCTTAAAAAAAAAGGAAGTTTGTACCCTTTGAATAATATTTCCCTTTTTTTTTCCATGACTCAGCCCCTGGTCATCACTATTTTATTCTCTGTTTCTATGTATTTGACTTTTTTTTTTAGATTCCACATGTACGTGAGACTATGTAGTATTTGTGTTTATTTATCTGGCTTATTTCATTTAGCATAATGTCCTCTAACTTCATTCATGTTATTGCAAATGGCTAGATTTCTTTCTTTCTTTTCTTTCTCTTTCTTTCTTTTCTTTCTTTCTTTCTTTCTTTCTTTCTTTCTTTCTTTCTTTCTTTCTTTCTTTCTTTCTTTCTTTCTTTCTTTCTTTCCTCTCTCTCTTTCTTCTTTCTTTCTTTCTTTTTTTTTTAAGATAGGGTCTCACATTGTCACTCAGACTGGAGGGCAGTGGTGGGATCACAACTCACTACAGCCTTGACCTCCTGGGCTCAAGTAATCCTCCCACCTCAGCCTCCATGGTAGGTGGGACTACAGGCACCTGCCACTGTGCCCAGCTAATTTTCTTGCCGTTTTTTTTTCTTTTTTTATAGAGACAGGGTTTTGCTATGTTGTCCAGGCTAGTCTTGAATGCTCAGGCTCAAGGGATCTGACTACCTCGGCCCCCCAAAGTGCTGGGATTGTAGTCATGAGCCACCATGTCCAGCCAGATATCCTTCTTTTTTAAGGCTCAATAATAATATTCAATTGTGTGTGTATTCATCCATTCTCACACTGCTATAAAGAATACTACCTGAGACTAGGAATTATAAAAGAAAGAGGTTTAATTGACTCACAGTTCCATTGGCTTAATGGGAAGCATGAGTAGGAGGCCTCAGGAAACTTATAATCATGGTAGAAGGACAAGGTGGAAATAGGCACCTTCTTCACATGGCTGCAGGAGGGAGTGTGTGTGAGTGTGAAGGAGGAACTGTCAAACACTTATAAAACCATCGGCTCTCATGGGAACTCACTCACTATCATGAGAATGGCATGGGGAATACCACCGCCATGATCCAATCACCTTCCACCAGGCCCCTCCCTTGACATGTGGAGATTATGGGGATATCAATTTGAGATGAGATTTGGGTGGGGACACACAGTAAAACCTTATCAGTGTGTTGTAGGACACTTAAATTATTTCCTTATTTTGGTTATTGTGAATATTGCTGCAATGAACGTGGGAGTGTAGCTATCTTTTTGAGATAGTGATTTTATTTCCTTTGGATATATATCCAGAAGAGGGATTGCTAGATCGTATGGTAGTTCTATTTTTAATTTTTTGAGGAAACTCCATACTATTTTCATAGGGCTATACCAATTTATATTCTCACCAACAGTAGACAAGTGTTCCCTTTTCTTCACATCTTTGCCAACCCTCGTTATTTTTGACTTTTTGGTAATAGTCAACCTAACAGGTGTAAGGCAATATCTCACTGTGGTTTTGATTTGCATTTCCTTGATGATTAATGATGTTGGGCATCTCTTCATGTACCTGTTGGTCATTTGTATGTCCTCTTTGGAAAAATTTCTATTCAGGCCCTTTACCCATTCTTCACTTGGGTTATTTTATTTGTTTGTTCATTTGTTTGGTATTGAGTTGTAAGAGTTTCTTATATATTTTTGATATTAACCTTTCATTGGATGTATAGTGTTCAAATATTTTCTCCCATTCCATAGGATGCCTTTTCATTTTGTTGACTGTGCCTTTCACTGTGCAGAAATTTTTAGTTTGATGTAGTCATACGTGTTTGTTTTTGCTTTTGTTGCCTGTGCTTTGAGTGATAAATACAAAAAAAAAAAAAATTGCCAAGAAAAATTTTGAGGAACAAGAGTTTTCTTCTATTTTTATAGTTTTCTATATGTTTTCTTCTAGTTTTATAGTTTCAGATCTTAAGTATAGGTCTTTAATTCATTTTGAGTTAATATCTATGTATGGTATAAAGTAAGTTTCCAATTTTATTCTTTTGCATATGCATATCCAGTTTTCCCAATGCCATTTATTGAAGAGATCATCCTTTCCCTATTGTATATTCTTGATGCCTTTATCTAAAATTAGTTGACTAGTATATGTGTGGGCTTTTTTCTAGACGCTCTATTTTGTTCCATTGGTCTACTTGTCTGTTTTTATGCCAGTACCATACTGTTTTGATTACTATTGCTTTGTAATATAATTTGAAATCAGAAAGTGTGATACCACTACCTTTGTCCTTCTAATTCAAGATTGCTTTGTTTATTCAGGGTCTTTAGTGGTTTCACACATATTTTAGGATTGCTTTTCTATTTCTGTGAAAAACACCATGGGAATTTTGACAGAGGTTGCACTGAATCTCTAAAGCATTTTAGGTACCATGGACATTTTAGCAATATTAATTATCCCAATCAATAAGCACAGGATATCTTTCCATTTATTTTTATCTTCTTCAAATTCTTTTGTTAATGCTTTATAATTTTAGTTTACAGATCTTTTCCTCCTTGGTTAAATTTATTCCTAAGTACTTTATTCTTTTTGATGCTATTGTAAATGGGACTCATTTCTATTTGTTTAGTTTTAAATTAAAAAACATTTAAAATTAACACAATTGTATGCATTTTGGGGTAAAGTGTGAGGTTTTGATACATCTATAGATTATGTAATTATCAAATCAGGATATTTAGTATATCCATCATCTCATACATTTATCATTTCTTTGTGGTGAGAACTTTTAAAATTCTCTCTTCTAGTTATCATGAAATATTCAATATTGTTAAATATAGTCACCCTACTGTGCAATAGAATAGTAGGACTTATTTCTCCTAACTGTAACTTTGTACCTGTTAACCAACCTCCCTATCCCCACTCCTACCTATCCTCCTTAGCCTCTGATAGTCACTATTCTACACTCTACTTTTATGAGATCAACTTCTTTAGATTCCACATATGAATGAGATCATGTGATATTTGTCTTTTTGTGTCTGGCTCATTTTTCGTAGCATAATGTCTTCCAGATTCATCCATGTTGCCAGAAAATATCAAGATTTTATTCTATTTTGTGGCTGATTTAGTATTCCATTGAATTATGTATATATACACACTATATATACACACACACACTAAATATATAATATAATATATATAAGAAATGTAGTATATGTGTTATATACCATATATAGTATAAATAGTGGTATATGTGTTATATATGGTATATACTATATATAGTATATATAGTATATGTGGTATATAGGATTAGGATATATACTATATATGGTATATAACACTTATACCACATATATACTCTATATATGGTATATAACACATATACCACACACATACTATATATATGGTATATAACACATATACCTCATTTTCTTTATCCATTTCTCCATTGATGAACACAGGTTGTTTTCATATCTTGGCTATTGTGAATATTGCTGCAATAAACATGGAGTGCAGCTATCTCTTTGGCATATTGATTTCAATTCCTTTGTATATATACCCAGCAGTGGGATTGCTGGGTGATATGGTAGTTCAATTTTCAATATTTTGAGAAACCTCAATACTGTTTTCCCTAATGGCTGTACTAATTTACGTTCCCATCAACAGTATATCAATGTTCCCCTTTCTCCATATCCACGCCAACATTTGTTATTTTTTTTTTCTTTTTGATTATAACTGTTCTAATGGTGGTGAGGAGATATTTCATTATGGTTTTAATTTGCATTCCCCTGATGATTAATTATGTCAAACATTTTTTCATATACCTGTTGGCCATTTGTATGTCTTCTTTGGGGAAATGTCTATTCAGGTCTTTTGCCCATTAACAAAAACTCAAATTGTTATTATTATTTTTTTTCTATTGAGTTGAGTTGAGTTCTTTTTATACTCAATATTAACCCCTTGTCAGATGCATAGTTTGCAAATATTTTCTCCCAGTCTCCATTTTGTAGGTTGTCTCTTCACTTTGTTTTGTTTGTTTGTTGTTGTTTAGAAGTTTTTTGGTTGGTGTAATTCCATTTGTCTATTTTTGCTTTTGTTGTTTGTGCTTTTGAGGTTTTATCCAAAAGATCTTTGGTCAGACCAATGTCATGAAGCATTTCTCTTATGTTTTCTTTTAGTGGTTTTATTGTTTTGGGTCTTAACATTTAAGTTTTAAATCTATTTTGAGTTTATTTTTGTCAGTTGTGAAAGATAGGGGTCCAGCATCATTCTTCTCCATGTGCATATCCAGTTTTCCCAGCACCGTTTATTGACGAGACTGCTTTCTCTAATGTGTGTTCTTGGCATCTTTGTTGAAAATGAGTTGGCAGTAAATATGTGGATTTGTTCCTGGGCACTGTATTCTGCTCCTTTTGGTCTATGTGTCTGTTTTTATGCCAGTAGCATGCAGTTTGGGTATATGGCTTTGTAGTGTAGTATATTTTGAAGTAAGATAGTGTGATACCTCCAGCTTTGTTCTTTTTGCTCAGGATTGCATTCACTATTTGGGAGTCTTTTGTGATTCCATATGCATTTTAAGATTGTTTTTTCTATTTCTGTGAGGAAGTTATTGGTATTTTGATAGAGATTACATTGAATCTGCAGATTACTTTGGATAGTGTGGACATTTTAAACAATATTAGTTCTTCCAACCCATGAACATAGGATACCTTTTCATTAATAAAACATTCATCGATGTTTTATAGTTTTCATTGTAGCAATCTTTTACCTTCTGAGTTAAATGTATTTCTAGGTATTTTATTTTTTGTAAGTATTGTAAATGGGATTGCTTTCTTGATTTTTTTTTTTTTTTTTTGGTCAGGTAATTTGCTATTGGTGTATAGAAATGCTACTGATTATTGCATGTTTGTTTTGTATTCTGCAACTTTACTAAATTTATTTATTGATCATAACAGTTATTTTGGTGGAGTCTTTAGGATATTCTGCATTTAAGAGAATTTCATCTGCAAACATGGAACAATTTGGCCTCCTTTTTCCCAATTTGGATGTCCTTTATTTTTTTCTCTTGCCTAATTGCTCTGGCTAGGTCTTGTAATACCATGTTGAATAAAAGTGGTGAAAGTGGACATCCTCATCTTGTTTCAGATTTTAGAGAAAAAGCTTTCAACTTTTCCCCATTCAGTATGATGTTAGCTGTGATTTTGACATATATGGTCTTTACTGTGTTGGGGTATATTTTATTTATACCTAACGTATTCAAAGTTCTTATCATGAAGACATGGTGAATTTTATCAAATGCTTTTTTAGCATCTACTAAAATGAACATATGGTTTTTGTCTTTGATTCTGTTAATGTGACATGTCACATGTATTGATTTGCTTGTGTTGGAATTTTTTTGTGTCCTTGGGATTAATTCCACTTGATCACAGTGATCTTTTTAATGTGCAATTGGCTAGTATTTTGTTAAGGATTCTGCATCTGTGTTCATCAGGGATACTGGCCTGTAGTTTTTCTTTTCATGGCGTGCCCGTGTCTGGTTTTGGCATCAGGATAATGCTGGCCTTGTAAAATGAGTTTGGAAGAATTCCTCTTAAATTTTCTGGAAAAATTTGAAGAAAAAAAAAAGATAAATTCTTTAAATGTCTGATAGAATTCAGCAGGGAAATCATCAATTCTTGTGCTTTGATGGGAGACTTTTTATTACTGATTCAATATTGTTAGTCATTATTGGTCTGTTCATGTGTTCTCTTTATTCAAGATTCGATTTTCCTAGGCTGTATGTATCCAAGAATTTATCAGTTTCTTCTAGGCTTTCCAATTTGTTGGTGTCTAGTTGTTCATAGTAGTCTCTTATGATCCTTTCCATTTCTGTGGTATTAGTTGTAATATCTCCTTTTTCATTTCTGATTTTATTTATTGGGGCTCTCTCTGTTAGTTATTATAGCTAAAAGTTTGCTAGTTTAATTTATCATTTCAAAAAACTAACTCCATTGATTTTTTGTATTTTTAAAGTCTCCATTTTTTTTATGTCTGCACTCATCATTATTATTTCTTTCCTTCTACTAATTTTGAATTTAGTTTGTTCTTGATTTTCTGATTCCTTAAGGTGCAATATTAGGTTGTTTATTTGAGATATTTCTTCTTTTCTTTTCCCTCTCTCTTTCTCTCTCTCTCTTTCTTTCTTTTTGGCAGGGTCTCACTCTCATTTCCAAGGCTGGAGTGTAGTGGCACAATCTCGGCTCACTGCAGCCTGGACTTCCTGGGCTCAGGTGATCCTCCTACTGCAGTGTCCTAAGTAGCTGGGACCACAGGTACATGCCACTATGCCTGGATAATATTTTGTATTTTTAGCAGAGTCAGGGTTTCACTATATTGCCCAGGCTGATCTCAAACTCCTGGGCTCAAGCGATCCACCTGCCTATGCCTCCCAAAGTGGTGGGATTACAGGTATGATCCACTGCTCCTGGCTCTTTCTTCTTTTCTGATGTAAATATTTGTTGCTACAAACTTTCCTCTGAGAACTGCTTTGCTGTATTGCATACGTTTTGATATGTTGTGTTTCCATTTTCATTTGTCTAAAGAAATTTTTAAAATTTTCCTTTAATTTTTTCATTGGCCCATTGGTTGTTCAGGAACATGCTGTTTAATTTCCATGTATGTGTAATGTTTCTGAGGTTTCTCCTGTTATTGATCTCTAGCTTTATTCCAGTAGTATAATTTTGATGTTCTTAAATTTGTTGAGACTTGTTTTGTGGCCTAACATTTTTAGAGAATATTCCATGTGCAGATGAGAAGGGGTATTTTGTAGCTGTTGGAAGGAATGTTCTGTAAATGTTCATTAGGTCCATTTGGTCTACAGTACAGTTTAAGTCTGATGTTTCTTTGCTGATATTCAATCTGGTTGATCTGTTTATTGCTAAAACTAGGGTGAGGAAGACCCCTACTATTACTGTATTGCAGTCTGTCTCTCCCTTTAGATCTATTAATATTTGCTTATATATTTAGGTGCTCCAATGTTAGGTGTATATATATTTACAGGTGTTATCTCCCCTTGCAGAATTGACATTCTAATTATTATATAATGACCTTTATTTTTACAGTTTTTGATTTAACATCTGTTTTATTTAAATATAGCTACTCCTGCTTCCTTTGGTTTCTATTTGCTTGAACTATCTTTTCCAGTTTTTCACTCAGTCTATGTCTGTTCTTATAGGTGAAGTAAGTCTCTTGAAGGCAGCATATTGTTGAGTCTTGTTTTTGCTTTGGTGTTTTTCATTCAACTACTCTATGTGCTTTGATTGGAGAACTTAGTCCATTTACATTCAATATATTTTTTGATAGATAAAGACTCACTACTGCCATTTCATTAATTGTTTTCTAGTTATTTTGTAGATCTTTTATTCCTTTATTCCTCTTTTCCTGTCTTCCTTTGTCATTGATAAATTTTCTCTAGTGATATATTTTGATGCCTTGCTTTTTAAAAAATTACTATACTTTAAGTTCCAGGGTACATGTGCACAATGCGCAGGTTTGTTACATATGTATACATGTGCCATGTTGGTGTGCTGCACCCATTAACTCGTCATTTACATTAAGTATTTCTCCTAATGCTATCCCTCCCTTAGCCCCCAACCCCATGTCAGGCCCCAGTGTGTGATGTTTCCCACCTGGTGTCCAAAAGTTCTCATTGTTCAATTCCCACCTATTAGTGAGAACATGCAGTGTTTGGTTTTCTGTCTTTGTGATAGTTTGCTCAGAATGATGGTTTCCAGTTTCATCCATGTTCCTACGAAGGACATGAATTCTCTTTTTTTATGGCTGCATAGTATTCCATGGTGTATATGAACCACATTTCTTAATCCATTCAATCATTGATGGACATTTAAGTTGGATCCAAGTCTTTGCTATTGTGAATAGTGCCACAATAAACATACGTGTGCAAGTGTCTTTATAGCAGCATGATTTATAATCCTTTGGGTATATACCCAGTAATGGGATTAATGGGATTGCTGGGTCAAATGGTGTTTCTATTTCTAGATCCTTGAAGAATTACCACAGTGTCTTCCACAATGGTTGAACTAGTTAACAGTCCCACTAACAGTGTAAAAGTGTTTCTCCACATCCTCTCCAGCACCTGTTGTTTCCTGACTTTTTAATGATCGCCGTTCTAACTGGTGTGAGATGGTATCTCATTGTGATTTTGATGTGCGTTTCTCTGATGGCCAGTGATGATGAGCATTTTTTCATGTGTCTGTTGGCTGCATAAATGTCTGCTTTTGAGAAGTGTCTGTTCATATCCTTCATCCACTTTTTGATGGGGTTGTTTGATTTTTTCTTGTATATTTGTTTAAGTTCTTTGTGGATTCTAGATATTAGCCCTTTGTCAGATGGGTAGATTTTAAAATTTTTCTCCCATTCTGTAGGTTGCCTGTTCACTCTGATGGTAGTTTCTTTTGCTGTGCAGAGAAGCTCTTTAGTTTAATTAGTTCCCATTTGTCAATTTTGGCTTTTGTTGCCATTGCTTTTGGTGTTTTAGTCATGAAGTCTTTGTCCATGCTTATGTCCTCAATGTTATTGCCTAAGTTTTCTTCTAGGGTTTTTACGGTTTTAGGTCTAACATTTAAGGCTGTAATCCATCTTGAATTATTTTTTGTGTAAGATGTAAGGAAGGGATCCAGTTTCAGCTTTCTGCATATGTCTAGCCAGTTTTCCAAGCATCATTTATTAAATAGGGAATCCTTTCCCCATTGCTTGTTTTTGTCAGTTTTGTCAAAGATCAGACAGTTGTAGATGTGTGGTATTATTTCTGAGGGCTCTGTTATGTTCCACTGGTCTATATCTCTGCTTTGGTACCAGTACTATGCTGTTTTGGTTACTGTAGCCTTGTAGTGTAGTTTGAAGTCAGATAGTGTGATGCCTCCAGCTTTGCTCTTTTTGCCTAAGATTGTCTTGGCAATGCGGGCTCTTTTTTGGTTCCATATGAAGTTTAAAGTAGTTTTTTCCAATTCTGTAAAGAAAGTCATTGGTAACTTGATGGGGATGGCATTGAATCTATAAATTATCTTGGGCAGTATGGCCATTTTCACGATAATGATTCTTCCTATCCATGATCATGGAATGTTCTTCCATTTGTTTGTGTCCTATTTTATTTCCTTGAGCTGTGGTTTGTAGTTCTGCTTGAAGAGGTCTTTCACATTCCTTGTAAGTCGGATTGCTAGGTATTTTATTCTCTTTGAAGCAATTGTGAATGGGAGTTCATTCATGATTTGGCTCTCTGCTTGTCTATTATTGCTGTATAGGAATGCTTATGATTTTTGCACATTGATTTTGTATCCTGAGACTTTGCTGAAGTTGCTTATCAGCTTAAGGAGATTTTGGGGTAAGATGATGGGGTTTTCTAAATATACAATCATGTCATCTGCAAACAGGCACAATTTGATTTCATCTTTTCCTAATTGAATACCCTTTATTTCTTTCTCCTGCCTGACTGCCCTGGCTTGAATAGGAGTGGTGAGAGAGGGCATCCCTGTCTTGTGCCAGTTTTCAAAGGGAATGCTTCCAGTTTATTCCCATTCAGTATGATATTGGCTGTGGGTTTGTCATAAATAGCTCTTATTTTTTTGAGATACATCCCATCAAATCCTCATTTATTGAGAGTTTTCAGCATAAAGGACTGTTGAATTTTGTCAAAGGCTTTTTCTGTGTCTATTGAGATAATCATGTGGTTTTTGTCTTTGGTTCTGTTTATATGATGGATTACATTTGTTGATTTGTGTATGTTGAACCAGCCCTGCATCCCAGGGGTGAAGCCAACTTGATCATGGTGGATAAGCTTTTTGATGTGCTGTTGGATTTGGTTTGCCAGTATTTTATTGAGGATTTTTACATCAATGTTCATCAGGGATATTGTTCTAAAATTCTCTTTTTTTGTTGTGTCTCTGCCAGGCTTTGGTATCAGGATGATGTTGGCCTCACAAAATGAGTTAGGGATAATTCTGTCATTTTCTATTGATTGGAATAGTTTCAGAAGGAATGGTTCCAGCTCCTCTTTGTACCTCTGGTAGAATTCGGCTGTGAATCCATCTGGTCTTGGACTTTCTTTGGTTGGTAGGCTATTAATTATTTCCTCAACTTCAGAGCCTGTTATTGGTCTATTCAGGGATTCAACTTCTTCCTGGTTTAGTCTTGGGACACTGTATGTGTCCAGAAATTTATACATTTCTTCTAGAATTTCTAGTTTATTTGCATAGAGGTGTTTATAGTATTCTCTGATGGTAGTTTGTATTTCTGTGGGGTCAGTGGTGATATCCCCTTTATCATTTTTTATTGCATCTATTTGATTCTTCTCTCTTTTCTTCTTTATTAGTCTTGCTAGCAGTCTATCAATTTTGTTGATCTTTTCAAAAAATTGGCTCCTGGATTCTTTGATTTTTTGAAGGGTTTTTTGTGTCTCTATCTCCTTCAGTTCTGCTCTGATCTTAGTTATTTCTTGCCTTCTGCTAGCTTTTGAATGTGTTTGCTCTTGCTTCTCTAGTTCTTTCCCTTGTGATGTTAGGGTGTCAATTTTAGATCTTTCCTGCTTTCTCTTGTGGGCATTTAGTGCTATAAATTTCCCCCTACACACTACTTTAAATGTGTCCCAGAGATTCTGGTACATTGTGTCTGTGTTCTCACTGGTTTCAAAGAACATCTTTATTTCTGCCTTCATTTTGTTATGTACCCAGTAGACATTCAGGAGCAGGTTGTTCAGTTTCCATGTAGTTGTGTGGTTTTGAGTGACTTTCTTAATTCTGAGTTCTAATTTGATTGCACTGTGATCTGAGAGACAGTTTGTTATAATTTCTTTTCTTTTAGCCTTGCTGAGGAGTGCTTTACTTGCAACTATGTGGTCAATTTTGGAATAAGTGTGATGTGATGCTGAGAGGAATGTATATTCTGTTGATTTGGGGTGGAAAGTTCTGTAGAAGTCTATTAGATCTGCTTGGTGCAGAGCTGAGTTCAAGTCCTGGATATCCTTGTTAACTTTCTGTCTCATTGATCTGTCTAATGTTGACAGTGGAGTGTTTAAGTCTGCCATTATTTTTGTGTGGGAGTCTAAGTCTCTGTGTAGATCTCTAATGACTTGCTTTATGAATTTGGGTGCCCTGTATTAGGTGCATATATATTTAGGATAGTTAGTTCTTCTTGTTGAATTGATCCCTTTACCATTATGTAGTGGACTTCTTCGTCTCTTTTGATCTTTGTTGGTTTAAAGTCTGTTTTATCATAGACTAGGATTGCAACTCCTGCATTTTGTGTTTTCTATTTGCTTGGTAGATCTTCTTCCATCCCTTTATTTTGAGTGTATGTGTATCTCCGCACTTGAGATGTGTCTCCTGAATACAACACACTGATGGGTCTTGACTCTTTATCCAATTTGCCAGTCTGTGTTTTTTAATTGGGGCATTTAGTCCATTTACATTTAAAGTTAATATTGTTATGTGTGAATTTGATCCTGTCATTATGATGTTAGCTGGTTATTTTGCTCGTTAGTTGATGCAGTTTCTTTCTAGCATCAATGTTCTTTACTATATGGCATGTTTTTGCAGTGGCTGGTACCAGTTGTTCCTTTCCATGTTTAGTGCTTCTTTAAGGAGCTCTTGTAAGGCAGGCTTGGTTGTGACAAACTCCCTCAGCATTTGCTTGTTTGTAAAGGATTTTATTTCTCCTTCACTTATGAAGCTTAGTTTGGCTGGATATGAAATTTTGGGTTGAAAATTCTTTTCCGTAAGAATGTCCAATATTGGCCCCCACTGTCTTCTAACTTTTAGAGTTTCTGCCAAGAGATCCGCTGTTAGTCTGATGGGCTTCCCTTTGTGGGTAACCCAACCTTTCTCTTTGACTGCCCTTAACATTTTTTCCTTCATTTCAACCTTGGTGAATCTGACAATTATATGTCTTGGAGTTGCTCTTCTCAAGGAGTATCTTTGTGGCCTTCTCTGTATTTTATTTCCTGAATTTGAATGTTGGCCTGCCTTGCTAGGTTGGGGAAGTTCTGCTGGATAATATCCTGAAGTGTGTTTTCCAACTTGGTTCCATTCTCCCTGTCACTTTCAGGTATACCAACCAGACATTGATTTTGTTTTTTCACATAGTCCCATATTTCTTGGGGGCTTTGTTTGTTTCTTTTAACTCTTTTTTCTCTAAACTTCTTTTCTCACTTCATTTCATGCATTTGATCTTCAATCACTGATACCCTTTCTTCCACTTGATCAAATCAGCTGCTGAAGCTTGTGCATGCGTAACGTAGTTCTTGTGCCATGGTTTTCAGCTCCAGCAGGTCATTTAAGGTCTTCTTTATGCTGTTTATTCTAGCTATCCTTTTTTGTAATATTTTTTCAAGGTTTTTAGCTTTTTGTGATGGGTTCGAACATCCTCCTTTAGCTCAGAAAAGTTTGTTATTACTGATCTTTTGAAACCTACTTCTGTCAACTTGTCAAAGTCATTCTCCGTCCAGCTTTGTTCCGTTGCTTGGTGAGGAGCTGCGTTCCTTTGGAGGAGAAGAGGCACTCTGATTTTTAGAATTTTCAGCTTTTCTGCTCTGGTTTCTCCCCCTCTTTGTGGTTTTATCTACCTTTGATCTTTGATGATGGTGACCTACAGATGGGATTTTGGTGTGGATATCCTTTTTGTTGATGTTGATGCTCTTCCATTCTCTTTGTTAGTTTTCTCTCTAACAGTCAGGATGCTCAGCTGCAGGTCTGTTGGAGTTTGCTGGAGGTCCACTCCATACCCTGTTTGCCTGAGAATCACCAGCGGAGTCTGCAGAACGGCAAATATTGCAGAACAGCAAATGTTGCTGCCTGATCCTTCCTCTGGAAGCTTCATCTCAGAGGGGCACCCAAGTGTATGAGGTGTCGGTTGGCCCCAACTGGGAAATGTCTCCCAGTTAGGCTACTCGGGGGTCAGGGACCCATTTGAGGAGGCATTCTGTCCATTCTCAGATTTCAAACTCCATGCTGGGAGAACCACTACTCTCTTCAAAGCTGTTAGACAGGGACATTTTAGTCTGCAGATGTTTCTGCTACCTTTTGTTCAGCCATGCCCTGACCCCAGAGGTGGAGTCTACAGAGGGAGGCAGGCCTCCTTGAGCTACGGTGGGCTCCACCCAGTTTGAGCTTCCCAGCCACTTTGTTTACCCAGTCAAGCCTCAGCAATGGCGGACGCCCCTCCCCCAGCCTCACTGGCACTTTGCAGTTCGATCTCGGACTGCTGTGCTAGCAGTGAGCAATCTCTGTGGGATGGGACCCCTGAGTCAGGCACAGGATATAATCTCCTGGTGTGCTGTTTGCTAAGACCATTGGAAAAGCACAATATTAGGTGGGAATGTCCCTATTTTCCAGGTACCATCTGTCACAGCTTCCCATGGCTAGGAAAGGGCATTCCCCAACCCCTCATGCTTCCCGGGTGAGGCGATGCCCCACCCTGCTTCAGCTCACACTTGCATGAGCTGCACCCACTGTCCAACAAGTCCCAGTGAGATAAACCCGGTACCTCAGTTGGAAATGCAGAAATCACCTGTCTTCTGTGTCGCTCACACTGGGAGCTATAGACTGAAGCTGTTCCTATTCGGCCATCTTGGAGGGCAGATCTCCTTGCTTTTTTTGTGTATCTACTATAGGTTTTTGCTTTGTGTTTATCATGAGGCTTACAAAAAAAAAAAACTTATAGTCATAACAGGTTATTTTAAGTTGATGACAACTTAACTTGATTGAAAAAAACCAGGACTCCACAATAGTTTACACTTTTATTTCACTCTCCCATTTAAAAGTTTTGATTTTATAATTTATATATTTTTGCATTACATATCTCTTACAATTAGTTATTTTCACAGTTTCACTTTTTAACCTTCATACAGAAAATGAGATTTACATACTGCCACTACGTTATTAGAATATTCAGAATTTGACTATATACTTAATTTTGTTAGTGAGTTATATACTTTCAGATGTTTTTGTGTTACTCATTAGAGTTCTTTTCTTTCATCTTAAAGAAGTCTTCTTAAAATTTTCTGTAAGTCAGATTTGGTGGTGATGAATTCCCTCAGCTTTTGTTTGTCTGGAAAATCTTCTTCCTTCTTCGTTTCTGAGAAACAGTTTGCTGAATATAGTATTCTTGGTTGGCAGGATTTTTTTATTTCAGCACTTTGAATATATCATCTCACTCTCTCTTGGTCTTTAGATTTCTGCTGAGAAGTCTGGTGTTACATATATTGGGACTTCTCTATATGTTGTTTGCTTCTTTTCTGTTGCTGCTTGCAGGATCCTCTCTTTGTCTTTGGCCTTTGACTGTTTGTTTATAATATGTCATTGGGCATTGTTATTTGAATTTATTCTGATTGGGGAGCCTAGGCCTTCTCGTACCTGGAAATTTATATCTTTTTCCAGGTTTGGAAAAATTCTATTATTGTTTCTTTAAATAAGTTTTCTCTCACTTTCTCTTTTTCTACTGTCTCTGGAATAGCAATGACCTATAAATTTACTGTTTTGATGTTATCCCCTAAATCCCATAAGTGTTCTGTATTCCTTTTCATTCTTTTTCCTTTTTTTCTCTTTCACTGTTTATTTTTAAGTAACTGGTCTTCAGGTTCACATATTCTTTCCTCTTATTGATCAATTCTCTTGTTGATGCTTTCCATTGCATTTCTTATTTTATTCATGTGTTTTTTAGTGCCAGTATTTCTATTTATTTATTTTTTATTACTTCAATCTCTATTAAATTTCTCTGATATATTTCTGAATTATTTATCTGTGTTTTCTTGAAGGTTGTTGAGTGATAAGGGCTCTGTGTCCTCATCCAAATATCATGTTGAATTATGATCTTCAGTTTTGGAGGAGGGGCCTAGTGGGAGGTGATTGAATCATGGGGACAGAGTTCTCCCTTGCTGCTCTTGTGATAGTGAGTTTTCATAAGATTTGGTTGTTTAAAAGCATGTAGCACTTCCCCTTTTGCTCTCTCCTACTACCATGTGAAAATGGTGCTTGCTTCCCCTTTGCTCTTTTACCATGATTGTAAGTTTCCTGAGGCCTCCCCACCCATGCTTCCTATACAGCCTGCAGAACTGTGAGTCAGTTTAATCTCTTTTCTCTATAAATTACCCAGTCTCAGGTAGTTCTTTATAGCAATGTTAGAATTAACTAATATACTGAGCTTCCTTAAAAGCGCCATTTAGAATTCATCAGGCAGTTCTTTCATCTCCACCCTTTAGTGTCATTCACTGGCGCTTTATTTTGCCTTTTCAGTATCTTCACATTTCCCTTGTTTTCTGTGACTGTGCATCAATGTCTGCACATTGATATAGGTATTTAATCCAGTCCTCACAGCCTGATTTTGTTCTTTCAGTAGTGAGCTTGTCTGGAGATTAAGGGCAGATTGACTGGCAAGGACCCTAAGCTCTCTGCTTAGGGCAGGTTAATTGGTGAGGAGTCTAAATCCCAGTCCCACTGCTTCAGCTGTTGCAGTGCTCAGGAGCACCCTAAACTCAGGACCACTGTGACTGAAATCCTTCGACTCCTGAGGCTGACACAAATGCTGGGTCCCATTCAAAGCTCACAGCTGCCAATACCAGCACAGACTGGTGTGTGCTGAAGGTCTGTGGCTGATGTGGCCTGCCTACTGCTGAGATTTATTTAGGGCCTGAGGCCCATATGGTCAGCAGGTAGTGAAGGTGGCCAGGTCTTGAGTCCATCATACTAGGCCTGCAGGTTCCTATTTGTTACCAGATTGAATTGAGAGGCCCCACTCACGGATACCTGCCTGGTGTCAAGGCTTCCAGGGTGCTAACCAGTGCTGGATTTTACTGCAAGTCCAGTACAGGGTTGCAAGGCAAAGTCTTATACTTACTTTCCTCTCTTTCTGCCAAGTAAATGTTGTTTTTCTCTGTGCTGTGCTACTTGGGGTTCTGGAAAGGGCAACATAGGCAATCTCGTGGCCATTGAGGCTAATGCGAATTGGTCATACCCGAGGCCCACTGCCACTGATACTGGTGCAGCACTGGGGCATACATACCTAAGGCCTGTGTGTGCCCTGCCCTGCCTGCCACTGAGGTTTGTTTAGGGCCCAAGGCCACTACAGTAGGTTAGCAGTGAGTTTAGTCCATCATGCTGAGTTCAGTTCCTATTGACTGGAACACAAGTCCATTCCACTGGGGCTGCAGTTTCCTGTCTAGTGCTAGGGTGGGTCTAGAGGCTTTGTCCATGGGTACCAGGCTGATATCAGGGGTCAAGAGGTTCTCTCTGGTGCTAGTCTTCTGGCTGGCCTGGTATTGTTCTGCAAGGCAAAGTTTCATGCTCATTTCCCTCCTCTTCTCCCAAATGGATAATATCTCTGCACTGTGGTGCGTAGGGTTAAGGGAAGAGTAGCGTAGGTAATATTAAACTGTTCTTTCTATCATCTTTAATTTGTCTTGTCTTATTATTATGCTAAAACCAAGTACTGGTATACATGGCAATCTCTCACCTTGTTTTCTGAGCTCTTGTGAAGGCTTCTTCATGTGTGGATAGTTGTGCACATTGATGTTTTTGTGGGGGGATGATCCTGGAGAGTTCTACTCTGCCATCATGCTGAGTTTAATTCTGGGGTTGTTTTCTTAATTTCTTTTTTTGAAAAGTTTGTTTTCAGAGTATGGAGACTAGAAACGCTATTGATTTTTATGTTGATTTTATATCCTACAAATTTACTGATTCTCTTATTAGTTTTTAGGGCTTTTTTAGTGGGATTACTATGGTTTTCTATAAATAAGATCATGTCATCTGCAAACAGACAATTTTACTTCTTCCTTTCCAATTGAATGTCTTTTTTGTTTTCTTGACTAGTTGAGAAATCTCACAATTTCTCACAAATATAATATACCCCCATTAATTCATCAAGTCACAGTCATTCTGGAGAAAGGCTGTTTACTTATTTTTCTACGAGAGGAAATGGTGATTATTTATACCTTTGCATTTGACCAGTTGCTCTCAAAGCCCTCAAGTCTCGGGGGAGAGGAAGAAACCTTGCTTGGACTATAATCACACTGTCTACTTTACAAGTGTGAAAATAGCGCTATTAATTTTAACAGCACTTTAAAAAACAAAAACGAAAAACCTCTCACTTTGCTCCCTGCTGTCCCTGCTCTCAGTCCTTCTACACCCTTTTGACAGCTCAGCTGTGTGATTTTCTGACCTTTTCTACAAGGATATTTCCAAAGAGATAAGTGGTAGGAATCAATGCACATCATCTTAATTACCAAATACAGTTTATTTCATTGTAAGCCATTTATCTCTCAATGGCCATAAGACAAATGATCTGTCCTTGTGCTAAGAATATGCCTCCACTTTTCTAAAATGATGCAGAGACATCTGTCAGATAATTCTAACACCCCCAAACTGACTTTTCTATCCAAGATACTCCAAACTATGAGAAAAATGGCCTCAAATTTTTAGTTTAATATGTAGATCCTACTTATTGTAAAATATCTGCTGTATATCTTCTTTCTTTTGTATTGCTTTTCTGTAAATCACAGATGGTTACGGTATTAGCGGTGCAAGGTCAGAATTCTCCTCAGGCAGTTTTTGTAATTATATTTTCAATGTGTTTGTGTGTGTGTATATATACATGATTTAAATTGCATTGTAGAATAATAAAGAATAAAGATATACAAAACATGTATAGATACAGATACAGATTCTATAGGGTCAGACCTTTTTAAGCACATACGAGTCTGGTGACTTGATAAATCATGAACAGGGGATCTAGGGACATTTTGGGGGCTAGAGGTTTACATAAACATCCAATCATCTATAGTCAGCTAAGATGAAAATCTGGGGGCATCATAGCACTTTGTTGGGGCCATTTCCACTTTCCACATCTCAAAATCTCCTTATATTATGTGACTTCTTATTTACTGTCTCTTAACCAGCTTCTGGCCTGGTAATCCTCACATCCATCGTATCAGCCAGATGACCTCTGTAAACACAAGTCAGGCATTGTCAATTCCCTGTAAAATTCATCCATAACTCCCAATTTTTCACAGGATAAAGGTGAACAAGCCTTGGGTTTAGGTTCCACTCTACCTCATCAGCTACACCTTTTGACAAGACCATCATGAAGCTCCATGAATAAGTATCCACATTGGGATATTTGTAACCTCTAGGTCTGGATGGATGCTCTCCTTTCTGTCTGGAACACTTCTCTCCAACTATCCTGCCAGGCTGGCTCCTACTCACCCACTAGTGCCCAGCTTAGGGATTACCTCATCTTGATTTCCTTTTCTATTTCCTCACTCCTCAGAGGGGCGTAGGTACCCCTGCTCTGTTTTTCCATAATACTTTGTACATCTTTCTATCATTGACTGTCTAGATGAAATTCAGCCCAGAGCTTAGTTCAGGGCTTTGGTCCTAGCCAGAATACCACCTGAACGGGCAATGCTTCAAGCATTCTCAGTAATTTTTACCTAGGAGAGGAAAGGGCAGCATCAGAAAGAGAGGTTAAGAGACAGCTGAAGGGGCTCAGGACACACTACCCCAAAATATGGCACTTGGAATATTGAAGAAAACAGCAGTAACAAGGTCGCCCTCAACTTCCCCAGCCCTTCTCCCCTGAAGCAGGTCATAAAACCTAGGAAGAATTTTCTGACCTTCTTCTGAAGCAGGTCATGATTCTCATTTGAAATGTGCTCTTTCTTTACATGAAAGAAAGGAGCATCCTTATATCTGAAGATGGAGGGTCACGGAGAAGAATCTGAATAAATGGCCTTGCCAAGATTCCCCTAGTTTATTACCATTAGATCATACTCTTATTGCCCTATGGTAGTTTCCATATGACTGTCCACTCTTTATCAAACCTTGCATAAAAATATACAGGTTTAACCATTTCTTTGGGTCTTCATTTGCTTAAGAAGGGTTCTGTGTCCTGTAAAGTTTATTAAATAAATTTGTATGTTTTTCTCTTGTAATCTGTCTTTTGTTATAACATCCTCAGCCATGAACCCACGACAAATATTTTTCTTCTGTTCAGAGTAAACAAGAATGCCGAGACTGGCACACATGAGAGAAGCACCAGAGTTTTACTGAGAGAAAAGGTCCCTGGTAGGGAATAAGCTTGCTAAGGACCGACTTTACCTGTTCTGCAGAGATGTGGAGGTCTCTATCACTTTCTCTTTCACTTGAAAAAATAAGACAGAATTGACATCAGGACAATACTATCAGTGCATTTTTGGTTTGAAAAAATAGTTTCTTGGCTGAAATAGAGGCTTTTGTTAACCTGATTTAAAATAATTTATGGAAGGAGTGTGTGTCTGTGTGTTTTGAGACCTCCAATACCACTACCGTGTTGATATGTTTGTTTACTCTTGACTCTAGAGCAGCCACCACTGGAGACTAATAAAAATCACATTTTTGTTTCAATAGCTAACCTTCTTTGCCTTCTTTAGCTTCTTTCAAAATGAATTTTGGGCAATGAATGTGCTGCAAGGAAAATTTAGTTTTTGTATTAGATATTACATGTAAATAGGACCATGAAAATTAGATTCTTTTGTATATCTAACTTTCACCTAAATATAAACCCCGAGTAATAGACTGTAACAGAGGAAAGGGGTCTAGACATCATCTAATCTAATTGCTTGATTTTACAAACAAACATGCTAAAGTTAAGTGAATAAACTCAAAAGCCAGACTGCCTGAGTTTTCCTTCTTGCATAAGATTGCTGTGTGAACTTGGGAAGATTATTTAACTGCTCTGTGTCTCCTCCCTGTTGGGTAATGGGGATAAAAAGAGTGTCTACTTCTTATGGTTGTTTGGAGAGTTAAGTAGGATTAGTAGTAAGTGTTCAATAATTTTTGCTTTTACTGTTGTTGTTTTCTACATCACATGGCAAATTAACCAAGACTAAAATTCAAGTTTCCTAACTCCTCTCCAAGATTCTTTCCACAACTCTCTCATTTCCCAAATCCACCCAGTTTTCCTCCATCTACTGTAAGATTCTACAGGAGTGGTGAAAAGCATTTTTCCTTGCTTTAATGGCATTATTTCTACATCAGGGCTATGTATTAAGCATCATGCATTTTCTGTCTATTTATCTCTCTAATCTATTTCTGTCTATCTCTCTCTTCAGTTCAATTTATGCCAGCACTTCAGAGGTGCCTTAGGTCAGTTGGACACTTGCAGGGTATAAATGGCCTTGAAGTAACCCTAAATTCTGAATTCCTAAAGACTATGTGCAGAAAGACAGCTGAGAACAAGCCCTTAGCACAGGACTACAGGCTTTGGGGCACACAGGCAAGGGTTCACCACTCTGGGCCAAGGTATTTCCCTCTGCTCTGAACATCCTGGATAACCTGTACTGAGACCCCAGGCCTCACTGACATCCACATGTCAGACAGGTACTGCTTGGGACTGGGGCCCTCCAAACCAGGCTCACAGCAGCTCTCATGTGCATCAGGCCAAATATGGCCCCGGAAACAGGAGCACTCAGGAGCTAGAATGAATTGTGCCAAATGTGGAATATTTGTCTCCAACCTCTGATTACTGTAATCCCTAGTCACCACCTAAAACTCTTTGACTAGGTTTGCTGAGTTGTCTGGGTAATCTTATTTATACTTATCCTGGCATAATTATAAACAGGGTCTCCATTCACTCTCAAAAATGTCACCCTATTCAAGATACAAGGCTACATGTACCATCCCTAATCATCTATCCTTTATGATATTCGGTAGTCCCCCTTATCTGTGGTTTCACTTTCCAAGGCTTCAGTTACTGATGATCAAGTGCGGCCTGAAAATAAGTGAGTAGAGTATAATACGATATTTTAAGAGAGAGAAAGGGAGACCATATGCACATAACTTTCATTACTGTATATTGTTATAATTGTTTTATTTTATTATTAGTCATTGCTCATTTCTTACGGTGCCTAATTTGTCAATTAAACTGTATCATAGGCATGTATGAATAGGAAAAACATAGAAATTGTGTATGGAGGGTTTGGTGCTCTCTGCAGTTGCAGGCGTCCTCTGGGGGTCTTGGAACCTGTGGACAAGAAATAACTTCCATATATTTTTATATCTTTACTAGTTGGCATGTTTTATGCCATAACCATTCCCAATATATATATGAATCCCCGTTTCTCCCCTTGTCCACTTGTTCCTTTGTGAAACGACTCTCCCACATTCTCAGTCTCTAGAGAACAAATCTCACTGTCCTGGGAAGCTGCTTCTCTGACACACCCGCTGCTAGGGTGGTTGGCCTGAGATCTGCCCAGTCTTGGGTCAGAACCTGGCCCTCCTCTCTGAAACCAAAAGTCTTATCCTGAGTAGATCTCAACAGCCTACTTACCCACATCCCTCCAGGAGTGAGGACAGTGGGTAGAAGGGAGCTCATTCATTCCTAGACATTTTTGACTTTTATTCTTCTCATGAAGTCTGTGTAGTAAGAATTTGGCCTTGTCCAAAAAGAGGTTTTGCTTTAGCCCTCAGTTTCTAGGAGGCAATTTGTAGCACACCTGACAGAAGTGTCTTTGTTTACGGTAAGAGCTAACCATACCAGAACTCAGGGTGGGGCCAGCCTCACCGAGTCAACACTGGGCAGAGCTGGCCGTTCCAGAAAGACCAGCCATGTGATTGACGGTGGAGGCTTTGAGTCATGTGGTATTGGTTGGTGTGGATATCACAACTTGGGTGAACTTTTCTTGGTCTTTTATTGTTGTTGTTGGCAATACTTTATGTTTATTGCTACCCGTCGATGTCCTAATTCCACAAAGAGGGGACAACAGAAGCTTTGTGTTTGTGACCCTCCCAGTCTCTGCCCTCTGTGTCTCTTTCCTGGGCTGATTTTGACCTGTATCCTTTCCCTGTCATGCAGTGTAACCATAAGCATAACAGTTTTCACTGAGTTCTTGTATCCTTCTAGTGAATTGTTGGAACTGAGGGTCATCTGGGGAAAGCGAAGTGAACTGGCAGGTGGTGCCATAAGGGAGAGCTGTCTAGGATGGAGACTGTGTCCTCTTACTGTTGCAGTTGGGCTAATTCCAGGTAGAGTTCCTCTTTATTTATTTACACGGGAGAGGGGACACATTTCAGTCCCTTTTCTCTCAGGTAGCTTCTGGCTCCTTTCCTGGGCAGAGTTGTTAGGAGAGAAATGTTAAATTCTCCAATATCAGTGTGATGCGTCACTTCTTGGCCAACAAAGTCAGTCTCATTTCTCAAGTTCAGCCAAACCTGTCCTATACTTCTGTACTGGATGGTAAAGATATTTAACCACCTTCACAGTGGGTGCTGGAATTTTTCTTCACAGCATTTAGGAAACACATTGATAAGCCTGTACTAAGATGTTAGAAGAAAGGAGAAGATGACCTGCATAACACAAGAGGAATAATTAATTATTTTTGCATCTTAATGGGAGGGGAGTTGATGAGTGAAGATAAGAAAGAAAGGGGGAGAGGAGCTCTCAGAGAGACTAGGAGAGGCCAAGACTAATGAGAGCAGTCTTGGCTGGTAGTGGCCTGAGGGCACTAAAAAACTTGCATGCCCTGGTTCCCCTTGGAGTCTTTCTGGCTGTCCAGATCTATCACTCCTCCATGTGCATCACACCCCCCTACCTTTGAGAAGCTCACTAAGGTTTTGTGAGAGGGAGCCTGAGGATCTCAGCTGGATGACACAGTGCAGAACACACAGCAGCCCTAGGAGGCAGAAACCCTGCAGTCAGGAGAGGTCTCGAGACCATTCTGTCCTGGCAGTTTGCAGAAGCCTCAGAGAGGACTCTGGACTCCAGACAATAGGCTTTGGAGCATTAAGGTAATTCCACCTTAGCTCTCCAGGCTGGAGCCTCCAGCTAACATTTTGGTTACATTTATCTTTTCTATCTGAATATTTTTCGAGAACTGAACATGCGTTTTGCACTATGCTAGGTGGTTAGCTCTTATTTAACCATCCCCACTATCCTATGGAGTCAGTGCTGCTATCTCCATTTGATGGTAGAGAAAGGTGACATGCAGGTTCACAGCTGTTGAGCAGTAGATGGATTCTGGCTCCTGCTTAGCACCCCCCAGTGCTTCCCTGTTACTTACATGTTAAATCCTAGGCTTCTAATATGACCCCTGAGATCTTGTGGGATCTGACGCTGTTGGCCTCTCCTGCCTGACTTTTTACCTCTCCCTGCCTTCTTCTCCATGATCCAGCCTATTGGACAAGAGTGTTTAGGGAAACCAGCCCATGCTCATTTCCACCTCTTGGTCCTGGAGCCACTGCTTTCTCTTCCTGGTCTACTCTTTCCTTCCCTCTTGGTTCAGAAGATGTTGACTCTCTATCCCCAGATGCCATACCTGTTTCCCCGGCTAAGTGTGGTGCACACCCACATGCTGCCATCATGCCCTGTGCACACTTCTGTACTAGTGGTTCACCACCAGGTAATGAGAGCCTGTGAGTGCCTGGCTGGGATGGGATAGAGAACATGCACTGGAAGGGTGTAAGTAAACTGCATTCAAATTAGCAAAATAATGATTATGAAGACTGGTAAGGTCATAAGACTAAGACAAGTTTTGATTTTTCCTAGTAAAGCTGCTTAGAAGATGATATGAAGAAACTAGAATTTTGTTTTATTGACTCTCAGTGAAATAACAATGAAGTTGTAAGGGCAATGGGCAAATGTCAAGGATCAGGAAGTAGACCTCAGTTTCTCATTTTCTACTCACTTACTGTTGTGGGAAGGACACAGCAGGAGGTAATTGAATCACGTGGCCAGTGAATAAGTCTCACGAGATCTGATGGGTTTATCAGGGGTTTTTGCTTTTGCTTCTTCCTCATTTTTCTCTTGCTGCTGCCATGTAAGAAGTGCCTTTCGCCTCCCACCATGATTCTGAGGCCTCCCCAGCCATGTGGAAGTATAAGTCCAATTAAACCTCTTTGTCTTCCCAGTTTCAGGTATGTCTTTATCAGCAGCATGAAAATGAACTAATACACCTACATAGGATACTGTCCTGTAGACATTTTTTCTCACAGCTCCCACTCACCTTTCTTTCCTTATTTATTATTTTTATTTCTAGTACTTTCAATCTGCTTGCACTTTTAGATTCTTTTTACCTAGAGTATCAGTGGGTGTGGTGGAGAGACTAATGGCCCTCAAAGATTTCTACGTTCCAATTACTAGAAAATGTGAATATGCTGAGTTACAGAGAAAAGAAGAATTAAGGGGCTAACCCTGGGTTTTCCTGGTGGGCCTAATTTAATCACAAGCATTCTTAAAAGCAGAAGAACAAGGAAGAAGAGGTCAGAGTCAGAGGGAGATGTGCCTATGGAAGAAGAGTTAGAGAAATGCAACCTTGTATCATTTTAAGTTGCTAAATTTGTGGTAGTTTGTTATAGCAGCAGTAAAAAACTAATACAGTGGGTGACCAAAAATACCCATGGAAAATTACTCTTTTTAGGCCCAATGGTTAGGAACCTAGGCTCTGAGGATGTCTGAGTTCAATCTTTGGCTCTTGAAATATTGACTGAACCCCCTTGTAGTGTTATTGTAAGAATTAGACGGGCATGGTGGCACATGCCTATAGTCCCAGCTACTTGGGAGGCTAAGGCAGCAGGATCACTTGGGCTCAGGAGTTCAAGGCTACAGTGAGCTATAATTGCACCACTGCACTCCAGTCTGAGCAACAGAATGAGACCTTATCTCTTTAAAGAAAATTCCTTGTAGTATTATTATGAGAATTAAGTGAGTTAATGTATCTAAAGTGCTTAAAATGATGCTACTAAGGCCCTGGTAAATTGTTGCTGTTATTATTATTTTATATTCCTCTGCTGATTATGGCACCCTAGCCAGGAGCAGTTCTAATTTGCAAATAAACTTGTATTTAGTAAATATTTGCTTCATGTATATGCATAGAAAAAAAAAAAATCCAGCAGCCTAATTTGAAGATCTGGGTTTATACCCTAGCTTTGCATAAAAGCCTTGGCATTGGTAGATTAGAAGAGCTCTATCTTTGAGATCTGGACAATTTTTTAAGCTAAGCACATAGAACAAGCTCAGAATACACAAGGACAACTGTGCGTTTAAATTAGATGGCACATACTACTTCACACAATTAATTGATTGCCAGTGAGCAAGACAGGTTTTGATTTTTCCGTAGTTGAACTGCTAGGAAGGTACTTTGAGAAAACTGAGTTAGGTAATGGTATTTTTTCAGCCATTTTATAAAAGTATGGCAAGACAAAGAGTTTTTTAAAAACATATTGCAGGATGGGGTGGGGTCAGATTTTGTTTAAAATGCTTATTTGCCAAAAACCACAAAGGCTTTTTTGTTGTGATGTCTAATTTGGAGCTTTTCAATATTTCTATCTGCTGACGCAAAGAATATTTGCATCGGTATACAGAATGGTTTTATAGGTTATTTGCAAGTCCAGCTGACAGTTTCCAATGCAAATCAAAGTATTTGTACTTGCAAAAGACACCCACCTGCAGTCTGAGGATGATATAGTAGAAGGCTGGAGAGTTCCAATGTGTATTTATATTTGAATTTCCACCTCCTTGTTCTCCAGTCTCAGTACAGACACCCTTTCTGTCCATCCCTAATTCTGTTAATTCTGTTCATCTCCTAGCCTGAAACACCTGTGTCTTCTCTGTCTGCTGCAACCTCTCCCACTTTTCCCTACTTTAGCTTCATCCTGTTAGTGGCAGAACCTACAGACTCCATAATTTCTGCCTCTCACATATATTCCTCCTTTCTATTCTTGCTGCCTGCTCTGTAATTCTTACTTCTGTTCCTTCTGTCTAGACCATGACCACAGCCTTCTCATGGTACTGTCTTCAGCCTTTCCCTCTTCTAATATGTTTTCTATATATTCAATTATTTTTCCCAAAGTGCAGTTTTGATATGGTCACCCCAATTTGTACAACACTTCAATATCTCTTCCTGGCTACTTAACTAAATGTAAATCCCTGGCTGCAATATTCAAAACCTTGGTGCATTTCTAGTACACATTCTGAGGTTTCTTCCCCATTGGTTCTGAGGCTGCCTGGGTTCATGCTGCATCCTCCTTCTGAAATGGCTTCTCAGTTCCTCTTTTGCCCATTTGAAGCCCTACCTATTATTGAACCAAATTTCAAATAATAACTTCTAGCTTGTCCCTGATTATCACTACACACATTTATTGTATATTTTAGTGGAATTTTTATTTTACAAATGCATGTATACTTGCATTTCCTCCTAGAGTAGGTTCTTTGAGTGCAGAGTCTATGCACACTCTTAGATCTATAAATATCTCCTACATTTGGCATATTACCTTGAATATGGTGGTGATTTAAATATATAAATTAAGTTCAATAATTTGTGAAGCTTTTTTCTCTTTTTTAAAATGCAGATAAAAAAGTTCTTGAAGCATATATGCTAATGTGAGAGTTCGTGAAATGAGTAAGTATGGTATGTTTTGGTATCCTTGAGTTGTATTCTGCATGATAGGGTAGAAGAGACTTATAACTGAATGGATTCCCCCAACACACACACATACACACACACACACACACACACACACACCATGTAAATATTTGGGCCTGAAATGAAATGCATGGCTTTATTTATGGACAGGTTTCAAGGTAAAAGGATCCAGTCAGGCAGTTTAAGATTACCCTTATCAATATTTATCTATGACTATGTAACAAATTAACCCAAATCTTAGTGGCTCAAAATAATAAACATCTATTATCTCACATAACTCTGTGGGGTTGGAATATGGGAGGGGCTTAGATGGGTGATCCTGGCTCAGGGTCTTTTTTGAGATTGCCGTCAGCATGGTAGCTGTGTGTGGTTGCAGTCATCTGAGGACTAGACCGAGGCTGGAAGATCCAATTCCAAGGTGACTTACATGGCCAATTAGTGCTGGTTATGGGTAAGGGGACTTAGTTTCTCACCATGTGGTCACTTTTGTTGGGCATCTTAAGTATCTAATGGCATGGTGGTTGGCTTCTCCCAAAGCGAGTGATCTGAGAGAGAGAGGAGGAGAGAGAAAGAAAGAGAGGGAAAGAGAAAGAGAGAGAGAGAGAGAGAGAGAGAGAGAGAGAGAGAGAGCAAGCTAGAAGTGGTAATGCCTTTTATGATTTGGCCTGGGAAGACACACTGTCATTTCTAAGTGATACACTTGCTCACATAGTCATCTATATTCAAAGTGGAAAAAGACGACATAAGGGTATGAATATAAGGAGGTGTAGACCACTGGGGGCCGCCTTGGAGGCTGGCTACCACACCTCAGTAATCACTGTCTAATTATGTGTTTGGGACCCCAGCAGAAAGAGAAATTTGTTGCTTTCTCTTTAACTTCATGGAGTTTGATGGAGTCTAAGGAACTGGACATCAGATATGGATTTCCAGGCCTGGTCTTCTGGGAGGCTGCTTTGCATTCTCCCCTGATTCAGTGATGTATAACTAGTGAGATCTTGATTTTGGGCCTCTCGATCACTTTTGAAAGAATGCAGCAGCCTCACAATAAGGGCATAGCCATCAGTGGATTTTGGACAAGAATTTGTTTGAACGTTTTAAAATAAGTCCTGATGCTGCCAGAATGCCCCAAGTACTTTTGACTTTTTTGTAGGGTTGATTTCTTTCAAATGGAAGGTATTTCTCTTTCCCTTTGGAAACAAATTCTTTTAATAAGTATCTGGATTGGCTTCAGTTATTTACTCGGCACTCTTTCAGCTGCAAGTTGATGATTAGATACATTCCATTTCAGTGACACACACATTTGAAAGGATTCATGCTTCTAATCATAAAAAGATAAAGTTTTTTTTCTTTCCTAACATCTGGAGTCTGATGAATAATTACTATAATTAAACAAGAGGCCATTGTATATTTGGGTATTTTTTAAGCTTCAAACGCCTCTCTGTGTGCAAGATTCACGTTACGCACTCTTTGTTCTAAAGCATTCTACTGTGTAGTGCTCACAATCAACTGAGGCGCCTTAGTGGCTGGTGTTAAAAGTAGGTCATTGTGGCCTAATCTTTATCGCTCCCTTATTCTGCTTCACCAAACCCCTAGTAAGTAAACCCATTGCTCCTGTCAGGATTCTATACTCTGCCTCCCTACACCTCATGGCATGGAGGGCAGGACACTGGCTGGTCACCTGGGAGGTGTTAGCTCCTCTCCTTAGACTACCATTCCTGATTTAATGATACCATATTGAAAAGTAATGCCATGCCAATGACGGTTAAGATGATTAAGGATACATTTTAGAGGAAGCAACATTAGATACAAAATTGAAACAGCCTGAAGTCAGGTTTGCAGTGAAAGTGTAGTACCTTATATTTTTTGATGCCCACTTCTCATCAAGTTTTGCCAGCCGTGTCACCATCTTCTCACCTGGTCTCACCCCCAAGTCTACTTACCTTGATATTAGAACATGTTCATTCTTTTGCTGAACTCTGGTGCTCTGCTAAAGCAAACTGACCTTGCACTGGATCTGTTATCCAAGAACTTGCTTCTCACATCTTTGTGAGAGAAGACATGGAAATAAACCTAATTACTTAGAGCCTGGAAATTCTGCAAGCATCTGAAATCTTCATGTCTCTTTGAGTTCACCATTTGTTAAACTTCGTAGGTGTTTATTTTTTGATAGGTGAAAACTTATAAAGAATTCTGCAGGCTTTTATGAAGAAATTGCTTTATATTTCCTAATATTCCTTAAACACCTTGTGCATGGTAGGTGCTAATAAATTCTGAGCAGTTTGTTGTTTGATATTCCTGTTTGGCTTATTGGATCATGGTGCCAGAGGCAAAAATACTAGAATGAGGATAGTATTTAGTAAAGCAAGACAAAATTAAGTTTTATTTAAAAATTATTATTATGATGATTGTGGTAAAATACACATAACATAAAATTTGCCATCTTCACTCTTTTTAATAGTGTAGTTCAGTGGTATTAAATACATTCATATGTTGTGTAACCATCAACATCATTAATCTCCATAACACTTTTCATTTGGTAAATCCGAAACTCCATACCCATTAAGCAATAACTCCCTCTTTACCCCACCCCCAAACCCTGACAACCACAGTTCTATTTTCTGTCTCTATGGTTTAGACTACTTATTAAAGTAGTCTGAATAATAAGTAGTCTAAACTTTTATAAGTGGAATCATGCAATATTTGTCTTTTTGTGACTGGTCATTTTTCTTAGCATAAAGTTGTCAACCTTTATGACAACTTCTTCCATATTGTAGCATATGTAAGAATTTCCTTCCTTTTTAAGGCTGAATATCCAATCCAAATTAAGTTTTGTAGCCTGATAAAATACTGACAGGTTGATCATCGTAGAAAATCCTTTATAAAATCTGTATTTAAATAAATAGTTTCCATTCTATAGAGTGTAATGTTGAGCTTATTACAAGAGAAATAATGATAAAAACATGTATATGATGTACAAACATTCTGCCTATGGCATCTTGAAGAATTTAGGACACAGTCACATTCAGGAATTACAGGCTAATGAGCATCTTCACCTCTTTTCATTCACTTTGAAGAGGTTTCATGAAAGTCAGAAGACCTTCAACATTGGGGATATTGGAATGAAATGTGCTTTAGTATTTTTAATTTTTTTAAAATAAAATAATCCAAGTGAGGTTAATTAATGCATACACTCAGCCTAATCAAGAGAAATCTATTGGGATAATGAGCATTTTGGTGACTATTACAAAGAAAAAGGTGCTTATTTTTAAGGCAGAAAGAAAATGTATTTCCATAATTAATATATACATGAAAATTGTATGTACATGCATATTAGATATACACAGTGTTAAAGTTATGGCAAATGTATCATTCTGGAGAAAAATCCCAGTAAAAATTAACTCTTGTAAAGAGTTACTGGTGTCAGATGGCAGAGTCCCAAATGAGTGGATTCGTTTATCCCTGCAATGTATCAGGTGATCACCTCTCATAAAAACTACTATTAACCTAAAAAATTAGGGTCAGTAAAAGCTTAGCTCTAATTCACAAATCTCAACAAGCTGAACTGTTAGACCCAGTGAGCTCATTAAGATAGATTAAAGACCAAACATAATGACATTATGAAATATGTGATTTCAATATGTTTGATCGTATCAGAGCAATCCTTTTAATAATATGATTTTATTGTGGAATGTTGTATGTTTTCCTTAAAAACCAAAAAGACAATCTAAAAATTTAACCCTTTGTTGTTTCTTAGTTTGTAACCCCATCATACTTGATATAATTTGGCAAAACTGACTGAAGTGATGCTCTTCTGGGACATAATGACAGCAAAGATGACATGAGCCAATGCTGCAGCTGAATTTCAATTTTCAGTAAAAAAAATCCTCACCCCACCTGCCCCTGGAATAGAAATAATATCAAGGGCTAACTTCTAATCTTGAGCCCCTGTCATACATCATGCTCTGGATTCCAACAGTCCACACCTATTTCCTTTTATAATGGTCCTAACCCTAAACAAGCAACCTAGAGTTTGCAGCAACAAATTCAATCAGATCCTTACAGTGAACAGGACTTTGCAAAGTACCTTCTTCCAGAATTAGTAATATTACTTACTTAATATGGGAAAAAACATACAAATCTTACCATCAATGGGCCAACTCATAACCAACAATTTATAGCTTACAAGAACCTTCGTGGTATCTTAGTCAACCTTTAACATAATTCTATTTGTTGTCGTTAATTCTAAATCACAAATGAGGAAACAGAGTCAGAAACAGCTGATTTTTCACTGTGCTTGGATTAGGTCCAATTCTGGAACTATCATATGCAAATAATGACAGAGAGAGGCTCTCATATAGTTGTAGAATTGTAACAAGACAACAAGAAATTCTCATAAGTCATGGCTTCTCAGACAATAATCTTGTTTAGTAATTATTATTCTTTATCTGAAACATATGGTTTGATGGTAAATTTTTTGAATAGGCGATAATAAAAAATAATTCTCAAAAAGAACCCTCAAAGTCAACTGTGTGTATTTCCTTCTTTCCTGGTGGGGAAAGTGTATAAGGGTTGGGGCAAGTCCCTTCAGACCCAGGAATTTGATAAACACCATCAGGGTGGTTGAGACCAACCTCACTGTGAGAGAGAAACAGAATGAATGAGATGTTGACATAGGAAAGGAAGCAGCTGAATTAAGAGTGTTTTCTTCTTTACTAACAACCAGTCCACACATTGAAAAGCATTTAATTACAATTTTTATCTATAAAGAGTGGAACATTCCCCTAATGTCCCCCTACAATAAGACCATGAGAGTGAAGTTCCCTAAAGAACTCAATCATTTCCATGGATAGATGGCAGAGGAACACAGGTTTGCTGTCAGAATGATTTGTGACCAGGCCCAGATGGGGACTGGGGGCATCCTGGTAGGTTGATACTTTACTTTTATTATAATATTCTTTCAGTATTTGTATATTTATATCGAAGAGAGTCTGAGCTCTGTGTGGGAGCAGTGTGGAGTGGGAACTTCTAGGTCCCTCAGTGTCCCCTTTCACGTCTTAGGCTATTTGGCCGTACCAGGTGTGGATATTCCACTCAGCAGGGCTGTGCCCACAGAAGCTGTGCCTCTGGCCTGCTCTTCTTGGAAGTCAGATACAAATATCGCCTTCTCGGGTCTTAGCCCCACCTTAGTATCCCATCCTTTTCCCTAAGAAGAAACATGGCAAGGCCGGGCGCGGTGGCTCAAGCCTGTAATCCCAGCACTTTGGGAGGCCGAGACGGGTGGATCACGAGGTCAGGAGATCGAGACCATCCTGGCTAACCCGGTGAAACCCCGTCTCTACTAAAAAATACAAAAAACTAGCCGGGCGAGGTGGCGGGCGCCTGTAGTCCCAGCTACTCGGGAGGCTGAGGCAGGAGAATGGCGTAAACCCGGGAGGCGGAGCTTGCAGTGAGCTGAGATCCGGCCACTGCACTCCAGCCTGGGCGACAGAGCGAGACTCCGTCTCAAAAAAAAAAAAAAAAAAAAAAAAAAAGAAACATGGCAAATACAAGTTCCTCGATCTTGTGACATTTCCACGATTCTCTTAACCCCTCTTACAGAACAGTTTCCCAAGCAGCAGCCTGCCTGATCCACCCTTAATTCAGCTGTGTGTCTGACAATATGTTCTACAGGAAAGATAACCTTGTACATCAGGTGTTTCCTGTTTCCAGTACCAAAAAGTCAGTATTTGACTACACATGTATTTACAAGGGTAGAGAAGGGAAATGATCAAAAGTTTTTACAACCACAGTACTTCAATTAAGAAAGATGTGGTCTTTAATTTTCTCCTTTATTTTTAAAAATTCTCTTTCTACCTTCCTTTAAATATCTCTGCTAACTAGGAAAGACCTGTTGTACATCATACGAGGCATGCCAACCCACATACAAGAACACGTAAGTAGGAGGAATAGTGTTCTAGAAGAGAATTACTATTTAGAGAAAAAAAGGCATAATTTCCTTTTACAGTCATGCGTTGCTTAATGCCACAGATACGTCCTGAGAAATGTGTGATTAGGCGATATCATCACTGTGTGAACATAATACAGTGTATTTACACAAACCGAGGTGGTATAGCCCACTATTCACCTAAGCAATATGGTATTGTTTCTAGGCTACAAACCCGTACATATACTGGATACTGTAAACAATTGTAACACAATGGTAAGTATTTGCATGTGTAAACATATCTGAGCATTAAAAAGGTACAGTAAAAATACGTTATTCTAGTCTTACAGGATTACCGTTGTATATGCACTTTGTCATTGATGGAACCATCGTTATGCTGTGCCTACCTGTATTTCAAAATTCACTATAAAAAGATAGGTGAACCTCAGATCCATCTCCTAGATGTATGATTTCTAGCTGCATATTAACTTCAGCCACATTTTAACATTATTCACAGGCAAATTAAAACACTCAGGTATTTGTGATGAAGTTATTTTGCCTAAATTTATTTTATTTCCAAAGAACCTGCATCGATTTGATTCAGTAACATTTAAAATCATTCAACAGAAATCTTTCAAACTTTTATGTTACAGTAATACTCAAACTCTTTTTTTGTGGCCCAAATCTTTTTATTAATTTCAATTATGTGAAAATATCCAATTTTATTTTTAAATAAAGATGTTTAGAAATGTATTAATATTTGTCAAATCTAAGTTGCAGCTATGTAAGTTTTTATTAAATCATTCTCTGTGTGTACTTCTAAGTATGTTGGACAGCTTGCATAAAAAATTAAATGTTATTGAAGAAAGAAGAAGGAGAATAAGTTTCAAAAAGAAATGTATCTTTCTTTAGATATATAATCATCACAAAAAATCATCAGATAACAAATCTTGAATTTTACCTTAAGTGAAAACATTTTTCAGATATGTCTTACTAATTTTATGTAATTCCTCTTCACATGTTTTATGAAGCTGATAAAATGCTTCGTAAGCAGGTATTCATGTGGTTCTATAAGAAGTTATTTTTAGGGAACCATATATACATAAACACTTGCCACACTTTCTCTTACTCTCTGGACAGTCAGACAAGAAGGTTCAGTTTCTCCAGGAGTCTCCCAGTGCCAGGTTCTGGGCTGTGGACACCACGCTGACCCGAGGAAGCTGCTGCACAGGTACAGAGGTGCAGAGGGTGGGGCTGCACTGAGAGGAGACTGAGAGGGCGGGGCGGGATCAGAAGTAATCTGACCAGTTAGGACGCTACCGCAATAGCAATATTGATTATTTACTATGTGTCAGACACTGTGCCATTATGCTAGGTGCTGGGCATAGGGGTGAATAAGACACCAAAGTCCTCAATTTCAGGGAATTAATTTTTCTAGTAAACAAACCAAAAAACAAGGAAAGTCATCGTTACTATGGAGAAAACAACACTGGATCTTGTCATGGCAACTGAGACCTACACAGAAGGTGGGGTGTGTGTGTGTGTGTATGTATGTATGTGTGTTATTTGGATAAACAAATTAGGGCCCATCTTTGGAGTTGGGGATGGGGTCAATCCCACCAGAATAGTGAAGGGGTGTTTTCCATTTTCTTTCAATTTTATCCATTCTCTGTGTTTGTTTTTCCAAAGAAAAGTCCAGGCACTGATCCAGGATGCAAAAATTAATCCCCTTTAAAAGCTAGTGCCAGTTGCGGGGTGAGGATGGAAAAAGTGGAAGGAGAGGGAGCTTTGTGAATTCTCACACTGTAGTAATTTTTATTCCTGTTCCAAATTAATTTTAAAAATCTATTATATACATTTTCAAGTTACCACAGTGAAATCATATTACAGCTCCAGTGCCTATGGTAGCAAAAATGGATATTGCATAACTATATGGTCCCTAATAAATAAAAATTAAAATATTTGTATCTAACTGGAGCGTTTTTTAAAGTTAAAAATTAAAAATGAAATTAAATGAGAGAATGGGGTCATCATTAACAATTGAAAAAATGCTTAATCTTTGGAAAGTGGTTTAAAGTAGTAATAAATTTTTACCTTTTAGGCCTTTAATGAAAATCAGTCTGCTCATCCAGCAGGAACGCCCATGTTTAGATTTAGTATGATTAGAGTTAGGTGTGTGTATGGCACAGTCCCAGAGTTCCATGGGAACATTCCCACCAGGGAGAGAGAGATTTTATGCAGAGCAGCGTCTACACTTCGGGTCATTACTGCAATTAGGCTTATTCTCATCAGCTCCTACTTGGAAAGGATTAATGTCTTGATGTTTATAGACTGCTACCATGATTTTATTGTGGGCTCTGAGCCACCAGTTATTGAATCAGGGTTTCCCGAGAAAATATTCTTATTTCACTGATCTTAAGAAACAAGGCAGAGGAAGCAGTGCTTCTGGCTGTAGAGTCCCTGTGACATGGGGCTGGGCTCTTACTGGCAATGCCGGGTCATCTGGTTAGAACGCTTCACAACCACACACAGAGGGCAAATAAAGTGCAGAGCCAGCTCCTTTGAGCCCACAAAAGGTCCTGTTGAAATCTATTAATCCCCTCCGCTGACGTGCAAGTGGAGATGATGACAATACTGAGGTGTGGAATAGAAGAAATGTGATAAGTGATTCTATTTTGTTTCTATCTCTAGTGGCTTAGGAACACATAGTGTTAAAGGCTCAAACAAAGAACTGAGAAACCTCAACAGCCTTAGAGGTTGATTGTGAATATGTGGGTTTCTCTTTAGTAACCTTAGAAGGGCCACATTGTTTAATTGAAAAACTCAATAGCCCTTGTAAGTTTGCAAAAGCAAAATTCTCTTTACACTTACGCTCTTAATAACAATCAGATAAAAGCTCTCTCTCATCAGAGTCCACCTACAATTTTTAAAAGGAAATTACCTAATCTGGGATTATAAATAAAACCTAAATAAACACACCTAAACGCTCACTGAGATATAAATACCTGTCTATGTTCACTCAGGTGTAGGTAATTATAAAAGAAAGAAATGTACTGGGGCCCAGCCCTGAGCCAATGAGAAAATCAGGGGAGTTTTGTTTTGGGCCTCTTTCAGGTTTCACTGTGGGTGCTTTTCCTTTCCTTCTCGACAGTCCCTCCTCTGTCCTCGCACCCTGCCTCCCAGATTCAATATTTCATTCAAACTTTTAGCCTCCGTTTGGTTCTAGTTCTCAGCTGTCTGCTCCCAACTCTGCCTAGTCATTAACTAACAATTCACCTCTGAACTTGCAGGTAATGGTACCCGGAAGGTCTCTGAGGCATGAAGTTCAAGCATCAGATGGGGAAGGAGGACAGAGTGGGGTGGGGAGGGCAGTGGAGGGTTTGGAACTTCAGGGTGTGACATTGCGTCTGCTGCCTTCTCAGATCCACCTGCTACTCACCAGCCCAGCACTGGCCTATGGACTTTCCACTCCTATTGCTTTTGCTGGCTGAGATCACTGGATTTTCCTTTGTGTCTTTTCTTATTTATCTCATACCTTCCAAAATCTTCAGTAAACTGGAAAAAGTTCAAAACGAGCAAGTTAGAATTTCAATAACTAAAAATAATGGTTTAAAAATAGGTTGGTGCTAACCCAAGTATGGTTCCCAGACCAGCAGTCTTGACACTAACTGGGGACTGGTTAGGAATGGACTCTGGGGCCCAGCCCACATCCATGGGATCAGAATATAACAAGATTCCCAGGTGATATTCATATGCATACTAAAGTATGGGAAGTTCTGCTCCCACCCCTGACAATTACCCATTAAGGATCTGAACGATGGACTCTCTTGATAATGGAAATGCTGTGGTGACATAGCACCATTCACCATGTGAGTGCTTTTCACTCACACTTACCCTTGAAAGAATGATTTGGTAAAAAAATATTAACATCGGATGTTCATACTGAAGAACATTCTGACTTTGTCTACTTGGGTATTTTTAGACTGTGGGGCAGGAGTATGCCATTACCAGAGTATTCTGGTACCCAATTTGGAGGAAAAAAGATGTGATAGGCAGATAAAATAGATTCGTTTCAAATCAAGGATTTTTCAAAGTTTGGAGGAAAGAACTCTGGGGTATAAACAAAGGGAATGAAAAAAGGAAAGAATTGCTCAGAAATCCAGCTGTGGACTTTGTATCCTCTTCAAAGTTAGAGAAGTCCAGGTTTCTAACACGAGTTATTAGGAAAGTACACGTTGATTTTAGGACCATATTTTTTGATGGCAGCACCTAGTCTGGGCCTGGCTACATTGTCATATCTTCAGCAGGGTTATGAAGGATTGTACTTCAGAACACCAACATCAGATTCAAGACGGTGTCTCTCATTAAACTCTGTCAAGGGCTGGGTATGGTGGCTCATGCCTGTAATCCCAGAACTTTGGGAGGCCAAGGCAAGAGGATCACTTGAAGACCAGCACTTGCAACATAATAAGACCCTTTCTCTATTACAAAGAAAAAAGAAAAAAAATCTGTGAAGTATTCCACTGGGAAACATTATGTTTTAGGTCACGTTTATCTGCAGACAATGAACTAGAGAGTGATAAAAATGGTAGAGTCTAGAATCATATTTTCAATGACCATATCACCTTTGCTTTCATATTTATTCGAGTTAAAGAAGGCTGCGTTGGGGTTTAATCACTTTTGGGTTGCGTTACATTATCCTAGCATCTCTGGGACAAAAACTTTTTACATATAAGATACATAACAGTGAATATGTGTAAAGTGTAGAAATAAACTCACCCCTCTTCATTATTAAGTGTACTTTAGCGTTTTGGAAAAAATAATTTACAACATGCAAACAAAAAATAATTAAAACATACCTTTGGACAAGCATGCCTATAAAAACCATGCAAAACCACAATAGTTGACTAGGTATCTGGAACATTGTTCTTTGGCTGGGTAATGGCCGAATCCCAAAATTCCTTCTTTTCTCTTAAAAATTAATCTGCTCCTTTGGCAGGTTGCATTTTTTAAAGATGGTCACAGAAACATTTCCTATCTCACAAATCTTTTCCATAAATATGACTTTGACATTCTTTCTCACAAAACCTGGGATCTATGTTGCTTCCCCTTGGCATCGGGCAGGCTTTGATGACTGTTTGAACCTACGGACTATGGTGGAAATGTCCTCTGCAAATTCTGAAGCTAAGTCACAAAAGGCAATTTCCATTCTGCCTTGCTTGCTGTAATGCTTACACTTTAAGCTTTAAGCTGCTAGTTAAGAAGTCAGACTCTGAAGAAGCCCAAACTAGCCCAGATAGAAAAAATGGTGAGACCCTGAGACTACAGAGAGAGAGAGAGAGAGACAGTTGAAGGGATGCTGGGCCAGTCTCTAGGTAGTCCAGCCCCCAGCTATTCCAAATCTACCACAGGTAGACTTTGAGTTACAGCCGTCCAATTTAATTCCTCACCCACAGAAACCAGGAAAGAAGATAAAGTAATTGCACTTTTTTGAAGCCACTAAGTAACTGACTGCAAATATTTTATTGGTTCCTGTTTAACAGTTTTATGTCTTCACGCCAGTTTTCTGTGCTGATATCTAAATCTAAGAAAGAATTAATGTTGTTAAAGTGGCGGTGACATTGTTCAAATGGTAAGGAAAATCTTTAAAGAAGGGCAAGCCTTAGAAAAACAAAGGATGGCAAAATTGGGGTGTTGCGATACTGTCAATGTAAGGTAACACGGTGGTGAAAGAGAAAATGGGGATCACTTGTGCAGTGATCATTCTCCTTGGGGTAGGTAGGAGCAAGGGAAACTAGGTTGTGGAAAAAAGATGGGACCAGATTATGGGGGTTATTAACTGGCATACTGAGTTAGGCTTTCATCCGTGGACAAGGAGAACTGATTGATGCTGCATTTTGCATATATGTGAAGGGGTTTGGGGGGGATGGTGGTGCTGACCTAATTGCCATGTGGCAGAGTTCTGATTGTGCATAATGTGGATGAAACATATCTGATAAACTTCATCATGAATTCCATCTGAATACAACGCCAAAAACATGAAACATGCTTAATCTTCATAAATTCGTTCCTTATGTGGCAAGGCACATGCACACACTTTATGAAAACAGAGGGAATATTGCCCACAGCTGTATTTGGTCCACTCTTACACTCCAGAGATTTCACTCTTTTCTTCTATTTTTATAACCATCTTTGTCACTTTCACTTCTTTCCTCTTCCCTGTTTTCGATTCAGCTGCAGCCATATCCAATAAAACACGGTGACGGATAGATGGATCTTACAGAAAATCTGCTGATTGCTCTCTCTGTAAACCTCAAATGTAAACAATAGAAGGGCATTTGTTTCTCTGTCATGTTTCTTTTACTACATAAAGATGGAAAACCAAATCAATGTTAGGAAAAAAGAATATGTTGAAGTTCCTCCCTGGCTGACTTTTTGGTAGCCATTCACCCCTAAAAAAAGACTACAGCAAAATGGGCTGTTATGTTTTGCCTATTTCACTAGGGGCAAAATGATTTCTATTTTTCTAATTTTCAAATTATTTACTGAGGAAACTCTAGAAAAATAAGTCAAAAATCTTAGTTACTGAAATTTGTATCATTTTAAATTTCTCTGACTCTATAAAACAGCATAGGTAGAACAGGATACCAAAATAAGATAAAAATGATTATATATGGAATATTCAAGAATCTACAGGGTACTTGGTGTCATAAATATCTAAATATGAAATATTTTGTTATTTCAAAAAGACTCAGAATCTTCACAAAATGACTGAAGTTTGCCTCTCCATCTCTTCCTTCTCATCTCCCATTTAAAATGACTCACCAACCCTCAACCAATGATTGGGACTGATACAGAAAAGATCTTTGAGTCCCCCACACAGTGAATTGTTTCTCAGTTTAGTTTGGATTGTAGAGATACATGCTCTGCCCTGGTAAAGATCAGTTAGTTCTACCTGGACGCCAGTGTTTCTTCCACTTCTGAATATCACATTTGTGTTTATACTTTCCACAGCTGGAAAATGCATTCCTTGGTCGGTAATATAAAGCACAGAAATTATGCCTATGTGGTCATAGCAGGTGAGTAACTCTGGTCCCTTGTGGAGTCAGATGAACAAGGATCCAAACAGCATTACAGATGGATAATTTAGGCACCATGTGGTCCCTTGGGGTTTGTACTGCTAGAAAACATTTTCAGTCCCAAGTAATAAAAATGACAGACAGTCACTCAGTCTACACGGAATTGTACCCTGTCATCTTTACTCAGGAAAATCTCCCTCTGAAGTCAGTGGGGGGTTTTAGACTGGGTTTGGGCCATAGAATATGCCCTTTTAAACGAAGACAATGGAATTAATGTTTAGCTGAACAATTCAAGAACACATTTCAGTGACATGTCTGAGAAATTAGGGAAATGTCATTATTTCCCTTCAAAGTGCATTGTCATATTACTAGGCATCATGGTAGCCACCAATTTGTCTCTGAGGATGGATTTGACTAGCTTATTCATAAAATTTCACAGGGAAAATTGCTTTTCTTTTCTTTGCAAAAAGTCTCATAAGAACCTCATTCTATCACTGAGTTCTGGCTAGTTGATATCAGCATGAAGTGCCCAAGAGGGATTTACATATAATACCTTTTACTTAATTCTCTGAGGATTTTTCCTGCAGCACTTACACCAGCATAGAGTTAATATTGCAATGAATGTGGTAGTTGGAACGCAAATGTTATTCCCAAAGGAGAAAGAGAAAACTAGAAACAATCACAGGAGCAGTTGTTGGGAAGCTGGAGAGCCAGATCCAGGTCCTCTTCCTTCCCCTGACACACAGGCATCCTTCAAATAGTGTCAGGGCCAGCTGTGTGGATAGAATCGTAATCTTACTTGACATTATTGCTTATCATTCTCAAAATATATTTACTCTTTATAAAGCACAACTTCTCTTTACATTTCTGTTGGGTTTCTTTTTGGTAGCTCTTTAAAATGATGGAGGGGGCTTGATTACAACTCCATCAGCAATCGTAATATATTTCTTAATAAATTTCAGATACATATATTTGAACCCCATCATGCCATAGGTTTTCTATATCTTTTGAGCGAATGGGATTGATAAGGTGCAGGTCAGATGCATGGGCTATGAGAGGGGGTGGAGGGGTGGATATTTATTTGGTGCTTCAGGTTTTAGCAAGTTGTTGGTGGAGTAAAAAAGGAAAAATAAAATTGGTGTATACACCATTGAGAAATGTAGCCTAGGTGTAATTGCCCCGTTGGGTTTCTCCCTGTGGCCTAATTTTGCTTTTCATCAATAAATGTTCAGGGGGTTTTGTGTCAGGGTTTGGTGGGATGATGAACATGTATGGTGTCTCCTGTCCTCTGCAATCTGCCGCACTCTCAGACGGTATGTTTTTGATTGGCAGCTCTTGGTAGCAGACAGATGAACTAGAATACCTAAATGTGACAGCGCTCACTTTGTTGCCCCTTCCTTGCCTTGCACTGTGGCTGTCTCACTGTGTCCCTTTTTTCTAATCTGCAGACAGTAGCACAGGATTCTGAGATCAGTTCACTTAATGTTTCACTCAGATTTTTCTCTCCTTACCTGTGTCAAGCTCATTCTGGTCCTGCAAAGTCCTTTGTAAAGTGCCAACAATTTGCTAATGTTCCTGGAAAATTTCATAGGTGCCATTTGTCTGCACTAGATTAATATTGTACTGGTTTTGCATACACAACAGGCAGTGAGCAAATGAAAGTAGATTCTTAGCTGGGAGGCTATCAAATAGGATATTGACCTCAATCCCGAATATAAGATTTGGAGATTAAATATCAAAATAGATCTCTCTGAATATTTTTCACTTGCTGCCTGATGGAAATGTGTCCAGTTTTCTTTTGAAAATGAGTGACTCCCAGATAAGTGTCTTGCCATAGCTGTGCCCTAATGCACTCCTGATCCCAGTGGCTTAAATTCCTGTCAGAATCCAAGTGCAAAAACAAAGTGAATAGAACAGATACCTCTGCTCCTCGGGTCTTGCTTTGAGAAGCAGAGTGAGCTGGGTCCAGACACTAGATACTACTGTACTCTGTGCCACTGGGTGCTTCTTTCCCTGCCAGCACACTGTAATTAAAGAAGAGAGACATCAACGTGGAACCAGATCCCAGGCGCTGTCCAGTTGAAAAGGTCACTGCCGCAAATGAGCAATTAGTGCTCCCTGCTGCCTCGGAGGCTGTGGCTTCAGAAAGAGCCGCAGAAACACAATGCCTGGATAAACCAGCTTTGTAATCTGCTTGTCACAAGTCCAGTCGTCAGGGGTCTGTGGTGAATCGAAAAGGATAATGCTGCCCGGATTGGGAAAAATCAGATTTTTAAAATGCAGCCATCAACAGAACAGACCAAAGACATATTTCATCTGTTGGCGGGGAGGATGTGGCGGACAAAGTACCGGGGGGCACGGCTTTGAAGCCTCATCCTAAACCTTCACTATTTGGGAGCTGCTTTCTCTCGAAGCCTCAGAGCTCAGCTGCAAAGCTTTGTTGCCTACTAAACGGGAATTTGAAAAATTGGCTACAAATGCTGGGGTTAAATTGACTGTGTTATTAGCACTTTCTCTAAGAATCAGCTGCTTTCTTAAGGATTGTTCTTAAGAGTGTTTCATTTAAAACCTGGAACCTCTGCTTCCTCTTCGTAAGGGTGGGAAGTGGAAATGGTGGTAGGAGTGAAGGAGGGCTTGCTGGTGGCGGTTGAGTGAGGAGGATCGGTGGTGGAAGGAGGAGATGAGAGCAGAAATGCCTTTCCAAACTTCTCCTGGCTGAGGAGCCTGGGCCTGCCCCAATCCTCCCATCCCTGAAAAGCCTAGAATGCAGCAAGCAGACAGGGCTTTGGGGAACTGCTCTGAAGCCACAGATTTGGCCTTGAAGACAGATGACTGACCCACTGTTCAAGGTAACCTGATAGAAACTTCATTTCTTTGGCCACTTCAGTCATATCCAGGGAAGGAAAAGAGATAATTCTCATTTCATCAGCCTAAAAGGCAAGATTTTGTTTTATGTTACAGACAAAGCTCTGAAATTGCATCTGGCAAGATAGGGCTCAAATAGTGAATTATCCAAGGTTTTGATGCGTGAATCAAGATTTTTCCCCTTTGTGTTGTAACGTTAGTGTTCAAGTTGTAAGGTAAATTGATCAAGCTCTATTGGTTTAATAAAGAAGAGGATGCAGCTGCCTCTCCCCATCCTCTCCTCTGTAGGATGGTTCCTAAAAATATAATCAGCCCTATTTTCATATGGGCTCAGACTTCTGATTTTATAATGCAAGTTTATGGGCATTCTGATGCTTAGAATTGTAAACAACAACACAATAAAAAACTCCAAGATTAATTTATAAGTTTCTTATAGACATACAGGAGGTGATCTCAATAAAGGACATTTAAATTACTTGCTCTTCTACTTTCCTGTATAAAGTTGTGCTAAATTCTACCCAGACTTGTCCACATTCTCATGCATGTAAACCTGTAATGCCTACTCATGAATCAATTGTGTTCTGTGTCTTGCCTATTGGTATGGTTGACAGGATTGTTTTATTTCCCTGACAGTGGTCAAGAGAATGAGAGGTGCTTTGGGAAGGGTAGAGTTAAGCCAGGAGGCAAGCACTGGACAGAGTGAGTAACTGAGGGCAGTCCAGGTGCTGGGGCATGACGGAGTGCAGGGTAAGAAGTCAACTTAGTGATTTCTACCAGTATAGCTTCCTCTGCTCGCCTCTGACCAGGATTAAGTTAAAGGGCTCCATCGCTCACTCTGCTTTCAACTCTCAAAAAGACATTTTCCTAAGTCCGCGTTTTCAAGATTCCATTTATCTGTTCTTATTATGCAACTTGTCTGAGCCCCTGTGGAGGCTGAGATGGCAGTTGGTGCTAACTTCTTGGCACTAAAAGCTACTTTTCGTTACAAAGGCTGGTCTTATTTCATTGAGGCATTTTGTTGTCAAGCCCTGAGTTGACAGCACAGAGTTACTAACACTCTTTCAACAGAAACTAAGTTTATAAGCTTATAATTAGCATTTAATGTTTGATTTTTATACAGAGCTTCACAAAGCTCAAAGCACTCTACAAGAAGAAAAGGAAAGTAAGCAAAACAAAACAAAAAAACCTATTAGAACAAGGGCACAGGATGGTAGGATGTTAAGTAAAACCTAAATGTCAGATATATATATATATATATTCTTGTGTATATATATTCATATATATGTGTATGAATAAGGACTTCTAGCTAAATAATTTATGGAGGTTTTCAGGTGATTATTGAAATATTCCTAGGGCATATTCTTGTTTTTCATTCATTAATTATCAATTCATTAATTACTCAGAAATCATTAATTCCATTACTCTAGGAATAACACTATTCAATGTTTTATTGAGTCCAGATAATGGCACTTAAGGTTTTTGGCCATAGATCCTTTATGTTCAACAGTTTGCCTTCTGTGCATGATTCTTTCTCCTCATCTTTCTTCCTTTCTTTTCTTCCTCCTTGTTGTATAGTTTTTAAACAATTGATATGTTTTAATATTTAACTACATAATGAAACAAAAAATATTTTCTTATACAGTTATTGATCAAAGCAAATATCTCCCTGGCTCATCTCTAGGTGAATTCTGTCTGTACTCATAATTCTTATTTCAACACTGGTACGTATCTTTCAGGACCACTTTCTCTGAATGTATATGTGTGTGTACATGTATGATGTGTACATGCACAAAGAAGGTATTTGTGTATTTTTAAAACAACAATAATGATACCTAATATTTCTGGAGTACTAATTATGCACCAGGTACTGTTCTAACCATATTAAATTTAATCCCGACAACAATACTATGAGGCTCTCTGTATCCCCATTTTGCTAATGAGAAAATGAAAAACGCAGAGCGGGTAAGTAACTTTCCTGGGATTGAACAGTCAGTGAGTGGCAGAGCCAGGGTTCACATTCAGGTTTACATTTCTAACCACTATGCCCTATTATGCTCTCTGTATATATAATCTCTCAATATACTCTTTTATATATATATGTGTGTGTGTGTGTATATATATATACACTCTGTACAAGCAATAAGGTGTTTCAGAGATTTTTTAATACTAATACATTCTAGATTAATTTATGCTTCTAAATTGCTAGATAGTTTTCCATTTCATGGATGGGCCCATTTTTATTTAGCTATTCCCTATTAGTCAACTTTTGGTTATTAGTAGTTGATTTTTCCTTCCATTTTCTTTTCAAATTTTTTTTATTATAGTAAAAATACATTATATAAAATTAGCCATCTTAATTGTTTTTAATTGTACAATTCAGTCATATTTACTGCATTGTTAATATACAACCATTACTACCATTGAACTCCATAACTCTTCATCTTGGAAAAGTGAAAGTTCATATCGATTAAAGAATAACTCCTCATTTCCTTATCCCCACAATCTCTGGCAACCACCATTCTACTTTCTGTTTGTAAAAGTTTGACTACTTTAGAGACTCCATATAAGTGGAGTTACATAGTATTTATTTCTTTGTGGGTGGCTTATTTCATTTAGCATTGTGTCCTCCGGTTTCATTCATGTTGTAACATATGTCCGATTTTCCTTCTTTTTTTTTTTCAATATGAGGTCCTGCTCTGTTGCCTAGACTGCAGTGCAGTGGCATGATCTCGGCACACTGCAACCTCCACCTCCTAAGTTCAAGCAATTCTCCTGCCTCAGCCTCCTGAGTAGCTGGGATTACAGGCGTGTGCCACCACACCCTGATAATTTTTGTATTTTTAGTAGAGACGGGGTTTCACCATTTTGGCCAGGCTGGTCAGGAACTCCTGACCTCAAGTGACCCGGCTGCCCAACCCTCGGCCTCCCGAAGGCCTGGGATTACCAGCGTGAGCCACCACACCCACCGTTGAGGCACCTGCCGGCCTGATTTTCCTTCTTTATAAAGCTGAATAAGATTCCATTGTATGTATATACCACATCTTGCTCATCCATTCATTGATCAATGAACACTTGGTTGCTTCCATTTTTAACTATTAAAAATAATGCTTCTGTGAACATGGGTGTATCTCTTCAAGGCCATCCTCTCAATTATTTTGGTTACATACAGGCATACCTCATTTTGTCTTGCTTCACTTTATTGTGCTTCACAGATAATGTGGTTTCACAAATTGAAGTTTTATGGTAAATCTGCGTAGAACAAGTCTATTGCTGCCATGTTTTCAAATTGCATGTGCTCATTCATGTCTCTGTGTCACATTTTGGCAGTACTCATAATATTTAAGACTTTTAATTATTATTATATCTGTTATGGTGATTTTTCATCAGTGATCTTTGATGTTACTATTGTAATTGCCTGGGGGTGGCACAATTCACACCTATATAACATGGTGAACTTAATAAATAAATATGTGTGTACTGACTGCTTCATGGACTGGTCATTCCCCCATTTTTCTCTCTCTCTTTGGGCTTTCCTATTCTCTGAGACACAACAATATTAAAATTAGGCCAATTAATAACCCTACAATGGCCTGCATGTTCAAGTGAAAGGAAGGGTCACTCATCTGTCACTTAAAAGCAAAAGCTAGAAAAGACTAAGCTTAGTGAGTAAGACAAAAGCCAACATAGTCCAAAAGCTAGGACTCTTGTTTCAAAACGCTATTAACCAGGTGGTGAATGCAAAGAGAAATTCTTGAAGAAAATTTAAAGTGCTCCTCCAGTCCATACACAAATGATAAGAAGGTGAAACAGCCTTATTGTTGCTATGGAGAATGTCTGAGTGGTCTGGATAGAAGATCAAAGCAGCCACAACATTCCCTGAAGCCAAAGTCTAATCCAGAACAAGACCCTAACTGTCTTCAATTCTTTGAAGGCTGAGAGAGGTGAGGAAGCTGCCAAAGGAAAGCTGGAAGTGAACATGAGATTTAAGAAAGTAGCCGTTTCTATAACATAAAAGTGCAAGTTGAAGCAGCAAGTGCTGATGTAGAAGCTGCAGCAAGTTATCCAGATCTAGCCAAGATCATTTATGATAGTGTCTACACTAAACAATATATTTTTAATGGAGACAAAACAGTCTTCTATTAGAAGAAGATGTCATCTAGGACTTTTATAGCTAAAGAGGAGAAGTCAATGGCTAACTTCAAAGCTTCAAAAGATAGCCTGATTTTCTTGTTAGAGGCTAATGCAGTGAATGACTTTAAGTTGCAGTCAGTGCTCATTTACCATTTCAAAATGTCAAGGGCCTTAAGAATGATGCTAAATCTACTTTGCCTGTGCTCTGTAAATGGAACAACAAAGCCTGGGTGACAACATATCTGTTTACGGCATGATTTACTGAATATTTTAAGTCTGCTGTTGAGACCTACTACTCAGGAAAAACAACAACAGCAACAACAACAACAACAACAACAAACACTGCTCCTTTCAAAATGTTACTGCTCATAGATTGACAATGTACCTAGTCACCCCAGGGCTCTGAAGATGTACAAGGAGATTAATGTTTTCATGCCTGCTAGCACAATATCCATGTGTATGCCATGTATCAAGGAGTAATTTTGACTTTCAAGTCTTATTATTGAAGAAATGCATTTTATAAGGCTATAGTTGCCATAGATAGTGATTCCCATCATAGGTCTGGGCAAAGGAAATTGAAAACCTTCTGGAAGAAATTTGTCATTTTAGATGCCATTAAGAACATTCATGATTCATGGGAGGAGGTCAAAATATCAACATTAGCAGGAGTTTGGAAGAAGTTGATTTTAACCCTTATGGATGACTTCGAGGGGTTCAAAATTCAGTGGGGAAGTAACTACAGATGTGGTAGAAATACTAAGAGAGGTAGAATTAGAAGTGGAGCCTAAAGATGTGACTGAGTTGCTGCAATCTCATGATCAGGATTGAATGGATGAGAAGTTGCTTCTTATCGGTGAACAAAGAAAGTAGTTTCTTGAATTTATTCCTGGTTAAGATGCTGGGAACAATGTTGAAATGACGACAAAGGATTTAGAGTATTCATACGCTTAATTGATGAAGTAGTAAGAGGGTTTGAGAAGATTGGCTTCAGTTTTGAAAGAAGTTCTATTGTAGGTTAAATGCTATCAAACAGCATTGCCTGCTACAGAGAAATCCTTCATAAAAGAGTCAATTAATATACAAACTTCGTGTTGTATTGTTGTGAAAAGTTACTACAGCCACCTCAGCTTTCAGCAATCACAACCCTGATCAGTCAGCAGCCATCCCCATCAAGGCAAGACCATCCACCAGCAAAAAGATGACAACTTGCTGAAGGCTCAGGTGGTAGAATGTTTTAAGATTAAAGTATTTTATAAAACTAAGGTATGTACATTGTTTTTTTAAAGACATGATAGTATTGCATGCTTAATAGACTACAGTATAGTATAAACATAACTTTTATATGCAATGGGAAACAAAAAAATTGTATGATTTGCTTTATTGTGATATTCATTTTATTGTAGTGATCTGGAACCAAATCCACAGTATCTCTTATATATGCCTGTACCCAGAAGTGGACTTGCTGGATGATATTTAAATTCTATTTTTAACTTTTTGCAAGATTATCATACTGTTTTCCACAGTGACTGTACCACTTATATTCTCACCAACTGTACACAAAGGTTCCAATTTATCCACATCCTTGCTGACACTTATTTTCTGATTTTTAAATATCAACCTTTTTCTAATTGGTGATATCTCATGGTAGCCTTGATTTGCGTTTTCCCAATAATTAGTGAGGTTGAATATCTTTTCCTGTGCCACTTGGTGATCTGTATATCACCTGTGGAGAAATGTCTATTCAAGTCCTTTGTCCATTTTTGAATTAGGTTGTTTTGTTGTTGTTGAATTTTAGGCATTCTCTATATATTCTGGATATTAATTTTTTATTAGATACATTATTTGCAAATATTTTCTCCCATTCTTTGTACTGCCTTTTTTTTACTCTGTTAATAGTATCTTTTGAAGTATATTTAAACTTTTTTAAAGGAAGTCCATGGTTTTCTCAATTCTAAAATTCATGTGGAACCCAAAAAGAGCCCACATAGCCAAAGCAAGACTAAGCAAAAAGAACAAATCTGAAGGCATCACATTACCTAATTTCAAACTATACTATAAGCCCGTAGTCACCAAAACAGCATGGTATTGGTATAAAAATAGACACATAGACCAGTGGAACAGAATAGAGAACTCAGAAATAAACCCAAATACACCCAACTGATCTTTGACAAGCAAACAAAAACATAAAGTGGGGAAAGGACACCCTTTTCAACAAATGATGCTGGGATAATTGGCTAGCCACATGTAGGAGAATGAAACTGGATCCTCATTGCTCACCTTATACAAAAATCAACTCAAGATGGATTAAGGACTTAAATCTAAGATCTGAAACTCAAAAAATTCAAGAAGATAATATTGAAAAAGCCCTTTTAGTCTTTGACTTAGACAAGGATTTCATGACCAAGAACCCAAAAGCAACTGCAATAAAAATAAAGATAAATGTCTGGGGCTTAATTAAACTAAAGAGCTTTTGCATGGCAAAAGGAACCGTCAGAAGAGTAAACAGGCAACCCACAGAGTGGAAAAAATCTTCACAATTTATACATCTGACAAAGGACAAATATACAGAATCTACAATGAACTCAAATCAACAAGAAAAAAACAAACAATCCCATCAAAAAGTGGGCCAAGAACATGAATAGGTAATTCACAAAAGAAGATATAAAAATGGCCAGAAAACATATGAAAAAATGCTCAGCATCACTAATGATCAGGGAAATGCAAATCAAAACCACAATGCCATACCACCTTACCCATGCAAGAATAGCCATAATCAAAAAATTAAGAAATAGTAGATGTTGGCATGGATGTGGTAAACAAGGAACACTTCTACACTGCTGGTGGGAATGTAAACTAGTACAACCACTATGGAAAACAGTGTGGAGATTCCTTAAAGAACTAAAAATAGAACTATCATTTGATCCAGCAATCTCACTTCTGGGTATCTACCTAGAGGAAAATAAGTTATTATACGAAAAAGATTCTTGCACACACATGTTTATAGCAGCACAATTTTCAATTGCAAAATATGGAAGCAACCCAAATGCCCATCAATCATCGAGTGAATAAAGAAACTATAGTATAGATATACAACAGAACACTACTCAGCCAGCCATTAAAAAGGAATGAATTAATGTCATTCACAGCCACTTGGATGAGATTAGAGATGTTTATTCTAAGTGAAGTAACTCAGGAATGGAAAACCAAACATTGTATGTTTTCACTAATAAAGAACTAAGCTATGATGATGCAAAGGCATAAGAATGACACAATGTACTTTGGGAACTCAGTAGGAAAGGGTGGGTAGGGGGTGAGGGATAAAAGACTATAAATTGGGTGCAGTGTATACTGCTCAGGTGATGGGTGCACCAAAATCTCACAAATAACCACTAAAGAACTTACTCATGTAACCAAACACCAACTGTTACCCAATAACCTATGGAAATAAAAAAATTAAAACAACAGAAAAAGAAGTGCATGTTTTTCTTTTGAGGTCTGTGCCTTTGGTGTGATAGCCAATGAAGTCACTGCCAAAAAAAATGTTGTTAGGCTTTTTCCTCTATGATTTCTTCTAAGAATTTTAGTTTTAGATTTTAAACTTATTTCTTTGATCCATTGTATGTCTTTTAATCTATGAACATGGGACATGTTTCCATTTATTTTCTTCTTTTTTTTTTTTTAGCATTGTTTTATAGTTGTTTTATTGTGTAAGTCTTTTACCTCCTTGATTAAATTGCTAAGTGTTTTATTATTTTTGATGGTACTCTGTATAAAATTGTTTTCATTGTCTCCTTTTCTGATTGTTCATTGTTAGTGTACACAAATGTAACTGATTATTTTGTATTGGCTTTGTATCTTGTTAAGTTGCTGAATTCACTTATTAGGTCTAACACTTTCATGTGGAATCTTCAGGGTATTCTACATAGATGACCATATCATCTGCAAACAGATAATTTTAATTCTTCCTTTTCTATTTGGATTCTATCTGTTTATTTTTTCTTGTCAAAGGATATTCTTTCAGTCTTTCACCATTGAGTGTGATGTTCACTGTGGGCTTTTCATGTATGACTTTTATTATGTTGAGGTTGTTTCCTTCTATACCTAGTTCGTTGAATGTTTTTATTATGAAAAGTATTGAATTTTGTGAAATGCTTTTTCTGAATCAATTAAGATGATTATGTGTTTTTTCCCCCTTCATCTGTTAATGTGATGTGTTATGTTGATTTTCTTATGTTGAATTATCCTTGCATTTCAGGAATAAATCCCATTTGGTCATGCTGTATAACTCTTATAATATGCTTCTGAATTCAGTTTGCTAGTATTTTATTGAGCATTTTTGCATTAATGTTCATTAGGGATATTGATTTATTATTTTCTTTTCTTGTAGTCTTCCTTTGGCTTTGGTATCAATGTAATGCTGGCCTCATAAGATGAGTAAGAAAGTGTTCTCATCTTTTCAGTGTTTCTTTTTGAAAAATTTGAAAATGATTTGTGGTAGTTCTTTTTTAAATGTTTTTTGGAGTTTACCAGTTTACCAGTTTACCTGATGGAGTTTACCCATCAGGTCCTGGGCTTTACTTTGTTGGAAGATTTTAAATTACGGACTCAATATCCTTCTGGTTATAGGTCTATTCGGATTTTATATATTTTTCTTGATTGAGTCTTGGTAGGTTTTGTGTTTCTAGCAATTTCCCCATTTAATCTAGGTTATCTAAGTTGTTAGTGCACAATTGTTTATAGTACTCTCCCACATCCTTTCTTATTTCTATAGAATCAGTAGTATTCCCACTTTCATTTCTGACTTTAGTAATTTAAGTTTGTGGGTTTTTTTTCTTAGCTATCTATTTAAGTTTTGTCAATTTTGTTGATATTTTAAAACAAACCAACTTTTGGTTTTATTGATTTCCTGTATTGTATTTCTCCATTTTGTTTATTTCTGTATCAACCTTATTAATTCTTTTTTTCCTGCCAACTTTGGGTTTCGATAGTTTCTTTTTCTATTTTTTTTAAGTTGTCACTTTAGGTAGTTGATTTGAGATCCTTCTTGTTTTTAAGTGTTTATAGCTATACATTTGCCCAAAAAGTATTTAGCACTGCTTTCACATCATCCCGTATTTTGGTATGTTGGGCTTTCATTTTCATTCATCTGTAAGTATTTTCTAATTTCCGTTGTGCTTTCTTCTTTGATCCATTAGTTGTTTAAGAGTGTGTTGTTTAATTTTTACAATATTGTAAATTTTCCATTTTTACTTATGTTGCTGATTTCTCATTTTGTTTCATTGTGATTGGAGAAGATACTTTTTATGATATCTGTTTTTGAAAATCTACTGAAACATAATCTGTGGCCTAACATATAGTCTATCCTAGAAAATGTCCCAAGCGCACTTGAGAAGATGTGTATGCTATTGTTGCTGGGTACAGGGTTCAATGTGTGTCTACTAGATCTAGTTGGTTTATTCTGTTGTTTAAATACTCCACTTTCTTATTTATCTTTTTTCTGGTTGTTTTAGCTGTTATTGAGAATGGGGTACTGAAATCTCCTACTATTGTTGTAGACAGTCTATTTCTCCCGTTGGTTCTGTCAGTTTTTGTTGCATATGTATATATTTTAATGGTTTGTCACTAGGTGCGTAAATGTTTATAATTATATATTCTTGCTGTACTGAACTTTTTATTAATGCATAATGTCCTTCTTCATTTTTGTAAATTTTGAAAAATAGAAGACTATTTTGTCTGATATTAGTATAACTAACTCTGATCTTTTTTGGTTACTATTTCCATAGAATATCTGTTTCCATCCTTTAACTTTCAATCTATTTGTGTCTTTGGATCTAAAGTAAATCTCTTGTAGACAACATACAGTTAGATTATATTCTTAAATTTATCCTGCCAATCTCTGTCTTTTGATTGGAGAGTTTAATTCACTTACATTTAAAGTAATTACTAAAAAATAGGTTTTACTTCTGTTATTTTTCTATTTGTTTTCTAAATGTCTAATAGCTATTTTGTTCCTCATTTCCTGCATTACTATCTTCTTCTGTGTTTAGTTGATTTTCTTTGTAGTAAAATATTTCTCATTTCTTTTTTATATATCCTATAGGCATATTCTTTGTGGTTACCATGGAGATTACATTTAACATTCTAAAATTATAACAGTGTAACTTGAATTTAAACCAGCTTCATTCCAATAACATACAAAACTTCTCCTTTAATAGGTTCATCCCCACCACTTTAGGTTGCTAATGTCAAAAAATTACATGTTTTTACATAATATGCCCCAGAATATAAACTAATAATTTTCGTAAATGCATTAGTGTTTTAAATCAATAGAAAAATGTGGGGTTACAAACCAATGTTACAATAATGTTGGCTTTTAGATTAATTATTATTTTTCAAAATGTTTTAGTATCTTAAATAATGTAGAGAACAAAAAGTACAGTGACAAACCATTGTTACAATAATGCTAGCTTTTATAATTGCCCATGTATTTACCTTTATTGAGATCTTTATTCCTTTATATAGCTTTACTCTCTGGTGTCATTTTATTTCACCTTGCTGGACTCCCAAGCATTTCTTGTATGGCATATCTAGTGGGAACAAACTTTCTCAACTTTTGTTAATCTGGGAATGTCTTAATTTTTCCTTCACTTTTGAAAAACAGTTTTGTCAAATACAGGATTTTGGTTCAATAGGGTTTTTTGTTGTTGTTGTTGTTGTTTTAATTTAGCATTTTGAATATTTCTATCCACTATCTTCTGGACTCCAACGTTTCTGATGAGAAATCTGCTGGAAGCTTATAGAGGATTCCTTCTATGTGACAAGTAACATCTCCTTTGCTGCTTTCAAATTTTTCTCTTTGCCTTTGCTTTTGAAAGTTTTATTGAAATGTGTTGCGGTGTAGGCCCCTGAGTTCATCTTACTTAGAGTTAGCTAGGCTTTTTGGATGTTTATATTCATGCATTTCACCATTTTGGGAGGTTTTCATTCATCATTTTGCCTACTATTCCCTCTGTCCCTTTATGCTCGTCTTCTCTGTGTGGGACTCCCAGAATGTGTAAGTTGGTATACTTGGTGGTGTCCCACAGTATAGGGGGAAACTGCCCCCAATATTTCATTGTAGGTTCTTTCTATTTTCCACAAGTGTCAGCTGATTAAGAAATAAAGAGAAAGAGTACAAAGAGAGGAATTTTACAGCTGGGTCACCGGGGGTGACATCACATATTGGTAGGACCATGATGCCCACCTGGGCCTCAAACCAGCAAGTTTTTTATTAAGGGTTTCAAAAGGGGAGGGGGTGTAAGAACGGGGAGTAGATCACATGCTTCCAAGGGCAAAAAGGAGAACTACTGATAAGGGTCCAACAAAGATCACAAGGCAAAAGGGCAAAAGCAAAACTACTGATAAGGGTCTATGTTCAGTGGTACACACATTGTCTTGATAAACATCTTAAACAACAGAAAACAGGGTTGAGATCAGAGAACTGGTCTGACCACAAATTTACCAGGGTGGAGTTTTTTCCCCACTCTAGTAAGCCTGGGGGTACTGCAGGAGACCAGGATGTATCTCAGTCCTTAGCTCAACCTCATAAGACAGACACTCCCAGAGTGGCCATTTACAGACCTCCCCCCAAGAATGCATTCCTTTCCCAGTGTATTAATGTTAATATTCCTTGCTAGGAAAAGAATTTATCGATATTTCTCCTACTTGCATGTCTGTTTACAGACTTTCTGCAAGAAGAAAAATATGGTTCTTTTTGCCTGACCCCGCAGGCAGTCAGACCTTATGGTTGTCTTCCTTTGTTCCCTAAAAATTGCTGCTATTCTGTTCTTTTTCAGGGTGCACTGATTTCCTATTGTTCAAACACACATGTTTTACAATCAATTTGTACAGTTAACAAAATTATCACAGTGGTCCTGAGGTGATGTACATCCTCAGCTTATGAAGATAACAGGATTAAAAGATTAAAGTAAGACAGGTGTAAGAAATTATAAAAGTATTATTTGGGAACTGATAAATGTCCTTGAAATCTTCACAATTCATGTTCCTCTGCTGTGGCTCCAGCTGGTTCCTGACTTCCTACAACACCACAGGCCCCTTAGGCTCTATTCACTTTTCTTCAATCTTTTTTTTTTTCTTCTGTTTCTCAGACTCAATTATTTCAGTTATCCTCTCTTTAAGTTCACTGATTCTTTCTTTTGCCTGCTGGAATCTGCCTTGGAATCCCTCTAGTGAATTTTTCATTTCAGTTATCATATTTTTCATGTCCGGAATTTCATTTTGGCTTCTTTTTACATTTTCTAACTCTTTATTGATTTTTTATTTTGTTCATACGTCATTGTCTTATCTGTCTCCATACCTTCCTTTAGTTCTTTGAGCATATTTAAAACAGTTTGCTTAAAGTCTTTCTTTAGTACAACTGTCATTAGGTCTTTCTCAGGGACAGTTTCTGTAGATTTACTCTTTTCCTTTGAATGGGCCATATTTTCCTATGTTTTTTGTTTATTTGTCTGTTTGTTTTCATGCGTTATGATTTTATGTTGAAAACTGAACATTTGAATCTAATAATGTGGTAACTCTTGAAATCAGATTCTCCCTCTTCCCCAGGGTTTGCTAGTTTTGCTTATTGTTTTTTTGATTATTCTAACCTGTCTCTATGTCATAGATCGATGTGAGATATAATGTCTTCTCAAGTATTTTCTGAAGCTGCACCTTTTTCCCAGGCATGCATGGTCACTTTCAAAGTTTCCCCATATATGTAGTTTCTTTTGAATAACCGAGTCTTTAATGTCTGGCTCCAAAAAGTGGAAAAAAAGGAAAAATAAAAGAAGGAGGGGAGAAAGAGTGTCAGCCCTTTAAATCCTCTGGAAGTCATTTTAGCCCTAAAGTGTGGGGGCTGTAACAATGGAGGAGGTGAAACAACAATGGCTGCATATCTCTTTGTACATTTGTGATCAGAGGTAGCAGCAATCAGAGTACAGATACCAGACATTGGGAGGACAGGGTCCATTTTTCCTACCCTGACTTCCACAAGGTATACCCAGGATGCTCCAGAAACATGTACACAGCTGCCTGCCACAGGGCTGAGGTTGGAATATGGGTAGCTGCTACCCTGATAAGAATTGAAATAGACTGAAATTAACTGCCATTGACCATTGAAGACTTTTCCTAGAAATTGCAAGGCTACAATAGAATCCAGAGTTCCAAAAGAGTTACATCAGACTGATTCTGCCAGAGCAAATGTTGTCTAGGTAGGGAGACAGACAGATTGCTGGTGCTTCCCACTCCATCTTCCCAGAATCCTCCTGGTTGTTATTTGTTTTTTATCGTAAAGATTGCTGCAAAGCAAAGCTTTCTATTGGTGTTTTCGTACATATATTATATGCATGTGTTCTCAATAACAGAGAAGAAAAATAGAATTTCTGGGTTGGAGTGTGTGTGTGTGTGTGTGTGCGTGCACGCATGCATGCCCAAGGTACCTTCAAAGTTGCACTTACACTTCAAACATATATTATATGAGAGTACATTTTTTTTCATCTGTCTACACTTGGTATAATTGTTATTAAAATTCTTTTTCAATTAGATGAAAATACTTGATATATATTGTTTAAATTTGTATTTCTTTTTATGTTTATTAGTCATATTTTCTGACTTCAATTTTATTTTTATATTTTGCTGTTGTGAGCAGCTATTTTAAATTTCATTTCAGCTAGGATTTTTCAGGCCCTTCTGTCTGGAAGTATAGATGGAGTCACTTTAACAACAACAACCCATGCCCAGTACAATAACTAGAACATCATTGGAACACAACAAATAATGGTTGACTGAACCTTCTCCAAACCATGAGTATGTGTTATGCTATGTTACACTCAATTTTTTTTAAAGAAACACATTTCCAGGAGGCAAAGTTAAATATCTAGTTTCGTTTTCTCTTGAGATTGTTTTTTCTTGCCCCTAGAGTAACCTCAGTTTCATGCAAATAAACCTGCATCAGATCTGTTCTACTAATTTATCAGACAATTCCAGACATGCTTGAATGCCAGCACTAGGCAGTCGTGGCCTCTTAAGTCTTATCATCTCCCCAACTTTCTGGAATCCATGCTTTGAGTTGTCATAAAATAAAAATATTAATAAAAACAATTGTTCAATTTGAGGCAAAAGATTTGGGCCCAAAGCAATCATTTTGGACTGTTCTTACAAGAAATATTTTATAATTATTTTTAAAGATTTCCATATGAAAGATACCTTTATTTATCTGCAAACATGTATTTGATGCCTGCCGTATTGTGATGCTGGGCAATAACCACACGGTCATGCTTTCTAGGAGCATATGAGGATGATAAAATACAAACAAACAAGCAAAACAATGAGTGTAACAAAGCAGAGCACATACTCTGACAGTTTGGAGAAGGTTCAGAGGGGGCATAGGGAGGGTGTGGTGAGTTGAATCCCAGGGAGTCAGGAAAACCCTCATTGCTAAGATGATGTTTCAGGTAAAAGGATGCCTTTTTTAAAGTTGTGAGTGGCCAGGGTTATGATGACTTTGCTGTTGTCAAACAAACTTCAGCCAAGATGATTGATAGTAGCTCAAAAGATCTCATCTCCTAACTGACACACAGCTTAGAACTAAATAAAACCAAACAACTTCCAATAAATGTGACGACATTTTCAAAGTCTATGCAATATGGGTTTTGTGAATATTATTCTAAATATTCTACCATAACAGGAAATGTTGTGATAACATGAAATCAGACAGACTTTGAAAAGCCCCTCAGAAACTTGTAATCACAAGTTACTTTGAGAGAAATATGATAAATGCAAAGCAGCAATCAATCCCATTTGCCTAGCATAGAAGTCAGCTTATGTCTATATATTTACGTAGTCTATATTTTTAAATTTATATATTCTTTATCATTATATATATTCCATATCTTTATAAAATTTAATGAGCTTTAAATGCAAAAGAAAATAATTTAGACAAATTTAAGCCTTTCTGATGCTCCCTGTCTTCCATTTTTAATAAAACGTATTTTAAAAATGAGATGCTTAACCAACATGGCACATGTATATCTATGTATCAAACTTGCATGTTGTGTACATATACCCTAGAACTTAAAGTATAAGAAATAAATAAATAAACAAATAAGAAGATGAGATGCTTATCAATGGAGGGTAAAAAGAAGAAGAGTGCCAACATTTTTGTGATGGTTCTTGTCTTACTTTCAAGGTCAGAGAATAATGTACTTTTCTGAAATTTTTGAGAAAATAGTTTAAAACTTACATTGTTTTTTAATTTTAGATGTTCCCACATGAACCTAGATTAAAGGAGGTTGAAGATGGGAGGGTGAGAGATGAATGAACACCAATATTCACTTGAGATGTGTGTGTTTACAGACCATGTTCATTTATTCATACAACAAATGTAATGAACATTTACTGTGTGTTGGGCAGTATACTAGAGCCAGGGCATGAAAAGATAATATGATTTTTTTCCCTTTAAGGAATTTATAGTCTAGTTCAGTAGACATAGCCCTAAATGTATCATTATAATGCAGTAGAATAAGGACTCTGTTTCTAGCCAGTCTTTTATTAACCTAGAGCTACAGACAAAATGTGTGCTATGGGAGCTTAAAGGTTATTTATCTCATCTTGGGTTATCTCATCTTAGGGAGCCAAGAAGCCTTCAGAGAAAAGGTGACTTTTATGGACAAAGAAGGTATATGAGTTTTTAATTTTTCCTCCCCCTAGTAGAGCAATGATAAGACCCAGAAAAGTATAAAGCAAAACAAATAGAGCAAAAATATTACAAGAGAATAATGGTCTGATCAGGAGTAAATGCAAATATGGTGTGATTTCTTATAATTAATGAGTTGTAAATAAGATTATTCATTTGACTGAGTGTTTACCTCACTTTACCCTTCTCCTTTGAATAGCACAAATGTCATGCCTTTAAACCTGTGAAGACAGAAGTATAATCTTGGTACACTGCTTGTAGTGAACTCTGTAGTGAACACTATTTTACACGTCATATTAATCCAAAGACTTCGACTGGTTTTTAGTCTTCACCTAGCTAAGTACTCAACTTAAAGTTGAAATAGAATGCCCCTCAAAATCAAGAATTTCAGTATAATATATTATTTAGGGTTAACTTAATAACTAAAAACAATAAAATTAAGGTGGTTGCCTCTGGAAAGCAGGACCCTGGGGGAAGGAAAATAATGAGATAAAGCAATTTTTAAAAATTTAAAACCACTTCTAGGGGCCAGGTACAATGGCTCAGTCCTGTAATCACAGTGCTATGGAAGAATCTCTTGAACCTAGGGGTTTGAGACCAGTCTGGGCAATACAGTGGGACCTCATCTTTACAAAAAAAAAAAAAAAGAAAATTAGCTGTGTGCAGTGGTGTGTACCCACAGTCCTAGCTAATTGGGAGGCTGAAGTGGGAAGATTGCTTAAGCCCAGGAGTTGGAGGTTACAGTGAGCTATGATTGCACTATTGCAGTCCATCCTGGGCAACGGAGTGACATCCTGGGAAAAAAACAACCACCACAAAACAAACAAACCAACCAAAAAACCCACTTCCATACATTTGATTTTTAAACTACTGTGTACGGATTGCCATGTAATTGTTTTTAAAGGACTCATTAAAACCCTAAGATAGTTTAGCAAATTAATTCAATGCAAAGAAATGTAATTATTTCAAATGATCACCCTTAGCTATAAGAAGTCTGCAGATCCAATGAGTAGTTTCATTTTCCGTCTGTGTTTCTGATAATATTATATCCAGCACTTGTCATCCTCACTCACCATGAGGCACTTACTGTGCTATGTGGTCTTGTGTGTTTAGTGTTTCAGAGTGACATCATATTATTTTGATATCCCATCCCCTTTTATTCTACCAAACTGATGCAGGTGGAAGGGAAGGAATTGAAGAAACATGGTTCAGTAGTCATTTGTCCAGAGAGAAATGGTTACGAGTGCTTTCACCACTAAATTATGCTAATCCACTCTATAATCCAATCACAATTTTCTAAACGACAAGGGATCCTAGTGCCAAAGGAACTGTAGTCAATTTTCTCCTTTGTCCCAGTAGGTCAATTATTCTTTTTTTCCTGAGGTAAAATAACTTTCTTTCCCTGAACTTGTGAGGGCTCTGCAATGCGCACCACCCACAGGATCTGCCTAACTATTATCATTCCATTAGAACTGGCTGAGATCATAATTACCTAAGGAATGCCATACCTCAACTCTATGTTCCTGGATGTCAGCGGCTCCAGGAACCTCAGCTCATTCAGGAGTTAAGGTTCATATATCCTGCCCTATATTTTCCCTCTGGACTTCCATGATTCTACATGCTAAAGTATACACAGAGCATTGCCTTGGAGTTAGTAACAAGGGAGTGAAAACCCAACCATTTGGAACTAATATATTTATTGCAGTATCCATAAGAAAGATGGCATGAAGCATTCTTATTAAGAAGCGTGAAAACTCCATATATTTTGGTTCCCCAAATAACACTATACACACAGAGAAAATTAGAAAGGACTAGGAGATTTCTTATCATTCGTAGGGTTGCTGTGTATAGAGAGCCAGGAATATAACACAAATACAAGACACACATTTTTTAACATTAGTGAACCTGAGTTGCAGCTACCATGTAATGTAAAGTTAATAGGAGACTTGGATAATCTCTCCCCAAAGAACTAAATTTAAGGATTTTTTTTTCCTCCTTGTTTCTACCTCAGTACACTATTAATTAATTTGCCTTGTTTGGAAGAGCTTGATATCTCTCTCTCTCTCTCTCTCTCTCTCTCTTTCTGTGTGTGTGTGTGTGTGTGTGTGTGTGTGTGTGTGTGTGTAGAGGGCAGGGTGTCTTGATTAGATTTGAAGTGCCTTTCTTGCATAATGAACACCATTCTAACATGAGCTGGCTCTAGTATTCAGGCCTCATTGCTAGGGAGGCTTTATCAGGTGCTATCCTCAGTCTCTGACACATTCAGAAGAATGTTAACAGTGATTTTTCATCCTTGGAGGGTATATTTGGATTTGGAAGACTGTCAAAATGTATTTGGAGCCAAGCCTGGTGAATAAATGGTGGGTGATGAATCTAGGAAATAGAATGCTTAGAAAAGTGGTAAAAAAAAACCCACAAAGGATCCTAAACTTTTTTTTTCTTTTAAGCAATGGACATTTTGTAATAAATAGAATATATAACACCACAAGGTAACTTTCTATGAGACTTAACTTTGCTGTCTGTAGAAACCAGAGAGAGGTTATCAGAGGCCTGCCTCTGAGAAAATGCCAGGTGGGTGGCAATGTTATTTATAAAGATGAATAACTTGGGATTTTTCTCAATACTCTCTTCAGATAAATGGAGGATATTATTCCTTAGATTTAGCCTTCTGGTTGCTTGTCTCCAGTTCCCAATTTTCCAGTAATCACTCGGCCTTCACAGAAAATGTCATTAACCTGGGGAAAGGAAAAAAGAAATTTGATCTAGTTCACCATCTTAGATGCTTAGATAGAGCCCGTCAGATGTGCAGACAACAGAGAGTTATGGAAAGGTCATAGAAAACAAGGAAATTGTGGACACTACCTCTTTCCCACCCCACTGATCCCCAGATAAAGCAAGGTTCACTTACATTCCAAAAACATTTATGTACTCTGTTATTTGTAAAATTTTTTCTAATAAAGAGAGAATGAGAAAGCTGCAAATGAACCTATCTATACTTTACAAATGTCAAATTTTTTCTGAAAGGACAATTACAGTGAAAAAAAAAAAACTATATCAACACTAATAACATCCTACAATTAGTCGCTTGATTTTCTAAACACTTTAATTGCTTTGACAATGCTTGACTTACATATTAAGAGTACTTGTTATCCATAAAAATTATAACCATGTGCTTGCCCTACAACAGAGAGTAACATATATACAGAAACCGACAATAAAAGTATTAACAAATCACCAAACTAGAAGAAGAAAACTCACTAAAGGAAGACAGAATTAAGAGAGGTATCAAAGAACTGAGTGTGGTGGCACATGCTTGTAATCCCAACTACTTGCGGTGCTGAAGCAGGAGGATCACTTGAGCCTGGGAGTTCCAGGCCAGCCTGGGCAATATAGCGAGACCCATCTCTTAAAACAGAGAGAGAAAGTGATTGAGAAAGAAAGAGGGATAGAGAGTGGCATCAAAATTTGACCTGCAGCCCTAACATTGAACCTAATGCTCTGCAACCATCACTCTAGAAACTATTTTCGATCTGCTTTTTGTCTAGGTAAGAATAAAAAGAATAGTTTCATAGATCTCTTTTCATGGTTGTTATGATACATTCTTATAGGAATGCCATATAATTATGTGACCATTGAAGGTTATATAAGTCCTTTTATTCTTTTCTGCTTTACTTCCTGTCTTTCTTTGGTTTGCTGGTCAGTTTTAAACTTTGACATATTTTAGGGCTGTAGAAATTTTAGTTTTAGTTCAATAAATCCATTTTGTAAAAATTAAGAAGCATATCGAATCAACTCAACTGTGAACAAACTGTGGAGTCAGTTAATATGTTAATATTACCAAAGCATGAGTGATACCAATAGGTTCAAATAGTTCAATTGTATATATAGATACATTTATTAAGGAAGAAAATTTTTTCACATTTTCCCAAGCATGAAAGAACATCTGATTTTAGAATTTGGAGCCTTTGAAAGAAAAGTATTGTCCCTAGTTTTTTCATATAAGGTCATGAAATGGCTATTGTTTATAAAATACATTTTATCTAGATGGTATCTTTTATTATAAAAGGGCCAGAATAGATGTTGCCAAGAGGACATTTTATATATAAATAAAATATTTTAAAGTTTGCATTAACTCAAAATGTTTATATACTGGTTCCTGTCATATCTTTTTCTTTAGTGCTTATATATCAAGCATTTTTATGAAGTATTCTTTCTTCTAAATTGAGACATATTGTAAGACAGAAAAGCAGGCCATATCAGGAACTGAGTTCTTCTCATTTTTCTATGAGAAACACTTATTCTGAGAGAGAGGAGTCTAAGTAGTGATGCTGAGACCACGAGCTCTTGATTTTATAGTTCAGTTCCAGTGTTGGGTGAAGTCCTCGACTTTGGGGTGATTTTTCAGTGTGCTAATTTTAGACTAAACTGTTTGCCTACTGCACCAAATATTGCCGAGGATCCAAAATGTGACTTTGGGCAAATTATCCAGTGATTTTAAATATCAAAAGAATATTACTGGCTTCAGACAAATCTTGTAATGATCAATTAAGTTTCAATGATGCTTTAACATTAGTCCTTCTACGAGTAAAGAAAAAAGTCTAGAATTCTCCATGGTGAGAATAACTCCCAGATACTTATTGCCTATGCATGGCCTCTTTTCAGCTTCCTCTTGATTAGTGTCCATGCTGTTTTAGGGAATCAGCATGTATATTTTTGTTTCGAGTAAGTCATTTCTTTCTACAGTGATGTCAGACTTAGGTGTCTTTTCTTTAAAAGGCAACAATTTAGGTGCCATCAGAGCCAATTTGCCATTACCTTCAATGTTTCCAAATGTAAATATGTCACTCTGTTGTGGTCTAGCTCCATTAACATTGCTACAGTATATTAAAGAATGTTTTTACATCTACAGCCCTGTGCATTAAAAGGGAAATTTTAAAGAGGCGTGTGATATATTAGTCACATGAATGCTCGCAAAGGAGCGAGACTGTTTCCAATTAGCTTGTCTTCCTGTTACTGCTTTATGGGGAACAGATGAGAGACACACCTCACTGCAGTGAAGAGTTACTGGATGTGAAACCAAAAGTCTTGAGCTGGGGCACACTTTTTTGTTGTTTAAGCCCTTTGAGACTTTTTTTTTAAAAAATCAGACATATCAAGTGAGAATAATATCTGGTCTACTAACGTCAGAGTGTTGTGGCAGGGAATAGGGTACAAAATGAATAAATGCATTGTGAACTATCAGTTGTTGTATACAGGTTGGTGTGTATTTGTTCCTTATTATAAGCCATGGAAATGAACTGTGGCTAACTGAAGCTAGAGAGAATTTAGTGGAAGGATATTGAGGCTCACAGAATAGCCAGGAGCCTAGAAGATCATGTTAGGGATGTGATAAGAAATTAGGCCGTTTCAGAGAGCAAAGAAGCAGGACATTCTAGAAGCTGCAGGAGGAATCATCCATGAGGATGGAGTGGGTGCTATTCATTTCCAGTACATTTGATCCTATGCTCAGATTTGAATACTAGGGAAAGGGTCGTAGTAGAGTAGTAGGACCAATTGCAATCTTGTGCTAGTCTCATGGGTGGGGAAGAGCATGGGTCCTGGTTACTGTCCCACCAGACTGTGTCTTATAGGAAAAAAGTAATTTCTCAAAAGGAATTAGAGTGGTGATAGAAAGAGGATGGATGCTGGACAATCCAAAAATCCACAGACATGAAACTGATATTCCTTACTTCCTCAGTTTGGGGTAGAAAATGTATACAGATTCAATGATTCTGAACCTTTTTACCCTGTGCTATGATCTGAATGTTTATGTTTCTCCCTAATTCAAATGTTGAATCCCTTACCCCCAAGGGATGGTATTAGGAGGTGGGGCCTTTGTAATGTGATTAGGTCATGAGAGTAGGACCCATGTGAGTGGGATTAATGCCCTTATAAAAGAGACCTGAGGATTGTCCCTTCCATCCTGTGAGGACACAATGAGAATTCACCATCTATGAACCAGGAAGCAGGCCCTCATCCCACACCAAATCTGCTGGTGCCTAGATCTTGAATTTCCCAGCCTCCAGAACTATAAGAAATAAATTTCTCTTATTTAGGCGATCCAGTTTAAGGTATTTTATCATAGCAGCTCAACAGGACTAGGACAATATTCTGAAATTAATTTTTTTTTTTTAAATTTCCCCAGTCTTGGGAACATAAATATTTAAATTCAATGACTCTGAGCCCTTGCCTCCTGTAACCAAGGGAATGGCATATTTTTCCACCCTGGGATTTCACTTGATGATTCCCAAGAAGAGCAATAATTATACCTGAGACCAAAGGTTCGATTCTGATTACCACTCTTTGAGCAGAGAAGAGAATGCCTAAGATCTGTCTCAGCCTACGGAGGAGTCTTTGTTTGTGGTTGTTATTGATACTGCTGCCCACTGTGACACTCATGAAATCCAGATGGCCCAACTTCCCTGGGGTTGAACTCCTTGTGCACTGCTTGAAGTTAGGGGCTGGCCAGGTACCCGTTGTAAATCAGGGGGTCTGTCCCAGAAAAAAACACATTGTCCATTTTCCAAGCTGTGATCCTGGCTGTCATTTTTTGTCTGCATACGGTGTAGAAGGAGGAATCTGTGTCCCCATCCCCCAAATTCTTCAAAGCTTGACCGTGATCCTGGGGACAGGGTCCAGAGGATTTCCTTTCTCAGTTGTATGCTGTGCCTAGACTACTCCTATATCCAGGTTTCCAAGTACTTTCCCTGTGAGTAGAGGAAGTCCCTCCCTTTTTTGGTCCCAAGGTCCAGCTGCAGTGCTATTCTAGTAAAAGTGAAAGTTTTTTCATGAGAAAGAACAATTCTTGCCAAGGGTATTATTTACTACCTAGATGAGCTTTCTTAAAGACTTAGAGGGAAATACAAGAATGACGTACACTAACTAGTATGCCTATACCACTTCTTCAGATGGGAGAGCAACTTAGTTTTGATTGAAAATTGAGTTAGAGAAAATTAGGATACTTAAAGTAGGGAGCAAAAGATGGCTAGGGGAGTATAACTGGCAGGTTTGCTGAGTCAAGAGCTGTGTGTGTCTTTTTACTTACCTCCTCCTGCCCTAATCTGAATTTCTTCTATGCTTTTCACAGGATTTGTTTATTTCATTCATTTGAAGATAGAAAAAGCTTACCTTTCCATGGGCCCCTACAGGTACCTATGTAGATAGAACCAAGCAAAAAAGAAAAGTGATAGTCCCTGATTTGGCAGTGGAAGGACAGAAGGATAGGAAAGACAGGTGCATTTGACATAAAAGACAGTGGTGGACATTAGAGAAAGCCTCTGTGGAGGCTGGCCTTTCCAGCTGCCAAGGCAAGACAAAGAGAAACTTCTAGTGAAGACAATACTGATTCCCTTCTCTTAATGGTATCCTCAGTCACACTATAGTGGCCTTTGTGTGGAGATAAGGTAAGGACCATGAAGACTTTTTCCTTGACCTCCTGGGCTGATCTCAAACATCAAGTCACTTGCAAAGAGGATGGGAGCTCTGTGTTCAGATGAGTCCTCTGGGACATTCAGGTAGAATAGAAACAGGTCCAAGATGCTGGATCCAACTGCTCATTAGGTTAAGTTGCCCAGTGTTAAGACTTTTAGTGAAGGTCATGTGGTTCCCAGTCTGTGTGCCAAAGAGCAGTGTGTATTAAGGTCTGAGCTCATGTCCTTACTCAAGATTCCTTTTAGTCAAAGAAACTCAGTGGATACAAACTTGAGTTATGATGATACTAGGCCTTCTCATAATATATAATCCAGAAATATTTCCAAGAATGCCACTAATTGTTTGTTTGGGGAACTTTCTCCCCAAATGTCAATTGGATCAGTGTTTGCTGTGAAATCAGAACACATGAGAGTAATCAGATCTGCTGGGAAGATGATAGTTTAGAATTCTTGCTTTCCAAAACATTTCATAATTTCTGTCATGGTTTTTCCTGGGAACCCCATATCTTTTGGTGTCTCTGTCTAGTTATAAATGTCTTTAGGCTATATTCTTCAGCTCAGTCAGCACACTGTCCAACAAAAGTTATGTTCATTTATAATACATTTCAACTACTTGGGAGGAGCTTATCAATATGCTTTGGTTTATCAAACAGAAAGATTAAAATCTAGTTTGTATATTTGCTTTTTTCTCTGACACAGATGTATTTTAAAAAAATCAAGACATCTTGTTCAAATATTTCTGTTCAACTTTGGATGATGTTCCAGAAAAAAATAGGAAAGAGGCTCCGCGAAATATTTTCGGTGTGATCTGATAAGTCAAAGAGCAGCATACAGAAGTACCTTGAGGTTTTTCAACACATCAAAAATGTGCTCAGAGCACTAAAGGAAAGAAATTGAAACACACTTGTTTTGTTTGTTAGCAAATTTTGGCAATGGCCACAATTGTTTACATGAGGAACTTGAGTCAACCTAATTTAACATGATGTCAATGTGTTTTGGAATAAAAATGTGTGGTATATATGATGAAATTATGCTCTGGCACTTAGAATCAAATAATGTCAGTGCTGAAAGATCTGAAAGGGTATCCAGTGTCATTCTCTCATGTAAGAGATGAAAAAACTTGGGCCTGAACTAGTGAAATGACTTGGCCAAGATCAAATTGCCATTCATTTGTACAACTCAAATAATTCTGATCTTGGAATCTTCATCTACTCTTATTTCTATCTTTTCACAAAGGTGGTGATATGTTTTCTCTGTGGTCCTTCTCCTCACATTTAAAAGTCTACTTTGAATAAATTACTTCCATTGAAGTGACTCAAGTATATCAGAATATAAATAAAAGACTCAAAATTAAAACCAGGGCTGAATTATTTCCCAGTCTATAGCACCTCTGTATCTCTTCTATTAGTCTAAAAAATTAAATAAACTTTTCAGGTAAATAGGAAAAATTCAGATTTTCTCAAAAATTTACACATGATTCTGCAATTGAATTTGGCCTGAATTAGAATCCATTTCTATAACTGAAATGTAGACCTTAGGGGAAGGGCAAAATTGGAGATCAGAGAGAGGGCATTAAAATCTTCCAAAGGGGAAGCTGAATCTCTTGGATACATATACTTGAAGGAAATAGTTTGTTGAATCCTGACATATTGAAGTATGGAGGAGAGAGAAATTTCCAAAGGAGCTTTGATCATAACAAGCAAGATTCAAATCTCTAGGTTCAATAGTAAGTGTCATGTCAGACAGACTTGGCTTCCAACCCAGAAGTGTCACAAGAACTGTGCTTTTAAGCTTGGATCTCAATTTTTTAATCTAAAAGGTGGATAAAATAATAGTTGCCCTCGTGGTGTTGCAGTAAGCTCATGGCATTTTTGTAAGTAAAGCAAGTCTCCTGCATATCAGTGGGGTGCAATAAATATGACATATAATGTTTTATAACATCAAGAGGTAGAGTCTCTTCTTCCACTTCATTGCATCTGGGCTGGCTTTTGACTATGAATGTAGTGGAAGTGATGTTGTGTGAGTTCTGGGATCTACGACGACTATGTAGTTTCTGCCTTTGCCTTTTTGAAAGTGCCCTGAGACCACCATGACAGGAAGCCAATTCAGCCTATTGAAGGATGAGAAGTCATATATAGGAGAAATGATTTGCCTGAACAAACAGATTTGTGAACTTCCAAACACAGAAGAGAGGTTGTCTTAGATCTTCCAGCTCAGTCAAAACTCTAGATGGATGCAGCCACACGCAAGAACCCAGGTGATAAATCCAAACATGTGTGTGTACCCATGACCACACTTGGTAGGACATACACATACTCACTTGGCATGCAGATGTTTGTGAGGTTGTGCCCTGCCCAACTTTGTCCTGAGGTTGTTTCTTTTGGAAGCTTGCTGTATTGAGAGACCCTATGTCTACCCCTTCCTCCATCTACAAGGTTGGTGATACAGTTTGGCTCTGTGTCCCCACCCAAATCTCATGTTGAATTGTAATCCCCATGTGTTGAGGAAGGGACCTGATGGGAGGTAACTGGATCATGGAGGCAGTTTCCCCCATACTGCTCTCATGATAGTGTGTGGGTTCTCATGAGATCTGATGGTTTAAAAGTGTTTGGCAGTTTCCCCTTGCTAGCTCTCTCTCTCTCCTGCCACCACATTAATTGGTTGCTTCTCCTTCACCTTCTGCCATGATTGTAAGCTTCCTGAGGCCTCCTAAGCCAAGTGGAACTGTGAGTCAGTTAAATCTTTTTTCTTTATAAATTACCTAGTCTCAGGTAGTTTTTTATGGCAGTGTCAAAATGGACTAAAACATTTGAGGACATTGAGTCTGAGTGCTAGTAGCTGTGTTGTGCCTTGACATAGGGGTATGTGTGAGCATTTAAGCCTGTTTATGACTTTAGCCAGTGATACAGATTGTGTAATAATATAAAAATTTTTTAAATTGTTATATGAGGCCAGGCATGGTGGTTCACGCCTATAATCCCAGCACTTTGGGAGGCTGAGGTGGGCAGATCATGAGGCCAGGAGTTCAAGACCAGCCTGGCCAACATAGTGAAACCCCATCTCTACTAAAAATACAAAAAATTAGCCAGGCGTGGTGGCAGGCACCTGTAATCCCAGCTACTTGGGAGGGTGAGGCAGGAAAATCACTTGAACCTGCGAGGTGGAGGTTGCAGTTAGCAGATATCACACCACTGCACTCCAGCTTGAATGACAGTGCGAGACTCTGTCTCAAAAAAAAAAAAAAAAAAAAAAAATTGTTACATGAGGTTGCAGTTTCTTTTTTTAAGTTCCATAAAGACACTATATTGGGTGGATTTCAAGTCCAGCCCCAACATAAAAAAATTTTCAGTAAATATGAGCTATTCTTACTATTAATAAGTATAAGATAATATCTTACCTATTGTTTTAAAGTTTATCAAGTAGGTTCAACAAATTTATCTTAATTAGCCCTCACAATAACCCCATGGGGAAATAATTTTCTCTGCCTTAAAATTTTTTAACCCAAAGTTAGTACTTTTGTAAAACCATTAGGAACAGAAGTTAGAAGCAGGGCTCATATGCTGCTCTCACGATACCATTTTCAGCTTCTATTTCCCTCCTTCCACATAAGTGACATATAAATATAACATCACTGATGACTAAGCATTAAAGTTTGGTTCTAAATAGTGAATTAATGAAGAAATTTGATTTCAACTTTTCCTCTTGGCTTAGTCTCTGAGACTCTCTCTCAGTGCCCTCCCTAATGCCCTTGCCTTGAGATGAAGAAGTTATTTCTAATATCCTACTTATCTTCTTCCCCATTGCAGAAATGATGTGTAACAGGCTATCGCAAATGTCTCGGCCAAAAAGTACCTTCTTGGATAGCTGTCTTACTGAAGTAAAGCCTATAATGACTGTTAGTCATCTAGGAAGAACAAAGCAGTCAGAGCAAGATACTGTCCGAGGCAGTGTCTTGTAGTGGGGGTCACAGAAATATTTTCTGCAAAAAACTAAGACAATCAGCCATTAGGGAAGAACAAATCAAAACAGCAAGAGATACCACTTCACATCTCTTATGATGGCTGTAATCAAAAGGACAGGTAATAACAAGTTTTGGCAAGATGTGGAGAAATTAGAATCCTTTTGCACTGCTGGTGGGAATTTAAAATGGTTCAACCACTTTGAAAAACAATTTGGCAGCTCCTCAAAAAACTAGAGTTACCATATGACCCATTCCAACCCTAAGTATAATACCTAAGAGAATTAAAAATATATGTTCATGTAAAATCTTGCCATGAGTATTCATAGCTACATTGTTCTCAATAGTGAAAAAAGTGGAAACAACCCAAATGTCCATCAACTGAGGAATGAATAAAATGTAGTATATCCACACAATGGAATATTATTTGGGAGTAAAAAGGAATGAAGTACTAATATATACCACAACGTGAATGGACCTTGGAAACACTATGCTAAGTGAAAAAAAAAACAGACACAAAAACATATATTGTATGATTCCATTTATATTAAATGTCTTTAATAGGCAAATCCATACAGACAGAAAGAAGATTACTGGTTGCCTAGGGCCATGTGGGAATAGAGGAATTGAGAAGTCATGTGTAAGCAGTGTTGGAGTTCTTTTTGGGGTGGTGAAAATGTTCTAAAATGGACTATGGTGATGGAAGCACAACTCTAAATATACTAAAAGTGTTTGAGTTGTATACTTTAAATGGAAGAATTGCATGATATATGAATTACATTTTAGTAAAGCTATTTTTTTTCTTTTTTTTGAGATGGAGTCTCCCTCTGTCGCCCAGGCTGGAGTGCAGTGGCCGGATCTCAGCTCACTGCAAGCTCTGCCTCCCAGGTTTACGCCATTCTCCTGCCTCAGCCTCCCAAGTAGCTGGGACTACAGGCGCCCGCCACCTCACCCGGCTAGTTTAAAGTTATTTTTAAAAAGACTAAGACATTGCCTCACGAAACTAGCATGCCAATAACTGATCTAGTATGAATAATATTAATATATTGAAGGAGAGGAATAGTCAGGAATGATCTGTCTGGAATACAGAATATAGGAATTTAAGATAAAAATATTGGAGATTTGGGCCAGGTGTGGTGGCTCATGCCTATAATCCCAGTACCTTGGGAGGCCAAGGCTGGTGGAGTACCTGAGGTTAGGAATTTGAGACCAGGCTGGCCAACATGGTGAAATCCTGTCTCTACTAACAAAAATTAGCTGGACATCGTGGCATGCATCTGTAATCCCAGCTACTTGAGAGGCTGAGGCAGGAGAATCACTTGAACCTGGGGGGTGGAGGTTTCAGTGAGCTAAGATTGTGCCACTGTACTGCAGCCTGGATGACAGAGAGACTCTGTCTCAAAAAAAAAAAAAAAAAAAATACTGGAAATTTGTCTCCATTATTAACCAAGAAAGCTCTGACCCAGGCTCAGGGGTATGAGCTCTGATCACTGATAAACAGTGTTCATTTCTCTGGATGCACTAGGCTGTTGTTGATTCTATTAAACACTCATCCTGATGGTCCAACTCCTTGATCCCCAGCTATGGGACATTGTAGAAAGAAGTGGTGTTGGTCAGTGTCCTTTAAAGAAGATTTCTCACTGTTAATTAAGAAACTGGCATTAAGACCTCTGCATGGGCAGTGGAAGGAGGTGGGCCAGAGAAAGGGGGAGGGAGTTCATGTTTATTCAGATCAGCTGCTGTATTAGGCCCTCTGCTTACCTTTTAGTTCTCACAGTGATGCTACATGATAGGTATTCTTATCTCTAATTTAGAATTGAATAAGGAGAGGCTCAAAGACAGCAAATGGTTGATCACCTAGCCCACAACTGGCATCCCCCAAATATAAAATCAGGTCTCTTTCCCACCAAAGCCTATGACTTTTCCACTTAAATGTTCATTAGTGTGATTCAAAATGTCTGATTCAGACAAAAATAGAGATTCAACAAACTAGAGTTTGGAGCCTCCAGAACTGAGGGCAGAAAAAATTCCATACAGAAATTCACCAAGGTAATGCTGGCCCACTCTTAATGTACTCTGGTTTGAGTAATCAGGTTTACCTTTGATTAAAGGAATGAGGTCATGCACTGATGCTGGAGACAGGGACCCAAGGAAGTCCTGCTGACCATCAGTACCCAACCTTCTCTTGCTGAGCACATGTGATTGTTCTTCTCTGCAGATGGCCAAAGCACTGGTCCTTATAGCTAGATGCAACCCCTGCTTCTGAGTGTCCCCTCAGCACTCAGGAGCTGCTTTGTGTAACAGGACTCCAGGCAGCTGCTATAAGCTCAGAGGTCAGGCGAACATGGACTGAGGACAGGAGGACACCTGCCTCTTGCTTGCAAAGATGGAACAAATGACAACATTTGTTGCCTTGGATCTGTGCAGCCCAGGCAGCATGTGTGAGGGCCTCACAAGCTCTGTTTTCCTCATGAGCATGGGTCCCTCTTTTCATATCTGGAGCGGGGAACAGATGTTTCATCAAAAGACACATTTAAAATAAAGATAATTATGCAGTAAGAGGCTTAATTACATCAGCTTATTCAGGTCCACTTAATTGCCTGACAGCCCGAGTGCCTCCCACTTATTTGCAGCAGAGGCTCTTGTGTTTTGCTGGTTTATCAAATCCTTTGATGGCTCAAGGAAGATGTTATTGACTTAGCAATTCAGAAAATATCAATTCCTTATATACAGCTGGTAGAGGAAAATGTAAATATTTTTAACACGCAATAAAGAACCATCATTTTCCTAGAGGTGGCTTATGGTGTCTTATAAATGATTAATAACTAGAATGACTCAGAGAGGTAAGCCTGAACTAGATATTTCATCTTTCATTATCTCTTGGTCATATTTGAAATCTTTCTGTCATATTAAAATTCCAGGGAGAAGGTGATTTGCTAACTTAAGAAGGCCACTTGAATCATGTGGCAATGAGGTAGTTGACCACACACACACACACACACACACACACACACACACAAAAGCAGTTTTTTTTCACAATTATTTTTTGTGTTTTTTTATTTTTTATTTTTCAGACTGGTTATATCTGCTTCAGATGCACAATATTTTTTACACAGCTATCTCCTTTATTAACTTCTTGAGGGAAATTATTTTTATTTCTTTAAAGTTTACTCTAACTTGTACCTGGCATTTAAATGGCACTCCAACTTATGTGCTGGAGGAGTGAATCTTTTTTTTTTCTTTATTTCTTCTAAGAAAAAACATGAGATCCACGCACAGAATGTGCGCGTTTGTTACACAGGTATACGTGTGCCATGATGCACCTATCAACCTGTCCTCTGAGTTCCCTCCCCTCAATGAACACCATCTTTGGTTCTCCCACCCCTTGACAGGCCCTGGTGTGTGTTGTTTCGCTCTCTGTGTCCATATGTTCTCACTGTTCAGCTCCTGCTTATAAGTGAGAACATGCAGTGTTTGGTTTTCTGTTGCTGTTAGTTTGCTGAGGATAATGGCTTCCAGCTTCATCCATGTCCCTGCAAAGGACATGATCTCATTTCTTTTTATGGCTGCATAGTATTCTCTGGTGTATATGTGCCACATTTTCTTTATCCAGTCTGTCATTGATGGGCATTTGGGTTGGTTCCATGTCTTTGCTATTGTAAATAGTGCTGCAGTAAATATATGTGTTAATGTGTCTTTAAAGTAGAATGATTTATATTACTTTGAGTATATACCCAGTAATGGGATTGCTGGGTCAAATGGTATTTCTGGTTCTAGATTCTTGAGGAATCACCGTACTGTCTTCTACAATGGTTGAACTAATTTACATTCCCACCAACAGTATAAAAGCATTCCTATTTCTCCATAGCCTTCTCGCCAACCTCTACTATTTCCTGACTTTTTAATAATTGCCATTCTGACTGGTATGAGATGGTATCTCATTGTGGTTTTGATTTGCATTTTTCTGATTATCAGTAATGTTGACTTTTTTTTCATATGTTTGTTGGCCATATAAACGTCTTCTTTTGGGAAGTGTCTGTTCATGTCCTTTGCCTCCTTCCAAAAAAATAAAAAATAAAAAAGGCAGTTTTGTGGTGCTATTTCAGTCTCTCCTTAAATTTAAAGACATAGATTAGCTCTGTTTCAGACTAAGGTCCTAGCTCCCCTTTGTACCCATAGAGCATCAGCTGTTTTGAAGCAATAGCTTTTACTCATTGCCTTTATTTTCTCTTACCATTCATTTCTTCCTTTCTTCCACCAAACCTTCCAACCTGTCTCCTGCACACACCAGTCTTCTGAAAAAGAAGAGAAAGTAAAAGCCTGATTCTTTTTAGTCTTCATCCTGTTACGTGCTCTGTAGCATTTATGTAAACTCTTCTATAATGGCTTCCAGAATATTGCACCCTCCTAGATTTACCCCTTGAATCAGAGGGGATCCTAGCAGGAAATAGACGGTACATTCACACTGAGTAATTGAAGTGAGTGTAATGAAGGGGCTCTTTATAAAGATGTGACAGGGTACAAGAAGTGAACAATGGATTGGGCAGTTCTCTTGGACTAAAGATAGGAGTGTCTGTGACCACCTCTAGGGGCAAGAGATGGGAGCAGCTATCAGAACTGCTGCATGGAGCAGACCACTTGACAGAAGCTGTGGACTTCAGAGAGGGATATGGCTAACTTGGGGTAGTCTGGTAGGGAGGCAGCAAGGGAGAATAAATAACCTAACTTTACTCTCTTCCTAACCTCTGATCTTGACCAAGGCTTCCCACTGGCCAAATTAGACCCCATGCCAGAGGACAAGAGAGCCATGGATGCAGCTCAGACAGGTCAGCCTCCCAGAGCACAGAGCACGGTGGAAAGTGGATTTGGAAGGGAAAATGGAAAATAGTCATAAAATCTCCATCTCACTTATGTTTTCTTCTTAGTCTCACTTACTGGCACTTTTTTCATCACCATCTCTGTAAGTCTAGTGTTCCTGAAGGCTCTATGTGTCCCTCTTCTCATTGTCATGGGCAATCTTACCTAGTTCTTAGCTTCAAATATCACCTCTATGTTGAGGATTTCCAAGTTCTCATCTATTTAGTTCTTCCTTTTCTCCTGAGCTCCATTTGCAGGATGTGTTTATGTTAAATGATTAGTCCTTCCCTCCATTTTAACACATTCAAACAGAACTCACTTTTCTCCCAATTTAATTCCCCTGAATTTATCTTTTGAATTAATGTTTTTCTCCCAGACACTTAGACTAGAGTTATCATACTCATCTGCATTTGCTTATTTTTATCCCAGTCAGTTGATAACTAGATTCCATCTCTGGATTCTCTCCAATTTTCCTTCCTTAACTTTCCATGATTATGGGTGTGTCCACAGGTCATACTCACATTTTCTTATGTGCACTCTTCTGTCATAACCTCGTTGCTTCTACTGTTTAACTTTTATATTATGTCCTCCACACTGCTTCTGAAGTTATCTCTCTAAAACAGTTTACATTTTGTTCAACTCTTAGATAAAGGCCTTTATAACATTAACTAAAGAATAAAGCTCAAGAGCTTAGGATGGTTTTCACAGCCTTTCTCATCATTGTTCCAATCTCTCCTTCCATCCCCGTAGCTTAGTGTATGTTTTTTAAAATAACTCATACTTCATACCTTCCTTCCTTTTATCATGCTACACCCTCTGGCTTCTTTCTTCCTTTAAATTAGGATATGCAAGCACAAATGTAAATGAGGAAACTAGTCCCTATAACACAAGAGGAAGTGAAGAAGATTGTGGTGATTAGAGAGAATGTGCCAATGTGGAGGGGATGGTTTTTATTCAGATTCTGTAGATTGTTGTCATGTGGGAATGTAGAGCCTTTGTTTTTATATCTTTATTTTTCAAGAGAACTTGAAAATGTAAATTTTAATCTGAAGTTCTCATGGGTATATTTTTATGCCACCAATAATCATGTGAGTTTACCATTTGTCTAGGATCTACTTGTAGTAGGGTCTTTCCGACAGTTCAGTACAACACAACCCTTGACAGCCATCTCAGGCATTCCCTGAAGAGAGCAATTTGGACACTTCTTGTGCTACAGAAGATATCAGATCCAGCTGCTCTGGTGGGGGTCAATGGTCACATCCCATGCCCTGCTATATATGTGTCACTCTGCTGTAGTATACCACATAGCACTGTGGGGAAGAACAAAAACAAAAAATCATGGATCAAGGAAGCCCTCTGATAAGCCTCAAATGTTAGAAGCTAAAATCTGTTCACACTCATGACTCCTGAGAGATTTTAGGGGAGTCTATCCATGTTTCCCAACATATAATGGTAAAAGCAGATACCGATAGAGGCCCAGAGTTCTGCAGTCAAGAGAGACTGTAACGAAATACGGCTTTGTCTAAGGAGGTGAAGTGATGAGTGGTTTGCAGCTTCAACATGGTAACCTCAAATGTGGGACTGACCCCGATTTCTGAACACAGAATTGTCACGTTTGACAGCTTTATCAGCAGGGATGTGGTCAGCGCTGTGAACTCATTTTTTAAGGGGTAGATTTTGCGGGCTTTCATACACTGAATTCTGCATTCTCACTCGATGGCCTGAGCAGAATTGTTCAATATCTTGACTAGAGAACTAGAAAAAGTCTTAGGAAAGTGCCTGACGAGTTCCAGAACATTACAATCTTCCCATTTCTTGACATTTATAGATTTCTACAGGGCTAGAATTTTGCCACAACTCACATCATAGCAAGCCATAGTGTGCCTACACATATAGCTGCTTGTTGAGTCTCTTGTGTGTATTTGAAAACCACATACATCACCAGGTAGGGGCCACAGTACCAGCGGTGTGGTAAGGTGAGGTGCCTGGTGCTTGGGTCCCTAGTCTGAGTGATAGAAGCATGTCTGTAAAAATAAGCAAAACCCCTGGGAGGGGGGAACTTTTACTCCTAACTCCTGTACTCCTTTAGACATGTTCATGTCAGACTTTATTTTAGATCTCACATCCTTTATCCTACTACAGTCATGAAAGTAGACGCACTTTCTTAAACAGCATACTTTATCTGCTGAATTTCACCATCTCACTCCTTTCTTTCCACATTCATGATAATTCGGCAACTCTTCTTATAAAGGAAAATGTTCCTCCTTAAAGTACCAATCTTATCTTAGATATTTGTTGCAAGTTGTTATCTAGATGATAAAAGCGCTGTTAAAATTCCTTCATGTCTACAAACATGTTTATCATCACCTTCTACAGACTGATGGCTTGATGGAGCAATTTAACTGGTCCCACAAGCACGTTCTGTTTCTACTTATCCTACATAAATTGTGACTCTTCAGACACTACAGAATCTACACAGAACAATCCACTTACTCACCTGCCCACAATACAAGCATTCACATCCACTAGCACAGAACAAACCACTTACTCATCTGTCCACAATACAAGCATTCACAACCACTAACTCTTTCCTTATATTAGGGAGTTGTCTGCTACCTGTAGAAGTTATAGACTACTCAGAAGGACCTAAATGACATATTCCGGTAATCTTATGAACTATGTAAAACATAATTTTCTTCTTACTAAATCCTGGGAGAAACCATTTGAATTAGACATCTCATCTGAATTTATCTCAATAAATATCTGTGTGTGCTTAGAATTGTGGGATTTGTCCTTAGGGTCTAATGCTCCCTTTCATGTTTGTCTGACATAAATGGACTTCTAATTTCTCATACTCCAGATCTCAGCTCCAGGGACCAGGGTCTGCTCTGTCCTAGACCCTATAAATATAGCCAGTGGTACTTGAAGGCCACATGTGAAAGCAAGTGATGAGTGGCAATACACCTGCTCCAAACTTGCTCCTACTTACTCTAAGACGATGTTCTCTACCATCCCTGACCCCACAGAACCCTTATCAGTGACCTGGCTTCCCATCTACCCACAATAGGAGACCCTAAACCTTAGAAAGTCTCACATCTCTTCCTTGCTGATTGCAATCTTTTCCTTCCTTTATAATCCAGTTCAAATGACCACTTGATTTTGTGAAGTGTTCCCTGACCACCCAGAGAGAATTAATGGATCCTTCTAAGCTTCCATTTTCACCTACTGAAGGGGAGGGAAAGATGCCAAATTATATAGTGATGTCACAATGTGGCAGATCCAGTGCTAATCAGAAATATTATCTTGTCTAGTCTTCACCACTATAATGTGAGATAATATTTTTAGCTTCATTTTTAGTTAAAAAACTAAGGCTCAAATAAGTATAACTTGCTTAAGATTACATAGATATTAAGTGGCAGAATCAGGATTCGTAAGTGAGTCTTTTTCAGATCAAAAATATGTGTTCTCCTCTAACACACTCTCTTCCAATTTATTTCATTTGCTGATGTAGTACATTTGATGTTTATATCAATGTTGTAAATTCAGTTCCATCAGGGGCCCAGTGGATAATGTAATTGTGTGGAGCTGCTGAATGTAAATCAGCAGAAAATGAGCTGGAGAGTTCATACACAGCTTAGAATGTTCAAATTAGAAACTCCACAAAACAAGCAACTAAAACAAGGCTGTGGGCAAGATATACCTAGAGATTGTGAGTTTGCACACCCTAGTTAAATACCTGATTTCATGACTAAACTGTAAATTCTTTAGGCCTGGGCCTGTAAACTACTCATCTTAACAAACCCTATGCTGCCTAGCCCAGGCTTCTTTACAAAGTATATACCCAATAAGCGTCTACTCAATTCAATTTAAAAAGTAAAAACTTGTCTTTAATCTTTAAACCAATAGTCATTCTGTTTCTGTGGAATATGGCCATCACAAAGTAATTTAAAATTATTAAAATGTTTGATCATAATCCGCTATTTTTCTCTCCACCCCATCTCCATCTACGATTTTGAAGTAAGAGATAAGACACAAAGGCCAGAAATTACAGATTGGTCTGATTCCTTGTCGTTGGCCTTTAAAAAAAAATCACAAAACGATGCTTGGTTTCCCTGTGGTTCTGAAGATGTGGTCTGCTCAATAGGATAGAGTGGCTTTACCACTGAGATGTACTTTGTTTATTACCCACAGGCTCTGCTTAAAATGAGGGCATTACACAGTGAAAGGTTGAATGAGATTCAGGTGTGCCTCATGAGTGTGCCTGTGGGAGCAATGGCTCCGGCCAGTTCCTAGTTCTGTAGGTTACCCATGTCCACTAGCCAATACATCAATCTAATTGGCCTTGGTATGTGGTTTTCAAAACACAGAAAATGAAAGAGAATTGCTTCAAGGAAGCCAAAATCCAAAAAACACTGTCAATTACTGTTGGTTTTCTGACAAGGAAGATTTATAGGTAATCTTATTTTATAAAAATTATAAAGCCTCTGAGCTAAAAATAAGTACCTGCACCCAAACCAGGGGATTAAAAGATTATTTCATCATTCCAGAATGTTTTTGCCTTCATGTTCTTCTATTGTAGATTTTGTATGAATTTCCACATACTAACTTTCTCAATATGAAGTTTAAGATTGTCCTTAAAATAGCAGACTTTACTTAGGACAAAATTAGTACATTTATCTTAAAGGAGGAGAAGGGTATCTTAAAGTCATTAAAGTTAGCGACTTTCGACCCATGCTCGTGGGTAGAGTCATTTCAAGTAAATACTGATGAATTTTGGAAATCTTTCCAGTAAACGGAGGTTTCAAAATCATTTATTATCATTCTGCAGCTACATTAACTACTTTTTTAAGGACAGCCAAGAAGATTGATAACTTGCAATTGGAAATTTAAAAACTGTTTCCTCTACATGTATTTAGGTATATTTAGCGCATGGTTTAAATTATCTTTTGCACCACTTTGCCCAGATTTTTTCAAATAAACTTGTTTTTAGACAAATACAGATACTAATCTAACATATAGGACAACCTAACATCATTGCCTAGCTTTACATCTCTGTGTTTCGGCTTGTATCTTTGGACTTTTTCAGTAAATCAAAGACTTGTCTTAGTTTATACCAGCAATACTCATACTTGAGATGTTTTAAGTTTTCTATTGATCTTTGGGTTTTTATTCTCCAACTCTTACTCTGTTTTTCCTGATTCAAATACATACACCTCTCCCTACTTTATTTTCCCATTGTAGTTACATCACATTTTTAGTTGTTAAATTAATATTCAGTGTTTGCATTATTATGACCATGTAAATATGTAAGTAGGTGAATATGTAAATATAACCACACATACCATGAAGTCTGTAATATACTATATTAAGTATGTTTGAAACCCTTTTTAGTTTTTCTGAAGCTAATAAGTTGAATGTTTTAAGTTGGGTATGTACTCTCCAGTTCATTCCTTGATGACTTACCTTTGGCCACTTCACATAATTATATTACCCACTTGACACCTTGTATTAGTCTGTCCTCACCCTGCTATAAAGAACTGCCTGACACTGTGTTATTTATGTATTTATTTCTATTTGTTTGAGATGGAGTTTCACTCTTCTTGCCCAGGCTGGAGTGCAATAGTGCGATCCTGGCTCACTGCAATCTCTACCTCCCAGGTTCAAGTGATTCTCCTGCCTCAGTCTTCCAAGTAGCTGGGATTACAGGTGTGTGCCCCCATGCCTCGCTAATTTTTATATTTTTAGTAGAGATGGAGTTTCACCATATTGACCAGGCTGGTCTTGCACTCCTGACCTCAGGTGATTCACCCACCTTGGCCTCCCAAAATGCTGGAATTACAGGCATGAGCCACCGTGCCCAACTCCACTGGGTAATTTATAAAGGAAAGAGGTTTAATTGACTCACAGTTCCGCATGGCTGGGAAGGCCTCAGGAAACTTGCAATCATGGCGGAAGAGGAAGCAAACATGTCCTTCTTCACATGATGGCTGGAAGGAGAAATGCTGAGCCAAAGGGGGAAAGCCCCTTATAAAACCATCAGATCTCATGAGAACTCACTATCATGAGAACAGCATGGAGGTAACCGCCCCCATGATTCAATCACCTCCCATGGACTCCCTCCACAACTCATGGGGATTATAGAAACTACAATTTAAGATGAGATTTTGGTGGCCAAACCATATCACACCTGAAGACATTGTTTTCTGTGATCCTGCAATCTATATTAGTAGTTTCTGACAGAATGCTAAAATACCTTTCAGTCTGGCCTAACACATCTGGTTGTCTATTCGTTTGGTTCCTTTTTTTTTTTTCTCTTAGATATTTCCTTTCTGGAACCTTCCATCCCACCTCTCTGATGTGTGCTGGTTGTTCTCTAAACCCACTGCATAGATGTTGTCTTGGAACTTCTGCTCTAGGAAGTGGTATATTACAAAAATGCCCAATACTCTTTAGTTTTTCCTGAATTCATAACCTTTAGAATGTGACTTCACAGATTCTCTTATCAAGCAAAGAAACATATGTTGCTTCTGTTGAATCTTGCCTGGCTTCATGACTTGCTTTGGCCAATAGAATGCAATGCAAGTAATGATATATCCCTTCCTCTAAGAACATTTCCTTTTTCTTTCTTGGAACTCTACTTTGCCCCATGACAACAATCCCAGGCCAGCTGGAGAATGAGCAACTATGTAGAGCAAAGATGATCCACTCAGCTAAAGCTGTCCTAGACTAGGTAACCCCTCATTGACCAGAAGCTGAATGCAGACACATATACCCACCCAAGACCAGAAAACTGCCGAGCTGAACCTAGTTCAACTTGGCAACCTGAAGAATCTTGAGTTGCATAAATAGTTGCTTTTTTGAAATGATTATTGCAAAATCAGGTAGAACTTATTCTAAGAGAACATGCCAAATAACATGAATTATTTGTGGAAAGGGGAAAGATAGCATCTTGAGGATATGGGATGGTATTGGTCCTCACTGGGCTCTAGGGGCACAAGATTCTGAAGTATCAACCACAGCTTTGGTTCAAAAGTATGCTGAGTGTTTTCCTTGTTTCTTGTAAAAATGAGATATAATTCATATACAATAAAATTTACCTTTTAATGTGAAGAATCCAGTGGATTTTAATATATCCACAAGATAATGCAACCATCACCACTACTGAGTTCCAGAACATTTTATCACTCCTAAAAGATACCCCATATGCATTAGCAGTCACTCCTCATTCCCTTCTTCTTACATACCTTAGTAACCACTACTCTATTTTCTGTCCTTTTGGATTTGTCTATTCTGGACATCTCATATAAATGTACAGAATGATTCAATTGATGGAATCATATGATAAGTGGCTTTCTGTGCTTAGGTTCTTTCATTTAGCATATAGTTTCAACTCTTATATTGAAATCTTCGATCTGTTTTGAGATAACTTTTGTATATGATGTGAGGTAGGGGGTCCAACTTCATTCTTCTGCAAGTGGATATCGAGTTAAGTGTTCTTTTCTGGCTAAATATATTCAGTGTGAAGGTGAAATTCTTCCCTAAGCAATTATAATGCAAGAAGCAGAGGTAGCAGCACAAGCTGATAAGTGCTTTCTCACAGACACTGTGGAGGCCATATTACAAGGCACCACTCACCTGCAGTCAGCATGGAAATTCCAGGAGCCCAGAGAAAAGAACAAGAAAGACTAAGTAGTTAAATACATTGGCTGGGAAAGATGAGCACCTCAAATAATACTTGCTGACTGGGCTGCCATCATTTCAAATTTCTAAACTTTGTAAGAAGGCTGAAATATCTCAAATACCACTCTGAGAAATGACACAGTGAGTTTAGAAAGATTGTCCACAGGAATGGTGAATGAATAGTGCCATCATTAATGTGTTGCTGGTAGATTTCATCCCGTTGATTTCAAGTTTGCAACTTGTGGATTCTGAACAACAGACATCAACTGATTGCACATGGTGATGCTGAACCAATAGTTTGTCTACTTTCTTTCCTTCAGACATCATTGAATGTTTGCCAAATTGCCTTTAGCAACTCTTAGAACTGGACTTTGTGTATATACTTTTGCCTGCAGTAACTGTCTAGAGACTGGGGATTGTCTTCTTTTATCAAGTTGGTAGTTGTGAAGCCAGGTCTACAATAAACTTGTGTATCATAATAAATGTTCAAGATCTTAGGAAATGGATTCATGCAGAGAGTTAACACTGAACTCATATCTCTTTTGATGTTCAGAAGGAACTACGTCCATTCTAAGAAGAAGCAACCTAAGAAGGCTGCTGAAGGAACCACAGCTTTACTGAGGCATTAAGAACTTAACCTGAAGGAAATTGAATTAGGAAGGATGAATTTTGAATTTCAGACTTTGGACTATTATGTCACTAGGCCAGGAGAACTGATTTTTAATTTTAATGCCTTTGTACTTTAATTTACAAAAGGTTTATTCATCAGGGCAAAATAACTTCAATTTGGACTTCAATATGTTTGGAATATAATGTCTCTCAATTTTAATAGAATAATAGAGGATGTTTACAATAAAATCTGGGTCATTTCTGCATTGCTGACATTTTATTATTGAAGCTTCTTATTGCATTTTTGTTGAATGTTTTATTGAATATTGAATATTTGTTACTCAACCTCATTGATGAACTTCTTATGTATTATGTCAGACAATATGCCTAGATATTATTTAGGGTGGGAAATAGAATGGTGAATGGATTTTCAGCCTTGGGTGTGGAAAGAACTTGAAGTTATCTTAATTATTTTATTAATCAAATTCACTTTAGAGCATTCCGAGGGGAGGGAAATCAATGTTTCTCCCCAATGGTCCCAGGAGAATACCCAAAGGACAGTGGCATTGTGGAAATAACCTCATGCAGGGGTAGCCCAATATTCCCGTATCTTCACCCTAGTGTGATTGCTACCCACTTTCTTTCTATCACTCCAAACTGACCCTGTACTTCATAGGTAAGTCCAATATGTTAAGAAAAAAACGAAAACACCAACGTTGTGGAATTCTGTGGAGAAATACATCTCTCCTATTCCAGATGTTTCTGTCCATGTGGAGGGATCTCTTCATATGATTTCTGTTCCCTTCCTCTCCTTTTCCTTATTATACAGGGAAGGACCCCGGGTTCTCGCTACCTGGTGCTTCGTTTCTCAAAGACAGCACCCAAAAAGCAAGCATTCTAAGAATCTCAGGAAGAAGCTGCAAGGTTTATGATCAAGTAGCCTCTGAGGTCCCAGAATGTCATGTCTGTTGTGTTATGTTTGTTAAGTCACTAAAGTCAGTCTAAGCCTAAGTTCAAGGGGATAATTACATTGTACCCTTTTGATGTGAGAAGTAGCCTGCTTGTCCAGGCAAAGAAGGAGTTGATGGCTCCTTCTCTGGACATCATCTACCATGCAGGCTACACCTTCTTCCACCCTTTTGCTTTCAACCTGCCTGTGTTTCATAACCAAAATATGTTTCTTATAAACAGCATAAAGTTGGGTCATGATTTTTTAATCCAATCTAATAATATCTATCTTTCAACGACTATGTTTGGTTTGTTTACATTTAGTCTAATTATTGGTATAGTTGTATTTAAGATTTCCATGTTCCTGTTTGTTTTATATTTCATTCGTGTATTCTTCGCTCTACTGTTCCTCCTTTCCTGACTTCTCTTGAGTGAATTGCATTAGTTTTAGTATTCTGTTTTCTCTTATGTATTATCTTTATAATTTTTGTGTTAAATGTATTTTTCATAATTGCTTTAGAGTTTACAGTGTGAATTATTACATCATCACCTACTTGAATGAAACATACAAGAAACTTTAAAATAGAATAATTTCCTCTATCTCATTCCATGCTTTGTGTTCTTGTGAATTTATATTTTACTGTTACATATGGTATAAACAGCATAATCATTGTTAGTATTTTAGCTTCAGACAAAAAGGTTTTTAAATAAATTACATATTGGCTGGGCACAGTGACTCATGCCTATAATTCCAGCACTTTGGGAGGCTGAAGTAGGAGTATTGCTTGAGCCCAGGGGTTCGAGACCAGTCAGAGCAACATGGCAAAACCTCACCTCTACCAAAAATACAAAAATTAGCTGGGTGTGTGGTGCACACCTATAGTCCCAGGTACTTGGGAGGCTGAGGTGGGAGGATCACTTGAGCCCGGGAGGCAGAGGTTGCAGTGAGCTGAGATCGTGCCACTGTACTACAGCCTGGGCAATAAAAAAAAAAGAAAAAAAAAAGACAGAGAGAAGAAATTAAATATTTATATGTGTTATGTACTACATGTGCATATATTATACTTTATAATAAATATAAATATTATATAGTACTATATAATATAAAATATATAATGTCATATTATATAAAGAAATCATATATATGCATATATGCACAATGCCTATTATAAAAAACATATTTATACATACACGCACAAACACTCACACCATCTCCAGGGGTATCTCTATCAGGTCTTGTCTGCACCTACTTTTTGTTTGTTTGTTTGTTTGCTTGCTTGTTTATTTTTGAGATGGAGTCTTACTCTGGCCCCCAGGCTGGAGGACAGTGGCATGATCTTGGCTCACTGCAACCTCTACCTCCTGAGTTCAAGTGATTCTCATGCTTCAGCCTCCCGAGTAACTGGGATTACAGGCGTGCGCCACCATGTTCAGCTAATTTTTGTATTTTTTGTAGAGACGGGGTTTTGCCATGTTGGGAAGATATACTACTCCTGAGCACTCAGGGAAGACTCACGGAAACAACAATGTGTGCTTGGAGCCCTGCTCTGTGGCTGGGGCTCCTTCAGATTGTGACTTACCATGCTTCCCATATGAAGCTATTAAAAGGTCATTGAAATTTTTGTGACTATGTTTCAGGTATATTCCTCTCCTTCTTGAAGTTCTGCCAGGTATGAAACCAGTGGTGTGTCTCTTCTCTCTTGAAAAGGATACGTTGCTCTCTGGTATTTAATTCACGTGACTTTCTTTGTCTTCTTTTCTAAAGGGCTTTAAAAAATTATTATTCTGTTGCTTTTCCAGCCTTTTTGTTGTTAGGGTGAGAGCAGCTGTCTCTTGCTTCTTTCTACATGTGAATTAGAGCAGAATTTTCTAAATTCTTTAGAGTTAAAGGGACTTTACATTTAGGACAACTTTAACCCTAAAGTCTTGAATTTGTCTTATTACATGTTTTTTCCTCAAAATTCAGATTAAATATCACTTCATCATGTTGAAGCCTCCTCTAATGATCTTTTTATTTCTTATATCTTTATTTCTAATTGTAAATCATTTTCTTCATGAGATTTTCAGTAGTTGTCATAGTGATGGGACTAGTACTCTGTGATTAATGTGGCTGTTGTAACCCACAGAAAACAGGGACAGTTAGGGAGAGAAATTTTCAGGATAGTAGTTGACATTAGATTACTTAATGCATGTTTTTGTCTCCTTGAATTTCTTTTGTTGTCTTTTACTAGGAATGGCCCTATTCTTTGGCGTAATGGCTTTCCCATACCCGAGATGTCCCTCAGCAGTATCTCTCTCTTACTCCAGATAGGCAAGTGATCTAGGCTATGCCAGTCATAGTACTCTATACCTAGTACTAGTATAGATATTATTCAGTGCTATCTGGTTGGAAGTGACAGTATCCCAACTTAAAGAAGCTTAATTAAAATGAGTAATTCATTTGTTTATGTAACTGATAAGTATAGGAACTTTGTTTCAAAAATCAAACCACAAGCATTTTTTTTTCAGTATGTGGAAATTTTCATTTAATAACAAAAACGATAAATGTTAATGTTGGGGCTTAGAAACCAATGCCCCAAAATATGACATTTTGACATGCTGAACTGAAGAAGCCTCAAGGTCCCTCTAATCTGGGTCTCCCCCAAAGCATAGGATAAAGTTGATCTCTGAAGTTCCTTTATCTGCCTAAAGTTTGGGCCCGCAAAGGAAAATAATTGGTTTTTCTTTCCGTTACTCTGGTCTCATTATCTGTTGAAGAAAGAAGATCAAGAATGTGAACCAAACCTGAACAGACCCTTTGGCAAGCTGATGGCTGTCTCTTAGACTTGTTCAAACTCCAATATAGCAATTTACTAGTTCACCTCTGTTCCCATCCATTCTGCCTGGTAATCATTTATTATTCCTCCCCAGAATTCCTCTTCTCCCCACCTCCCATAACCTCTTTGGTCACCCAAGTCCCCATTCTTTCTATAACCTCAAGATGGAATATAAACTTCTGTACCTCACTGGGGAGTTGGGTCTTCATTCTGAAGGCTCCTTTGCATACACAGTAAATAATTTGTATGCCTTTTCTTTTATTAATCTGCCTCATGTCAGTGGTTTTTGAACCTCCAGGAGGCCAAGTTTCTGGGTCCCTACATTAATGTTCTATTCTTGTACTATTTTAGATATTAGGTTACTTAATAGGTTCCTTAGGATGTGATTTAATTACAAGTACCTTAACAATTGGCCAATATCCTGCAATTAAATTGTTGTATGCCCTTCATTTTGGGGAAGGTACCTTAAATCTTAAGTGGACAGTGCCAGAAATGCTGTGATTCATTAACAAAAATCTGATTGTTATGAAGAAGCATATCTGTGGCAATAATAAATTGCTAATTTCAAATGGTCTAGTCTTAGGGATACAGCATCAACAGAATGCAGGCTGTCAGAGAATCTGTTTACCTGCCCTTTCTTTTTCTTGTTTCCCCCTTCTTGAATTGGAATGCATGTAAAATGTTTATTAGAAGGCATACAAAGAAGACAGTAAAACTAAATAAAATGACGATTTATTAGGACAGTATAGGCCAACGAAGAGTCTCTGAGATGTCGTAGCCTCTTCTGATGGTGAGCTAGTTTCTATTTAAATCATTTAGTAGAAGAGAATTCCCCAGGATGAGGATCTGACTAAGCCTGACAGACTCTGGGGCAGGGTTACTGCCTCTCCAGGGCTCTTCAGTTGGTGGGTTGTGATGATAACACCAGCTTTGAGTACAGGAGATTTTCATTTGATGAGTGGTCTGAACATCTACTTAGTGGTTATAAAATATTTGCTGCTGAAAGCCACAGAGCATTGATAAACAGATCCTGGACAGCTGAGTTATTGCAATCTACTTAACATGAGGAGAACAAATTATGAGTCAAATGTTCCTGTTTAATAACCTTACTCGGGGCAGAGAGAGCTGCTCAAGGCTGACGTTAACCCTGCATGCACTGCACCAGCCAGGGTTCCAGAAAGGGCTATGCAGGCATTGAAGCAATTCAGGTGGGTTTTCCATTAGGACTAAGGTACTCAGAGAGGAAATTTAAAAGGGTCCATCTGGTAAAGGAAATAAACAATTTGTAAAACTGCTGTATGGTATTGAATATACTACCAAGACTCCCTCTGTGACTTATATTTCATCTTCCTTAGATTACATGTGTTTGGGCTTATTAAATCTTGTCTTCAGCATAATACTGTATTCTTTTATTTTATTGGGGGAAGGGAAGAGATAATTGTCTGTTTTCTATTAGTCATTTGAACCTAGGTCAATTATTTCAGCCCAAGTACTATAAATACTTTCATTGAAAACTGACTCCTTTTCTCTACTTTCAAGATTATGCTTTACTTTAACACGTGCAGAAAGGGATGGATTCATCTCATTCATGGGAAACAGATGAGGAATACATTTTCTGTGAATGCTATTTCAAAAAGTAACTTAGTTTTAAGTAATATTTGTTTCTTAGCTGGCTCCTAAACATGCATTTGGGAGCATGTATGGAGGGCACATGTTTGAGGGTGAGTTAAAGTATTTCAACTGGGCAGTGGGAAAATGATTTTTTTGGTGCTTATGACTTGAATATTGTTCCTAACATTTGATTAATCAGGGCTGTAGAGTGAAGTTATATTTGAACCTTAGCCAAACTGGAGCATCACATTTCTGTGCTACAGCACTTCGTTCACTATCGCTCCACCTCCAGGCTCACCTCCGCCTCCCGCAGCAACAGGCACATGCATACACACATGCATGCACACAGTGTACGCTGGACGTGGGCTCTGACTCTTGAAGCCTTTATTCCTAAAGGTCATTTTTTCATTCTTTTTTTTGACCCCAAGCCTGGAATTGCTGCTAGAAATCTGCTCACAGTATCCAGAGATTTTACAGACATAGAATTAGATAATAAAGGCATGCCAAAATACGTTTCTAAAAAATGTCCAGAACTGAATTAAGGCCACATAGTAATTTTTTTTTATTGGCATACTCCCAATAGCTTCAAATTGGTTTTCCTGAGCCAAGAATGTCCTTAAATGAAATGCAGTGTGCTAGGAAGTCTTTTAAGACCTTTTCACCTCAAAGTGCAAACCTCTGAATGGGGCCCGAGAAAGCAAAGTCTAGATTTGGCATGCCACTTAAATCATGATTAGTAGAGAGTATCAGCATACTAGAAATAGCTGTATTTGTGAACCTCCTGTTCTTCAGCTCTTGACTGCCAGCCAAGCCCCAAATCAATCCCAGAGAATGAAAACTAAGATAATAATGAGAAAATGGACTTTTCATGCCAAAAACTCAGGAAAGCATCTTATTCTCCATATGTTGACTTTAGAGCACATAAAACAGGGAGCAGTGCCCCTGGCCTGCTGGTCCTGTCTTCAAGACAGTTTGCCATGCCACTATAGATATATCCTCCCTACTGTTCAGGTCTCAGTTCCCTTATCGGGAACCTGGGAGCAATTGTGCTAATGTCCCCACGTGGAGCATAACACATTTCTTATACTTATATACTGGTGGATATTTTGGGGAATAAGGACTTTTTTAGTAGATATTAAGCCTCACTCCGGCTCTGAGTTAGTATGCGACAGAATTGATTTTTTTCTTTCCTTTGAAATGTGTCCTTGTGCATTACTTGACAAGCTGTTGTGAAATGCTTAGAAAGCTCTCTTGTTTTGAGGCTGCACTTGCTTGGGTCTACATCTGAACTGGGTGGGGATGGACACACTCAACTTTTCCTTCCTACATAGCTGAGTGGGCGTTTACTTGCTGCTGCTATTTGTTATGAAGAATCAGCCATAAATCAGTACTCATTTTCCAATTTTTTCTTATTGATGAAATTGCTGTAGGAAAACGGCTCGTCTCCCAAGCTCCCGGAGCCCTGCAGGACTGAAAGCTGCATACAATAAAAGTTGTTTTGACAAAAAACTGACCAAACGTGACAATGGACAGAGGGGAAACACAGAAGGGAGGGGAAGGGGGTGCGCTTGCTTGTCTGTTTTGAGCCAAGGAGCTCTCTCTCCTTTTTTCTTTGTTAAATTACTTTTTCATATGAAGGACACAAAGGGAACGGCCCCTACTGGCAGCCAGAAGGCAGAAAACAAACCCTTTGAAATTTCTAATTTGTTTATAGATGGTCCTCCAGGAGCCGCTGGAAAATAATTTTGTCTGCCAGAGACAGCGAACAGCTACCCGAGGGTGTTGTGCTGAAAAAAAATGACTCTCTAGTTTTGGTCCTTGAATGTCTTATTGTTCAACACTCAGTAGTTGTTCTGAAATCAGTCATCTGACAGAGAAAGAAAATGAAAGAAAAATCTCCTCCCTATCCTCTGACCTGAGTTTCTAGGAAAGGTACTTAAATTTTTTTTTATTTTGATGTGACTTTAAACTGTGTGTTGATTAATTTTCAAGCGACGCAAAGGTTTGTTAATCTTGCCTCCTAACATGTCTTTTTCTCTCTGGGGGAGGATGTTAATTTTCATGGATACTTTCTGGACTAGTCACTTTGCACAGTTCAAAAGATGCTGTCTTCTCTCTGGGATATGCTATCAAGGTGAACTGCTTTTCTTGATAATGCCATAGATTCCACAGATCTCTCACACTGCAAGCCTAACCTGAGAGTGTTTCCAAATGTGAGGAAGATGTGGGTTTGGAGGTAATCAGGGGATCTCAGTTCTCTAGCATAAGAGGTTTTCTAGAAGCTTACCCCTCAGTTTTCCTGTTTGCAAAATGTTTTCTTCAATTTATGGTGATGTGGAGGTGCCCTTACACCTGATATAGGTGAGCAGCAATGTTTTCACAAAAACTTAGAACACGAATTTGAGGGGAATTTCTTCTATAATATTTTTATTTTATAGATTAGAGAATTGAGCCCTAGTGACTTGGAGGAGGCATGGCTGTTGGGGATAGAGTTATGATTACGATTCAGGTCTTGTCTGTTAGCCTGCTACTGCTTCCACTATTCCTTCCATCTTTGTGGCACTGGAAGAGGTAATTATGTCAATTTTACATGAATCTCTCTGAATTCAAAGATTTGACTCCTACTTATAAGCCCAGCAGAGGGCCAGCTATTTGTCTTCTGAAGATGGAGAATAATCCAATTGGTTCCATCCAACTGTTTGTCACTGCAGCCTATGCCTGCAGTACTGAAAATAGCTAGTTACGCAATTCTGAAGATTGGTACAACCAAAACTTTAAAGTCTTGGAGTGTACTGAGCTCTCAGTGTCAACTGATTATTCTTCTCTATTTTCTTAATGTACTCTTGTTTCTCAAGCCTCTAGTGTCCTTCAAATTCATATCCTACCACCTTCCTTCTAACTCTCATTAGGTGACCTCACTTTTAAATTTACAGAGAAAAGACACCATCAGCCAAGGTCTCCTTCTAACTCCTTCTGCACCCACACACTTGCATCTGTATCTATCCTGTTTTCCTACATATATCTGTAGAATGTGTATCTTTTCTCCTAAATAAATGTCCTCTCTCTTCTGTGTTCTTAATTCCATTGTTTGTGCTTTTGCAGAGGCCTCACTCCATTAATTGTGCTCCTTCTTCCTTATCTTTAGCTTTGCTCTCTTCAGTTATTCTTTCCAGTCTATAGGTAAGCCACTCCCACGGACCCCAGATCTTCCTTTAGCTATTGCCTTATTTTTCTTTCTCTTTACAGCAAAACTTACTGAAATAAGAGGTCTATATGTTACTTTCATTTATTCACCTCTTAATCACTCTTTAACCCAAAGTAATCTGAGTTATGCTCCTGCTACTCTTATCAGCCTACTCCTGTAGGTCACAAGAAATAAGCTTGTTGTGAAATTTATACAATAGATGCGTTTCAGGCATAATCAAATTTAATCCCCTCACAGCATTTGACACTGGTAATAACTTCCTCTAACTTAAGACAATCTCTTCATTCGTTTATGTGGTGTCATATACTCCTGGTTTCTCCCATAACTCTCTGGCCCCTTCCTCTCAGTTTTCCTTGTGTTCTCATCTTCATCTGTCTAAGTCTTCAGTGTTGGTGTTGGTCACAATCTCCTCTAAATGTAAGAGCATATCTATTTCAGTGTGTTTAATTTTCCATCCATATTCTGACATTTTCAAAATTTTTATTTCCAACACACATGTCTTTTCTAAACTTTAGATCCAGTTAAGCAATTGCCTACTGAACATATTTTCTTGGTTTTCTACAGGTATTTGCAACTCAGTATGGAACAATTTATTTTTTATTTCAAACCTGTTCTTTCTCCCATGTTACCCATCTCAGCTGCCCAGGCCAGTAATCTGAGATTCCTCCTTGATCTCTTCCACTCACCAACACATTTCATCCAATGTCTTAAGACATTTTCACACAGCCCTAAGTATTTATCAAATCCATACAATTTCCCCACATACCTTAATCCCAGTCACTGTTCTCTCTTCCTTGGATTATTCCATGGACTTTAAAATAATTTCTTTATCTCCTGTATTGGTCCCAATTTATTTTCCACACTATAGACAGAGCGATATTTTTAAAATAAAAGTCTGTACAAGTCATTGTCTTATTTCAAGCTTCTCAATAGCTTTCCATTGTTCAAAAAAGACAATGTTTTGACTCCTTTATGCAGGTTACGTGACCTGCTTCTACGTATTCGTTCTCTTTTAATTGGCAAGTTTTTTTGAACTTGTTCTCTTCACTTTAGCCATGGTGCTATAGTTTGAATATTCCCTCCAAAACTCCTTGAAACTTAATTGACATTATAACATTAAGAGGTGATTAATGCCATTGTCAAGTGAACGGGTTAGTTGTCACAGGAGTGGGTTCCTGATGAAATGATAAATGTGGTCCCCATTCTTCCTCTGTCCTGTACTCTTGCTCACTGTTGCCCTCTCTCACCATGTGATGCCTTCCACCATGTTATGATGCAATATGAAAAGCCTTACCAGGTGTGGCCCTTGATCTTGAACTTCCCTGCCTCCAGAACAGTGAGCCAAATAAATCTCTTTTCTTTCTAAAGTGTCCAGTCTATGGCATTCCATTATAGCAGCAGAACACAAAACAGAAAATTAGTACTGCGAATGGAGTTGTTGCTATAATAGCTTTAGGACCTAATGTTGTTTTCTCTCTTGGGGTTTTGGACTTAGGACCAGTTACCCTCTTTTCTTGCCTCTTTCTCCCTTTTGGAATGGAAATATCTATCCTATGCTTGTCCCACCATAGATAACTTGTTTTGATTTCACAGGCTCACAGCTAGAAAGAATGTGTCTCCAGATGAATCATGCCTTGAGTCTTACCCATATCTGATTTAGATAAGACTCTGGACTTCAGATTTTTGAGTTGGTGCAAGAAGTTGAGACTTTGGGGGCTATTGGGATGGAATGGATATATTTTGTGTGTGAGAAGTACATTGAGGGCCAGGGCAAAATGCCATAATTTTAACGTCTTCTCAAAACATCATGTTAACATTTAATTGCCATTGTAACAGTATTAAGAAGTGAGGCCATTAAGCAGTAATTAGGCCATGAGGGTCCCACCCTCGTAAGTGGATCAATGCCATTATCACAGAGATGAGTTAGTTATCATGGGAGTGGGCTCCTGATAAATGGGTAAGTTTGATCCCCATTTCTCTCTCTTGTCATGATATGCCTTCCACTGTGTGATCACGCAGCAGGAAGGCCCTCACAAGATGCAACTCCTCAGTCTTGTACTTCCCAGCCTCTAGAACCATAAGCCAAATGAACCTCTTTCTAAGTTACCCAGACTGCAGTATTCTGTTATAGCAGCAGGACATAGACTAAGACACATGGTAAACTTCTTTCTAATTCCTCCAGTATGCCATGCTTTTGCTCTTTCAATGAGTAAGGGATTACTGAGTATAAATATGTGTCAAGAACTATGCAAGGTATTCACGTGTAGACCTTTTATATTTGTCTTCACTGTTTCCTCTGTCTTCACTCTTTCTTTCATTAATCCTCTTTTGAATATATCTAAATCTCACTCCTCATTCTAGGCTTCCCACAGGAAGTCTTTCCTGATATTTTTCATATTACACGTTTCTGCTATGTGCTTCCATGACACTTTGAGTCTCCTCTATGGCAGTGTTTGCTATTCTCTTTTATAATTGCTTGTTTAATTACCAGTCTTTCACACTAGGTTTTATGAGCAGATTATATCTGCATTCACTACTATGTTTCTATCATCTAGAAAAAACAGAGAGGCTTAGTAAATATTTATTGAATAAATAGATCAGTGAACATTTATAAGGGTTGGAGAAAGAATGTGCATTATATTATTTATAGTATCACCATTCAACTAAATGACAATAATAATGATAATAATATCAACATGCCTTCTGCCCAAGGAGTTGAGGAAAGTTATTTTTAAATTTCATCCTGGCCAGGTGTGGTGGCTCATGCTTATAATCCCAGCACTTAGGGAGGCCAAGGTGGGTGGATCACTTGAAGCCAGGAGTTAGAGACCAGCCTAGCCAACATGATGAAACCTCATCTCTACTAAAAATACAAAAATTTAGCCAGGCACCGTGATACACACTTGTAATCCCAGCTACTCAAGAGGCTGAGGCACAAAAATTGCTTGAACCCAGGAAGTGGAGGTTGCAGCGAGCCAAAATCATGCCATTGCACTCCAGCCTGGGCCACAGAGCAAAATTCTGTCTCAAAATAAATAAAACAACAAAAAAATGTATGTGTGTATATATATATACATACACACACACACACATACAAAATGTAATCTTTATTTTGAAGATTTTACATGTTTGGAGAGATTTGGCATAAGGAAAAGGTAAGATAAAGAAATTTGTTGACCCTGCATAGTTATAAATGTCTATACAAGGTCCCAAATCAGTACCACACTGGCATAATCTGGGGAGGGCTATAGCAGGGGATGTACTTATTGTTCTTCTGTCCTGAAAGCTAGGTACTCAGGTAGTACTTGTGTGGGTGTGACATCCAGATTCTCCCTCAGGTATCCAGAATAGGAAAGGAAAAGAGAAAAGTAAAAAGGAAACACAGAGGTTTGTGGTGATTGTAGAAGTTCTTTAAACTGTATGTTTTTATTCTTACAGTTTAATTTCAAAGCTTAATGGTCTGTAGTACATTTAACCTGTGATAATGGATAAAGCAACATTCATTGCAAGGTTGCCAAATACAAGGTGCTCTTATTAGTATAAAATTACCTAGAGGTGCAAAAATAAAGAATGACAGAGAATGACTTTAGAACACTACAAAGTTAATGAGCATAGACGTAAAGAGCCTAGGGCTAAAAGGCAAAGCTTAATATTTGTGTAAGGAATAGCATAGTGATCATTAATAAGACTGATAATACATCATTAGTGGAATCAGTGCTAGCAAAGAAGCAAAGATTCCAATACTAATATTCTAATAGGTTGTTTGTAGTCTGTGTGGCTATTGTAAGCAATCCCCTGGAAATATTTGCATATCAAATCTAACGGCAGATTAGATTTAATAAAAGCTATACTCTCTATTGAATTTTACCATATGCCCCAAACTGTGCTAAGACTTTATAAACATTATTGGATTTAGTCTTCACAACTACCAAGAAGAGGATATTCTTATTCCCATTTCACATACTAACTGTGGTCAGATGTAGTGGAGTGGGGACTATGACTCCATAGCCTGTCTTCTACATGTCTATTTTATCCAGTTATTCCTTTTCACAATTACTAAGAAAATACACCCAATTGGTATACATTTATTTCTCATATTAATGGTTTCATTCAAGTTATACAATTCATGTCTTACTAAAATAAAACCATTTAGGTTATGGAAAAGTCCTTTGCTTAATGTGACACATGCAGTGTGGGCATGATAGGGTGGTTGTGAAGACGAGAAAAGAGACTGGAATGTGATCTGTAAGCTTCCTTCCAACCCTAAGATTATGATTCTTCAATTGGAGTGATTTGATGTGCTTAGATGAACCACTTATCCTAATGTGTTATTTGTAATTTATATCATCACTTTAAAAACATTGGGCAATATTCCTAGAAGATCCCTGTTAGTATGCCTTAAATGGATAATACTTCAAGCTAGCAATTAAAAAACACTTATTGAAACAACTCTATGTATCTATTTTTTACTAGGCATTGCAGGCATTGTTTTAAGCAGTATCAAGTTCAGCAAGTGTGATAGACATCAAAACAATAAAATGAAATGTAAAGTATTAAGTACCATACTTAATACTGTAGCAGGGATTTGTTAAGCTGGCCCTGCCATCATCCGTTCCCCTTTTCCTAATGGCAAAAATTTGCTTTTTCTCAAAGGAATCTATTCTGCTTGTGACAATGAGTTATATCAAACACAGGTGTGGGTCCAACACTGACACATAGCCATCAGAAAGTACTCCATGCCCACATTTCTCAGCTCATCCCAAATTTATTCAGGAATGGGCACATGACTGAAACCAAACCAACTGCATTCTCTTTCTCAGGAATTTAAATCTTATACTAAATGACACAAGGGTAGAAAACAGTAGTTGTTCCATTCTGACGAAAATGCTCTAGAGAGATGCCTATTGTTTTTCAGCACCAAAATTCCTAGGACTGCGCTGTTCCTGACCTTCCTGAGACTTGACAGTCCAATTCCTCCTGCCAGTATGAGAGACTTTTAGTTCATCAGTGAATTCTGTTATATAATTGTGCCTGCCTGCCTTTCTTTCTTTCTTTCTTTCTTTCTTTCTTTCTTTCTTTCTTTCTTTCTTTCTTTCTTTCTTTCTTTCTTTCTTTCTTTCTTTCTTTCTTTCTTTCTTTCTTTCTTTCTTTCTTTCTCTCTCTCTCTTCCTTCCTTTCTTTCTTTCTTTCTTTCTTTCTTTCTTTCTTTCTTTCTTTCTTTCTTTCTTTCTTTCTTCCCTTTCCTTTCCTTTCCTTTCCTTTCCTTTCCTTTCCTTTCCTTTCCTTTCCTTTCCTTTCCTTTCCTTTCCTTTCCTTTCCTTTCCTTTCCTTTCCTTTCCTTTCCTTCTTTTCCTGTCTTCTTTCCTTCCTTCCCTCCCACCTTCCTTCCTTTCTTCCTTACTTCCATCCTTTGTTATTTTTAGTGTTTTCTTGTTTGTTACTTGGAGTCTCTTTTTGTTGTTGTTGTTTTTTGAATGGAGTTTTGCTCTTTTTGCCCATGCTGGAGTGCAATGGAGCGATCTCGGCTCACTGCAACCTCTGCCTCCAACTCAAGTGATTCTCCTGCCTCAGACTCCCAAGTAGCTGGGATTACAGGCACACACCACCACGCCCAGCTGATTTTGTATTTTTAGTAGAGACAGAGTTTCACCATGTTGGCCAGGCTGGTCTTGAACTCCTAACCTCAGGTGATCTGCCCGCCTTGGCCTCCAAAAGTGCTGGGATTACAGGCGTGAGCCACTACACCCAGCCTCTTTTTGTTGCTCATAATCAAGAAATCCTGGAACAGAAATTGGTATCAGGAATGGTATAACAAGCAAACCCAAAAGATTATTCCACCTCTGAGAAGTTGTTTCTACTAAACTGTCAGAAACAGCTTCTTATAATGTCTTTGCTACTTTTTTTTCTTGATATAGAAATATACCTACAAAAACTAATTTTGGAAGGTTTTACAGGAAATATGAGGATTTGGGAATTTGTTAATTATTTTCTTTTTAAATTAATAAACTTTATATCTTAGAGTTAGTTTAGGTTCATAGCAATATAGAGCAGAAAGTATAAAAAATTCTCATATACCCTTCTTCCACACAAGCACAACATTCCCCTCTTGATTGTTTTTTAAATGTTTCAATAAGATATTGTAATATGAGATACGTTTCCAGCTCAGGTCTAAGCTGGACTGTCTGGAAGCAGAGAGATAAGCAGAGGGCTCTCCTGTAAGAACATTTTAAGTTAAGTGCAGTGAGCATGTACCATCATAAAGGCCTCTCATTAGGAGATAGCAGTAGAAAGAGTAACTCTAACTCTAATAGAGGTTTAGAGACCATGACTTGACAAGTTCTTTGAACGCAATTAATAGTCTGTGGATTTTCTGGCAAGATAATTGTGCAGTGGTCAAGTGAAGTTTTAAAGTACTTATTTCCCCAAGGTCTATGTCTATAATCTGTTATACCCTAGAAATTATTCCCCTAACAGGAATTACACTGCTGTGGCAATTAAACTCCCAGAAAATGAATATTCTTCAATACTTCTATCATACGTGCTCATGAAGAGCAATGAACAAGAATGAACAAGAATGGTCTTCCCAGAGGACAGGCCAAAGGGCAGTTATAACACTCGACCTAGCAAACCACTTTATTTCCTAGATAGGACATCATTACAATCCCTATCTGGCAGGATATATGTTTTGCAGCAGTAACCATGGTATTGTAGGTGGTTTCTAAATGGTAGTGCTTGGTATATTTCTCTTGTTTTACCATCACCACTGTATATTGGGTTCATTGATGTGGTTAATTTCACAGGCTGCTATATCATTAAGAGCCTCATTTGCTTTGATTGAGACCAGAGGTCCTGAACATGGAGCTAGACATAGCAATTGGGAAAACTTTTGGATTCTGTCTTTTGAATGGTGTATTTTTGGTTGTTGGTAGAAAAGTTCATGATGATGGTATTTTTGAAAAGGTGAGGAAGCTGTAGACGAAAAGCTGGAAGCCAGCAGAGATTGGTTCATGAGATTTAAGGAAAGAAGCTATCTCTATAACATAAAAGTGCAAGGCGAAGCAGCAAATGTTGATGTGGAAGCATCAGCAAGTTATCCAAAAGCTCTAGCTGAGATCATTAATGAAAGTGCCTGTACTAAATAATAGATTTTTAATGTCAACAAAACAGTCTTCTATTGGGAGAAGATGCCATCTAGGGCTTTCATAGCTAAAGAGGAATCAAAGCCTGGCCTCTAAGCTTCAAAGGACAGGCTGACTCTCTTGTTAGGTTAATGTAGTGAGTGAATTTAAGTTGAAGCCAATGCTTACTTGCCATTTCAAAAATCGTAGGACCCTCAAGAATTACGCTAAATCTACTCTGCCTATGCCCTATTAAATGGAACATCATCTGCATGGAGATGTCTCTTGATGGCATGGTTTCCTGATTACTTTAAGCCCACAGTTGAGACCTACTGCTCAGAAAAAAACAAAAACAAATCAAAAGGAAAACAAATAAACAAAAAACCCCTGCTTTCAAAATATTACTGCTCATTGACAACACACCTGGTAACTCAACAGCTCTGATGGGGCTGTACCAAGAGATTAATGTTTTCGTGTCTGTTAACACAGTATCCATGCATCAAGGAGTAATTTTGACTTTCAGTCTTATTATTTAAGAAATACATTTCAGAAGACTATTGCCACCACAGATAGAGATTCCTCTGATAGATTTGGACAAAGCTGATTAAAAGCCTTCTGGAAAGGATTCACCATTCTAGATGCCATTAAAAACATTTGTGATTCATGGGAGGTGGTCAAAATATCAATGTTAGCAAGAGTTTGGAAGAGGTTGATCCCAACCCTCATGGATGACCTTGAAGGGTTCAAGACTTCAGTGGGGGAAGTAACTGCAGGTGTGGCAGAAATAGCAAAAGAACTAGAATTGAAGTGAGGTCCAAAGATGTGGCTGAATTGGTACAATCTCATGATAAAATTTTAATGGATAAGAAGTTGCTTCTTATGGATGAGCAAAGAAAGTGGTTTCTTGAGATAGAATCTATTCCTCATAAAGATGCTGTGAACAATGTTGAAATGATAACAAAGGATTTACAATATTCATACACTTAATTGATAAAGCAGTGATAGGGTTTGAAAAGGTTGCCTCCAATTTTGAAAAAAGTTCTACTGTTGGTCAAATGCTATCAAATAGCATTGCATGCTACAGGGAAATCTTTCATGAAAGAAAGAGTCAATCAAAGAGGTAAACTTCATTGTTGTTTTATTTTATTTTTTATTTTTTATTTTTTATTTTTTTGAGACGGAGTCTCGCTCTGTCACCTGGGCTGCAGTGCAGTGGCTGGATCTCGGCTCACTGCAAGCTCCGCCTTCCGGGTTTACGCCATTCTCCTGCCTCAGCCTCCCGAGTAACTGGGACTACAGGCGCCCGCCACCTCCCCCGGCTAGTTTTTTGGATGTTTTAGTAGAGACGGAGTTTCACCATGTTAGCCAGGATGGTCTCGATCTCCTGACCTCGTGATCCGCCCGTCTCAGCCTCCCAAAGCGCTGGAATTACAGGCTTGAGCCACCGCGCCTGGCCCATTGTTGTTTTATTTTAAGAAATTGCTGCAGTTACCACAGCCTTCAGCAACCACCAACCTTATCAGTCAGCAGCCATCAACATTGAGGCAAGGTTCTCTACCAGCAAAAATATGACAGCTTGCTAAAGACACAGATGATTGTTAGCACTTTTAGCAGTAAAGTATTTTTTAAATTAAAGTATGCACATTTTTAAGACATAATACTATTGCACACTTAATAGACTGCAGTATAACTTTCTGCAGTCTATTAACTGGGAAACCAAAAAGTTTGTGTGACTTACTTTATTGTGCTATTCACTTTACTGTTGTGGTCTGGAATGGAACCAGCAATAGCTATGAGGTATGACTATGGTATGAATGTGAGCCAGAGAAGGAGTGTAATGCAATGAAAACCTGAAATCTGCTCAGCATCCCTTATTCTTTCTTTTATTTCTATTTATTTTTTTGAGACAGGGACTTGCTCTGTCACCTAGACTGGAGTGCAGTGACACAATCATAGCTTCCTGTAGCCTCAAACTCCTGGGCTCTAGCAATCCTCCCACCTCAGCCTCCCAAGTCACTGAGACTACTGGTGTGCACCACCATGCCCAGCCTTCTTTTAAATAAAGGTTATCCCTATTCCTGGGGGGTGACTATTCATTTGTTTGGTGAAGATTGACTATCACCCCTTCATCTAGTACTCCTCCCCCGACTATGGGATTAGGCATCTAATCTAGGGTGTTCAATATTAAATTTCTCCTTTTACCTAGTCACAGTGACTGATTTAGGGTTGGACATGCAGGCCAAGCTAACTAGAGCCCTCTCTGTGGCATCCTTGTTAACACTGTTGGAGAAAAAGCTTTCTTTTTACTGGAATTGCTAAACAAATAAGATGTGTCTTGGTCTGCCCATAACCGTAGGTCTACCATGTGAAGAAAGCCTTTCTGAGAAATGAGAAAGAGATAAAAAGAGAGATAGCAAGGGAGCTGAAACTCTGTTTACATATTGTGAGCTGTAGAATACCCAAGGTCATTTTTTTTTTCCTAAGCTAGTTTGCATACTGTCTTATACACAAAGTATGTATGAGAGAGCAAAGAAGGATAAATACTTAATTATCTGCCTGGGGACGTCTTCAAAGAGGACAAGAATTTTGAGATGAGTTTTGAAGAATGAGCAAGGGTTTTCCGGTCACAGAGCATGGGAAATGCATTCACTGAGTGGTAACAATGATGAAAGTTCAGGGGAGAGACGACTTTCTCGCTACCCTCTGAGGGTTCGATAACTGAGTCTATGGTATAAACCGACAACAGGAAGATCAATGGGAACAGTGTACAAATTTATAATGTGCACAGGACATTACAGAGAAGAAAAGTGAACACACCCCAAACAGTGAGATTTACGGGCTTATACACGGTCTTTATAGGGAAGGGGGTTATAGAAAACTTATGGGAAAATAAATAATTTTGAGGAAAGATGACTGGGATCTTCAAAGAACAGGTGACAGTCTGTGATGAAGTCTGAGTATGGTGTCGATTTCCAGCCCCCTCTCCTGGGAGTTAATCTTCCCTGGTTGATGTGACTCCCAGGGAGAGGATTCATGACAATTGAGTTTCTTTTGGACATCTGTCTTTAGGCAGATAAGGGAAGCCCAGAGAAAGCCTCTCCCTATATTTGCTGCTTTATCAAATGCCTTCAGTTTGAAGTAATCAGCCTACGAAGCAGCATATTTTGAGGTGGCATTTCCTAAACTCCTTAAGGAAGACTAACAAGAATATATATTATATCAAGGGAATGTACATGCCAAATACTGGCATGTGGAGTGGAGAAATGGAGGCTAAATCTTGAAAGCTAGTTGGGGATCTGGTTATGAAGAGTTTGTTTGCTCTCTAGTTGGTGCAAGCATCATCTAGCATTAAGGTGTTTAAACAGAGGGGCCCCGGGTTCCCACCAGAAAAAGAGGCAGGATAGACAGAGAGCAGGCATGGCGGGAAGGGCAGAGGTACTGTGGCAGAAATGCCTGGAAGCAGATACTGGCTCTGTGTATTTACTTTGAGTGAATTATTTAACCTCTTCAGCCTCAATTTCTTCATCTGTTAACTGGGGGTGATACTAATAGCAATCATAGTGATTAGTTTATAGGGTTGTTATGAAAATTAAATAAGTCAGTATAAAACACCTATATAAGAACTTGATACATGGCAATTGCTCAATAGAGGTATTTGCTGTGATATAGAAATGAAACTCTGTAGAGAGAATTGAGGATTTGGGGACTGGGGGATTTAGGGAAAACTACTGATCACTTGCAAATGTTATACCTTTAACACAGGTTAGTTTCTCAGCCCAGCTAGCCATCTCCTAACAGACAGAGCAGTTCCAGGATAATAGGATGTAGGACAAGCATGTTTGAGTAGGAGAATAGAAACAAGAAAAAAGAAAAATTTCAGAGCTTGTGATGCCACCCAGAAGATGAGACTTGGACACATTTCTTTAATTAGAGGGCTTTGGTGGCCAGAAATAACCTGAGATCTCTGGGAACTTGTAGAGAATGGCTGTGGTTGGGGAGAGAGACTCTCAAGTTCAGTAGCCAATGGAAAAATCTTGCCTAGGGATGGGCTTGCCTGTAGCAAATCAGTGGAAGAGTCTTTGAAGATGTAAGAGATAGCTCTTCAATTGAAACTGCAGACAAGGGTCTGCAGGAGGCCAAAGCAACAGCTCTGAGGGCAAGGGGCCAGATGGCTCAGTTAACACCATAGTGAGAAATTCCACAGGATCCTTAATAACTCAGCTAGTGAGGGATTGAATTTGATGCCCTATCACCCAGAACACAGGTTTAGCAAATGCTTTAGCCCCAGAAGTCAGCAGCAGGGTAGGCAGTGCTCCTGAGGGCCACTACCAGGCTAAAGGCAAAGGCAGAGAAAAATTTAAAGGCACAGAAAGACAGGGAGGAAGCAAAGGAAGGAAAGAGCATATAAGAGCATCAAAAAGGAAAAAGTGAAAACAAAGGAGGGGGGAAAAGCCAAAGGAGCCATATAGGGTGGGAGAAGATGGATTGCATAAACACTTGATATATTCCCTAAAGATCATTTTCCTCCTCTGCCAGTAAGCATTCTGGGGAGGTGCAATCAAACCAGAAAATTCTACTATTAAGTATATTTTGCTTTTCTGCTGCCTTTATTTGAATGATTGCCTGTCTTGCTATTATATAGTTGAAATATATGTACAGAATTTTGCTATATTGTAAAAAATCAACATTCAACTTATATTTACCACATAAGTTGAAGCTACCCTTAGATCCTGCAGTCAGTCCTTGAAGACTTTCCTAACCATTGAATGCTCAAGTCTGGTTGAACCTACATGAGCAGTTTTAAATAAGACTATGAGGTGTGTCTCATAATCTGGACCAACAGGAGACTACTTTGAAGGCTGGAGTTGTCCAGCTTTCCATCGCTAATAGTATTTAAGATAGTGTCTGGCAAATAGTAGCTGTTCAATAAATGCTAATAAAGTAGGTGTCATCTATTTGTTGCAGCTTAAGGCACAATAGTAACTGAGGGAGAAAAAAGTTGTAGTTAGACTAACCTGGGTTTGAATCATAGCTCCATTAATGAATACTCTGTGATCTTGGGAGAGTCACTCTACTTCTATCAGCCTTGTTTCTTCATCTGCAGCACGGTGATAGTAGTAACACTGACTCTCCAGGATCCTACTGAAGATTAACCAAGTTGATGTGTAGTATGTGGTATGAAGTAAGTGCTCAATAAATGTTAGCTAAAAACAAAACCAAACCCTCCTTTCCAGTGTAGTTCCTTAAACTATTGTCAACCACAGTTTTAAAAATTCACAAAGTTTACAAATGTATGCTGTGTTGTGAAATTTGGAGAAAAATATCATCTCAAGCCTTATCATTTCCGTATCATTCTGCCCAGTTTCAGTATGAAACATGGCCTTCCGTACTTAAACAGCAGTTGGCCCTTGCTAGCTCTCTGATCCTAAACAAACTCCTTATTTAAATTCATCATAGATAGATTCAGGCTGTCTGGGATATCATTACATTTTTAATGTCTAGAACAGTGTGGTATATAGCAAGCATAAATTTTCAATATATCTGTACAATGGGATAAACTGAGATGATAGTGTTTTTTGAATACTCACTATGCACCACACTATTCTGAGTGCTTTCCATTTGCTAATTCATGGAATTCTCACAATAATTTTGTGAGGTAGATAAAGTTATCTTCTTCAGTTCATGTATGGACAAATCTGGGCAAAGACAGATGAAAGAAATTGGGCAAAATCACATAACTAGAAGTGAACAGAACCAAGATTCCTCCTTGATAGCCTAGCTCCAGAACCGAAGCTCTTAACCACAATGGTGTACTGACCCTCAGTGTGGATATTGTAATTGCCTGCTTAACCTCACGTTTTCATTCAGCTATTTAAATCTGCCCCCATGGGAAGCTCATGCACTTTGGAAAAAGCAAAGTAGGTCAAAGCTTAAACTGATGAACATGAGCTCATTTGCCAAACATGACCCAATTTAGGCCAATGAGATTTAAGACATTTTCTAGGAGTTTCCGGGAAAAGGTTTCCCAACTTTCTCATTTTTCCCAGAAAGCTTCTAGAAGCAATTCCCCCAACCCTTCCCTTCCCCAGCCCTCCCCTTCCCCAACCCTCCCCAGCCCTCCCCTTCCCCAACCCTCCCCAGCCTCCTCTCCCTTCTCTTTGTTGGCAGCCATTTTATGACTATGACGGAGAGCCAGCCTTAGGTGGGGAGGTGGGGGGGTGGGGGTGGGGGAGGGTGGGAAAGTCTTTTCCTGGAAACCCCTAGAAGCTGACATACAGGAAGGCAGAGTGATCGAGAGGGACTGGATCTCTATTGACACCATTGAGCCACCAAATCAAACCCTAACTTTTGATTTTGGCGAATTCAGTACAAAGAACTTTTTATTTTTCAACCAATTTAAGTTGTCAATGTGATGCTCCATCATTCCCTAATACTTTAGAATTTATGTCCTATAAACAAGGATATTCTCCCAAATAACCAAAATAGACCTATCAAAATCAGCATATTAACATTAATTCATTACTTTCATCTGATTCTCAAATCACATTCAAGTTTTGTCAATTGTCCCAATGATGACTTTTAGAACAAAATCATCCAGTCCAGAATTACGCATTGCATCTAGTTTTCATGTTTCTCTGCCCCCCTTTTTTTTTTTGAAACAGAGTCTCACATTGTTGCCCAGACTGGAGTACAGTGGCGCAATCTCAGCTCACTACAAGCTCCACCTCCTGGGTTCACACCATTCTCCTGCCTCAGCCTCCCAAGTAGCTGGGACTACAGGTGCCTGCCACCACGCCCAACTAACTTTTTCTATTTTTAGTAGAGATGGGGTTTCACCATGTTAGCCAGGATGGTCTTGATCTCCTGACCTCGTGATCCACCTGCCTCAGCCTCCCAAAGTGCTGGGATTACAGGCATGAGCCAACGCACCTGGCCTCTGCCACTTTTAATCTAGAACAGTCCCTTGGTCATTTACTTCTACGCTCTTGATATTTTTGAAGATTATGTGTTAGTTATTTTGTAGAATATCCCTCAATCTGAGTTTGTCTGGTATTTACTCATGATTAGATTTCATTTATATGTGTTTGGCAGGAATATTACAGAAGTGGTGCTGTATTCTTATCATTGCATCCCCTTGGTGGTGTGTGCGTCTGCATGGATGCCTTCCTCCCAGGTTCTACACCCCACTCCCGGTCATTCCACCACCTCTCCTGATGCTTAGGCTTCAGCTCTCTACTCTTGGCATCCACAGCTCCCCTCCCTGCACAAAGGCCTACTTTGCCTAGACTCCACCCACTGGCTTTTGAACTGAATTGTTGAGAGTTGGAAAAGAAAAGAAAAGAATGGAAAAAAGATGATAAGAAATAATAATAAGAAGACAAAGAGTAAATCTCCAATGTTTAAGCCCACCACATCTCTTGATTTTTAATTATAATAGCCAGTTGTCATCTTTGTAGCTTAAGGCAGTGTGAAGTATTTTATTTGTTTCTGCAAACCAAAACTTATTAACCAATATATAAAGTTCATGATAAATAGTAGGCAAACAAGAAGTGGAAGCTATTTTTGTGATACTGGTACAGTTGCCAAAAGGCATTAAGCTTGGAGTCATAAGATCTGAGCTTAATCTAGGAAATAACTGTGTCACATTGGACAAGACACTTACATTATTCAAGCCCCTGGTTCCTTATGTAGAGAGCAGGGACAATAATTCTTACTCTCTGAATTGCTATGAAGGCACTGTTATGGATCGAATTGAGTCCCCCAAAAAGGATCTGCTGAAGTCCTAGCTCCCAGCACTCAGAATGTGACCTCATTTGGAAATAGGATTATTGTGAATATAATTAGCTAAGTTAAAATGAGGCCATACCAGAGTAGAGTGGCCCTAATCCTTGCCCCACTGGTATTTTTCTAAGGAAATGGCCATGAGAATGTGCGGAGATGCGGGGGAGTGCATGTGAAGATAGTAACAGAGATTGGATTGAGGGCATCCACAAGCCACAGAATAGAAACGATTGTCAGTCATCACTGGAAGATAGGAGAGAGGCATGAAACAGATTCTCCCTCAAAGCCCTCGGAAGAAACCAACACCACGGACAGCTTGCTTTTGGACTTCTGGCATCCAGCACTGTGAAAGACAAAATTTCTGTTAAGACACCCAGTTTGTGATACTGTGTTATGGCACCTTTTGGAAACTAGTACACATGCTTTATAAAATTTAACGGTATAGAAACATAAGCAATTATTATCATAGCTTTCTAACTCTGCCATTGAGCATGAGATAAGTCACTTGAACATTTCAGTCCTTTCAAAATCTTTTTTGTATTGTACTTATATAAATGCTGGTAAAAACACAGAAGATTGTGGACAGTCAAGAAGATGATCCCCTTCTTGTTTATATCCTGTGACACAAAATCATCACCCCTTGACCTTATCAGAAAAAAAAAAACAAAAAACAAACAAAAAAAACCCTGATTCATCTTTAGGATGTCCCCTGAAGTTTAGGCCTCAGGTAATATTATCCAGACAAGATTGAACTTAGTCCTAAGGAATCTATAATACGTTTTTTCGGAGTCATGATGGTGTCTTTTTTGCTTCCTGAAGTAATACTAACAGTACAATTTTATTGAATAGTTACTTTGTGTCATATCACTTCAAGCACTTTGTGTTATCTTGTTTAATCTCCCCAACAATATTTTGTGGTAGATACTATTATTCTTCTTATTTTCTGCTTCAGGAAATGGAAGCATGAGAAATGTAGTAACATGCCTTGAATGATTCTGCTGGTAGGCAGTGGAGCTGAGTTTCCATCCAGGACTGTGGCTCGGCAACATGATCTCTAAACCACCACTATATACAGCCACTTAAAAGCACTTCTAAAAATCAATTCTACACTAAAATGTGGTTGTGGACTAAATCATAATATATCAATTTAAGTTAAATAGCAATTTGGAGAAGGAAACATAATAAAATAAATGGCAAATTTTACATGTATTTATATATGTTATACATTAGCAAGTAGAGACATATGGATATTTTGCATTGGTCAATAAGATATATACATCCATAACAATAGGAAATTCCTGGTTTATGTAAGTTCATCAAATATGTGCTTGAAATAGTACATCCTTTCTAGTTATTTCTTTGTAAAATTAATGTGCATTCACATAACTACCAAGTATAGTGTCATGAAAGAGAAGGCAAGCAATTTTTCTTTTTCTTTTTTTTTTTTTGAGATGGAGTTTTGCTCTCGTTGCTTAGGCTGGAGTGCAATGGTGCAAACTCAGCTCACTGTAACCTCTGCCTCCTGGGTTCAAGCGATTCTCTGTCTCAGCCTCCCAAGTAGCTGGGATTGGCACCATGGTGTTCACAAGGATGCACCACCATGCCCAGCTAATTTTTTGTATTTTTAGTAGAAATGGGGTTTCTCCATGTTGATTAGGCTGCTCTTGAACTTCCAACCTCAGGTGATCTGCCCGCCTTGGCCTGCCAAAGTGCTGGGATTACAGGTGTGAGCCACTGTGCCTGGCCCACAAGCACTTTTGATAAGGGAGGAAGAATGTATTTCCTTCACCCATTCTAGGTGTAGAGCAGATACTCCTATAACAAAGAACAGATTAACAAGAGAAAGGCATACAAATTGATTTAATATGTGTTTTGTATGACACAAGAGCCTTCATAAGAAAAGGAAGACCCAAAGAAATAGTTAAACTTGTTTATTTTTGTGCTTAGGTTTGAGAAAGAGTAGAAAGTCATGGAGAAATATGATTGGATAAAGGGGATATGATCTAATGGTAATAAACTATAGAAAACTCAGCAAGGCTTGTTGGTTCAGATTCTCCTCTGTGACCCTTTGTCTTCAGAGGTAACAACATTCTTTCCATTGGGGTATAAGGAGGGTACATTTCAGCTGAGGGTCTTACATTGTGCTTCAGGGTGAGGTCAGAAAATCCTCCCTAGATTTTAGGACCTGCTTCAGGGTACGAGGGATGAGGGGAAGGTGAGAATGACCTTTCTGCTTCTGCTATTTTTCTCAAATGCCGAAGTGCCATATTTGAGGATGGCATGTTCTAAACCCCATCAATAAGAAGTGTGATAAGATGAATTGTCACCAAGGAATGCTGCAGGAAGAGGAGCCCAAAATTATGATTCTTTCAGGAGAGTGTGGATGTGTCTATGAGGAGGCAGGTGGGCCCAAGGAGGTGTCAGATGTGGAATGAATCAAAGTGTGTGTAGCTTGTCAACTTTGGCCTTGGTGTCATGTCAGCATACTTCAGTAACAATAGGAGGCAGCCGCTAACCCCCACCAGGGATTGTACATCTCAGTTAAAACCAGTGAGGACAGTGACCAATGACCAGGAAAGTTATGTGTTTTCTGATGAGCTTCTCTTGGAAACTCTTCCTATAAACTCCTCTTGGATAGGAAAGAAAAAGAAGGAGAGAAAGTGCTAAATTTGTCAGTATGCCTGAAAAAGAAAATATCTGGAAGGACTAAAACTATGCCTTGAATTGGCACCATGATGTTTTCTGTCATTTAGCAAGGTGGTAGATAAAGAGCAAAGAGAAGTTGAGTTATAGACCATGAAATTAACACTAGTTAACACTTTTGCCTGCCTGAGTTTATGGTGATGAAGTTTGATCCTGCTACATTAATAATGAGGTGAATGTTCTTCAGCTACCTCATTTGTCTTGAGCATCGCGTTTGTGCCTGGCTTATGTTCGCTGAACTGCAGAATTTACTTATTTTATATTATCTCCCTGATCCTAGCTGAGAGTTACCACCAGAAGACCGCTCCCTGAAGGAGTAGACACATTCTGTTTCTCTACCAAGAAAGGAAAGGGCTAAGAAAGCTCCATTGAGCTACAGAGTTGCTGAGGAGGTGGATCTCTGTTTTTATCACAGTCATCATGTAACTCTCCAGTTCTGTTGTCTTTGATCATTTTACCTTGCAGTAATCCCTTCACTCATGCTATGTATTCAAATGTACACAGTATTTTAATGAATATAGGCTGTAATCTCTTGTCATGCCTCCTGGGTTAGGTAAAACTTCAATGGCACTGCTCCTTCATCATAATTTCTTGTGGGAAATTTGTTTTAAAGTACATATTCTTGGTTACACAATTTTAAAGGAACATTTCTTTCTCACAGGTCAAGGTCAAAGAGCACATGTGACCTGTGAAGAGCCTGAACAGAGCTCTAAAATTTATCTTGAATTTTTGCTAGAGGCATATTACACTCTGAGCACTTTTTCCTCAACTTCCTCCTTATTACCTTCTTGGTAAAAGTCCTCTCTATTATTGCATGAATTTGTTCACAATAATTATGTTTCTTTGATTCCAGTCAGTACTACTCTGGATATCCAATTTAGCTTTCTAAATTGCTTCTGGCAATTTCCTTGGTCATTCTCTTACTCTGCTGCCCCACAGAATATTTCCTTTTGGGATGCACTAAGCTTAGTCTTAGTCTATCAGCTAATTCTGGGAGCCAAAAGTAAAAGCCTGTTTTTACTATCTGCCAAATGGAGGTAGGTATTTGTCCACTAAGGAGAATTTGCAAAGTTCCTTTCCTGGATAGTACCATTGATTTAATCTGCACAAAATGTTTTAAGTTGTAGACTTAGTATCACTTCTACGTTTGGCTTCTCATGTTAGTAGTTTATAACTTGTTTTGGGAAAGGCTTTAAATATAGAAGTCAAAATGGCTATGCCTCCTACAACAGAAAATACATCTAATAAATATCAACTGGCTTTGCCACTTGGTCACACACAGAACATTTGTTATAAATCAAAATAATCATATAATTGATTTTCCCACTAACACTAAAACCAAGCATGTGTGTTAATCATGGAATTTTATTTAATCTAAAATAGTCAATAGCATTTATTAGACACTATCTTGTATTAGGTATTTGTCTAGTGCTTTACCTGTATTAATTTAATCTGTACATCTCTAAGAGGTAAGAGAGATCATTAGCCCTATTATGTCAATGGTGATGCTGAGGCTAAGAGAAGTTATTCGAGTCAGTTATTCAAGTTCTTGGAAAAAGTGACAGAGGCAGGATTTGAACCTGGACTGTCTGGCTCCAGACACTGCTTTAAACTCTGCTGTAAACCCTGTAAATTGTGCTGACAGCTTCTCAAGAGCTACAGATCAGTTCTCAGGAATAGCATCAGATTTTCCCCTTTTCCAAGCTTAGTTACTTTCTTGTAAAGTACATTTGCTTGTTATTGATTTCTAATGCATTATATTTAGTTCCATGAAAAGTTTCAATTGAGTTGATATAAAATTAAGTAGTGTATTTTTCAGAGACATTAGACAACAGTGAACTTTGTTTGGACATTGTATTAGTCTGTTCTCATGCTGCCATAAGGACATACCTGAGACTGGTTACTTTATAAAGAAAAGAGGTTTAATTGACTCACAGTTCTACATGGCTAGGAAGGCCTCAAGAAAGTTACAATCATGGCGAAGGTGAAGGGGAAGAAAGTCACCTTCTTCACAAGACAGCAGGAAGGAGAAGTGCTGAGTAGAGGGAAAAGCCCTTTATAAAACCATCAGATCTCCTGAGAACTTACTATCGTAAGAACAGCATGAGGGTAACTGCCCCCATGACTCAATTACTTCCCATTGGTTTCCTCCCATGACATGTGGGGATTATGGGAACTACAACTCAAGATGAGATTTGGGCGGGGACACAACCAAACAATATCAGGAATGTCTTTCAGCATTTGGTTTATGTTTTAGTAAAAAGGTTGCATCTCAACTCCACCCAATATAAATTCTTTTTTTGACCCCCAAACCTGGACAGATTATGGATGGGCTGGTCCACACATTTTATGCATCTTCATTCTCACCATTAAGTCCGGTAGCTAAACAAAAGGACATCAAGTTTCCTGATGAATAAAAGATGTGGAACTGGCCACAAGAAGCCTACCAATGACCAAAAACAAATTCTATGTTAGGAAGATATTAAATTTCAAAAAGGATATGATATTTAATGAGTCTACATATAATTTTATTGACTAAAACTGTGGCTTGTTTTTCAGCATTTTTTAAATGCTAGAAATAGTATGTTACCAATGCAAAAAGGACTGAGGTATGCTTTTTTGTTTGTTTGTTTTTTTCCCCAGTGATTCAAATTTAAAGAGGAATCAGAATTAAGTTATAAGATTAAGATGAGAAATAACAAATGACAACAAAAAGAAGAGTAATAATAAATCTATAGAATCTTAGGGCTGTGTTTGAACCATGAGCTCTTATGAAAAATATGCAATTAAGATAAGAAAGCAACTGAGAAAAACTTCCTGGATTTAAAGTGGTAGTACAGGAAAAAGGTAGTTAACTAAAGAAGAGTGATCTGATGTCCTGCAAAACTACCACTCAACATCGGTCCTTCCCAGCATCCTGTCTGGAGCTGGGTGTCTGGACAGGATGTTGAGTGGTGTCCAGTGAGCTCAATGCCATCTGTGATAGTTAATTTTATGTATCAACTTGACTGGGCCAGGAGGCCCAGATATCTGGTTAATCTTTATTCCTGAATGTGTCTGTGAGGGTGTTTCTAGAAGAGATTAGCATTTAGATCAATGGACTGAATAAAATGAATGGCCCTTTCCAATGTGGGTGGGCCTCATCCAAGCAGTTGAGGGCCTGAATAGAACAATAAGGCAAAGGAAGGTTACATTCTTTGCCTGACTGCTTGAGTTGAGACACCAGCCTTCTGTCCTTGGACTGGGACTCACACCATTGGCAATCCTGGTTCTCAGGCCTTTGGACTTGGACTAGAATTTGTACCACTGGCTTTCCTGTTTCTCCAGCTTGCAGATGGCAGATCATGGGACTTCTCAGCCTCCATAATCATATAAGCCAATTTCTTGTAACAAATCTCATTTTTTATGTGTGTGTGTGTGTGTGTGTGTATATATATATATAGAGAGAGACGTATATCTTCTATTGGTTTTATTTCTCTGAAGAACCCTGACTAAAATGCTATCAAATCGAATCAAAAGAAAATTATATAAATTATGGCATACCCTTGGAGACCAAGTTAGCCCTCACCCTTCCAAGATCTGAATAGAGGTCATGACTGGATGGATATCAGATGTCAAGGTGAATGGGCCAAAAGCATAGTCAGCTTTCATCTTCTGTATCTAACCAAAAGAAACAAACACTGTAGGGTCAAATTCTGTGGTTTTAACCTGAAATGTTGAAGGCATCTAACTCCTGAAGAGAAATTCATAGTGTCAGATAGCCACATGTGTATAAACATAAACAGAAAGCAATAAATACAGTTACATTTGTTTCAGCGATATCTTACAGAACACATTTTCCATCCGCCCTCCTTCATCTTTCCCACACACAGGCTCACACATGCATACTTTTGAGTCAAACAAAAGTAGAACCAAAAATGTATTCAGCAATTCCTACAAAATAAGAGAATAATTAAGATGTTCAATTTAGACCAGCAGGCCTATTTGTATGTACACATACACATGTGTGCCTATTGGTGGAGACAGTCACATGTAAACTAATTTTCTACAAAATCAGTGGGAAATCTGGTGTTTTAGAAAGTGTGATATCAACAAGAATGGGGCCTCTCAAAAATTCTTGCTGCCTTGCTGAACCACAGCAGCAAGTCACTTCAGAGTGCACTGGGGCAAATCACATCATGTCATTATGTCATGGATCATAATGAAGCACAGAGGCTGATTGAACCAACAGGCCTCAACGCTAATCTCCATGCCAGACTGGAGGCTTGAGAAGTTTTCTGATGGGGATAAAGGAGAGGAGATTGAAAGCTGAAGTTAATGATTAAAGCCAAATGAACCCCATAGGTAAAATTATTTCAATAGCAACATGTCTCATAGCCAAAGTTTTGATGATTAATAAAAGGAATAGAGCAGGTCAGAAATTCCCAGGCTGCCTCAGGTCACTGAGTAGAGGAGTCATTCAATGCACAGCACAATTGCCTGCTGCCTGGGGATCTAGCCAGAGATGCATGGGGAAAGTGGCAGGGAATCTGGGTCATTACAAAGGGAATGGTTCTTCTTCACTTCTTACAGTTGGAAAAAGTTGAAATGTAGGCATCTTTTGCTTATGTCCTATTCATTAATTAAATTCAAGGAGTATCTCAAAGAGCATCTTTTCTTTTAAAAATTTCTGGAAGAATGTTTTTTACAAAGAAGAATAAATAGCAACCTGCAAGTCCATATACAAAAAGTCCCATCGGCCAATAACTATATTAGGTCAGCTTAAAAGACTTTATTTTAGTACTATTCACTTTTTCCTGAATATAAAAGTGATACATACCTATTGTAGAAAAAAATTGGCAAATGTAGAAAAACATATGAAGGAAAAGAAATAACCACTGATACATCTGCATTCAACAATAATAATTGCTTGTATTTAGGTATATTTTCTTTCCATTGTTTTTCCATACACACAGATTTTTCTGCTATTAAAATGATAATTTAGATACAGTATGATACCCTGACTTGTTGAACTTAATGAGATGCATTTTTGTCATTAAAGTTAATTATAAGCATTTTTAATTGTACCATTATATTTCACCATGTTTATTGACCATGATGCATTTATTCATTTCCATGTTGTCAGACACTTACATTTTCTTTTTTTGTTATTATTATTTAACTTTGTGATGGAGGTCTTAGAATTAGGATCGTTGTTCATATTTCTGACTTCTATTTTTTTTTTTTTTTTTGAGACAGAGTCCTCTCTCTGTCACCCAGACTGGAATGCAGTGGTGGGATCTTGGCTCGTGGCAGCCTCGACCTCCCAGGCTTCAACAAACCTCCCACCTCAGCCTCTCGAATAGCTGGGACTATAGACAGGCACGTACCACCAAGCCAGGGTCTGCTAATTTTTGTATTTTTTTTAGTAGAGGCAGGATTTCACCATGTTGCCTAGGCTGGTCTCGAACTTCTGGGCTCAAGTGATCCACCCACCTCGGCCTCCCAAAATGCTGGGATTATAGGCATGGGTCACTGTGCCTGGCCCATTTTTAACTATTTTCAAATGATTTATCCTAAGTAGTTTTTTTTTTTTTTTTTTTTTTTTTTTTTTTTTTTTAAACTTATGCTTCTGTTTGGGCAAAAGAGAAAGGGCCCTTAAATGAGTACATGTGATATGGCCCTAAGGTGAAGCCCTTCATGGGAAATTCTTGACTTTCATTTCTGAGTTTAACAGTATGATTCACCAGTGCATCTATCAAATTCATATTGCAGAGTTCACAGAAATCATTCTTGCTCCAACTTTGTCCGCCACACATATGAGATGACAAGCAGGTCTGATGGTCTGTGTGAAGCTTTGTGGAGCTGTGGATAGTATGGGAGATTCATTGCTTTAGGCGTTGTAGACATGCAATGCTTTAAGGCTGAGTAACTCATTCTATAGACTCTACCACAGCTAAATGATACCTCTGGAAAGTTATAAATTGCTATCACTTGATTTTAACTGGAGAATGTAATACCACAATGCTGACTCTCCCATCCTCATCAGATCACAAACAATGATAGACTTTCCATCTGATTTGACATGGCAGCTGAATCTACTGTATCCATTTCTGACTCCACAAGACTGTCAATCTCACCACTGAATAATATAAGACCTGAGTTTGCCAAGTCTCTTGCTAACATTCCAGATGGAGGAAAACTGCCACCATATCTAATTTGTGAGCATGAGTCTCCAATCAGAGAAAAAAAGTCATTATTCTTGTGGCCGAGAATGGAAAGAACCATGTGATGATCCACAAAGGATGAATTTATGAAGGAAGAAAAAGAAGGGATGTATAGGTTGACAATACAATCCACCTATTTAGATAAGGTTAAGGTGGATTTATATAAACATATGAAAGCTTCATTTTATAAAAATTGGATATGCTCTAGAAAGTACTTTCCCAAATTTGCGAAGATGCTATAGTCCTAAAACCCTTTGATAAATGAACTTTCCAAGAATATGCTTAAATAGTGGGACAGGGAAATGGAAAATACACTATACATAAAAGAATTAACCTGATCAGAATATAAATATTTTTGAATGTAAATTTGTATGGATAAGACTATGCTTATTTCTGTCTCTTCTGACATACAGTTATACATATACAGGCACTTTTTTTTTTCTTTTTCTTTTTTTTTCCTACTGTGTGATGATAATGATTGGGATAAGAACAATAATATTTTGATTTTTTTTTTATTTTTATAGACAGAATCTCATTATGTTGCCTGAGCTGGGATACAGTGGCTATTCACAGGCATGATCATAGCTCACTGCAGCCTTAAACTCCTGGCCTCAAGCAATCCCCCCGCCTCAGCCCCCTGAGTAACTAGGACTACATGTGTCCGGCTTTGAGTTTTTATAGTATTGTTATGATTTGGATTTGAACCCCTGCCCCGATCTCATACCAAATTGTAATCCTCAGTGTTGGAAGAATGGCCTGGTGGGAAGTGATTAGATCATGGGGGCAGATTTCCCCCTTGCTGTTTTCGTGATAGTGAGTGAATTCTCATGAGATCTGATTTTTTTTCTGTATTTTTTTGTGATAGAGTCCAGCTCTGTCACCCAGGCTGGAGTGCAGCGGCAGGATCTCTGCTCACTGCAAGCTCCGCCTCCTGAGTTCAAGCAATTCTCCTGCCTCAGCCTCCTGAATAGCTGAGATTACAGGTGAGGACCACCATGCCGGGCTAATTCTTGTATTTTTAGTAGAGATGGGTTTTCGCCATGTTGACCAGGCTGTTCTTGAACTCCTGACCTTAGCCCGCCTTGGCCTCCCAAAGTGCTGGGATCACAGGCGTGAGCCACTGCATCCAGCGAGATCTGATTGTTTAAAAGTGTGCAGCACCTCTCACTTCCCTCTCTTCCTCTTTCCCCAGCCATGTAAGACATGCCTGCTTTCCTTTTGCCTTCCACCATGATTGTAAGTTTCCTGAGGCCTCCCCAGCCACGTTTCCTGTAAAGCCTGCAGAACTGTGAGTCAATTAAATCACTTTTCTTTATAAATTATCCAGTCGCAGGTAGTTCTTTATATCAATACGAGAATGGATTGATGCAAGTACATTACAGGAAACAAAGTACTCGTGTTCATTATTTTATTCTTTTATACAGTTGTCTCCCTTTATTCATGAGGGACATCTTCCCAGGCCCCCAGTGGATGTCTGAAACCACAAGTAGTACCAAATCCTATATGCATTATGTTCTTTCCTATACATACATACCTATGATAATGTTTAATTTATTAATTAGTTACAGTAAGAGATTAACAGCAATAGCTAACAATAAAGTAGAGCAACTATAACAATATGCCATCAGCATTACTCTTGGGGCTATTACTTAGTAAAATAAAGGTTATCTGAACACAAGCACTACAATACTGACACAGTAGATCTGATAACTGAGACAGCTACTAAGTCACCATTGAAGAGCATATACAGCATGGATATGCTGGACAAAGGGATGATAAACATCTGGATGGGATGGCATAAGATTTCATCATGCTACTCAGAATGGCAGGCAATTTAAAACTTAGGAATTATTTATTTCTGGATTTTTTAATTTAAGATCTTTAGACTGTGGTTGACCAGAGGTAGCTGAAACCATGGAATTCAAAACCGTGGATAAGGGGATACTACTGCCCACGCACATTAAAAAACTCAAAGGTGGGTAGACATGATTCTTATGTATAAGGAAACTGAGTAAAACTCAGATACAATTCATATCCAGATTCCACAGCCAGTAAGAGATGGGTCTGGAACTGACACTCATGTTTTCTCATTTCATGTCTTTTTAGCATACTTTTGTCCATAAAGCAAAATCCGAAGGTTAGTGGTGAGAGGCAGGATTTGGAACTCTCAGAACAAAGCCCTTGGGGGTGGAGATTTCTTACCTAGGGCATAAAGAGGTGAGTGGAGAAATGGCTCATTCAACCGTAGATGGTTTAAAATAGCATTTCAATGGTTAATCATCAGCAGAATAGAGAATTCTAGAAACGTTCTAAAGGAAACTTTGTGGATTGGGTTCTTTGACCATTATAGTATTTCCTCTTCTAACATTCCTTTCCCTTTCATCTTTACTTCCCACTTAATTTGCTTTTCAGTTAAAGACAGTCAGTGAAAATGTCACTCAATATCAGAGCAGCATATTGGAGTAGAAAAGCAACATGGGCTTTGAAGATGTAGGCACTGTATTTGAGTTTTCTGTGATCTTGGGTATTTCAGTCAAGAGGGAAGTGGGTAAAGAAAGATTAATGGGCCAGGCGCAGTGGCTCACGCTGGTAATCCTAGCAGTCTGGGAGGCCAAGGCGGGTGGATCACGGGGTCAGCAGATCGAGACCATCCTGGCTAACACAGTGAAACCCCGTCTGTACTAAAAATACAAAAAATTATCCGGGCGTGGTGGCAGGTGCTTGTAGTCCCAGCTACTCGGGAGGCTGAGACAGGAGACTGGTGTTAACCCGGGAGGCGGAGCTTGCAGTGAGCCGAGCCAAGATCGCACCACTGCACTCCAGCCTGGGCAGCAGAGTGAGACTCCGTCTCAAAAAAAAAAAGAAAGGAAAAGAAAGATTAATGATGGATATAAATGAAAACGTATTGAAAATAGAATAGTGAGTGCATAATTTGCTATACTATGACTAGGATGCTATTTTAAATGATATTCTGTCTGTGTGTTTATATGTGTATCTGCATCTGTATGTTTGTGGCTTCATGTGTGTTCCCATGCATGTATGCGTATAATGCCTATATGTATGTGTCTCTGTGTTTGATGTGCACATGTCCGTGTGTGTGGTGCATGTGTGGATATGTGGATATTTTACATTGTAGGATAAAATGCTTGGGCAATGGGTCAGAGCTGTGTACTGATGACCCAAATTGTCCTCAGTACAATATTTTTTATTTTTTCATATAAAATATTTCTATAATATTTGACTCTATGAGTAGAATTAACATTTGCACTTGAAGTAAAAATAATTATTAATCCCTTCCTGAGGCTTTTTGGTGTTCTTTGAAGCCTTTACTAAAAATAAGAGGGAGGATCTTAGGTAACATGTTTACGTTTGAGAACAGTCTCAGTATGACCTCATCACTGATTTGCTCACTGCAGTTCTCCAGAGTTTGTGTCAAGAATGTAGCTCTGTGTCCTCAGTTCTCTGGAGCTGATGCGTGGCCACCCCTCTAATCGGAGTCCCTGTTTTTTGTCTTTCTCACATCTTCACCTCTTTTTAATAGACTAGCGGACAGATAGGAGAGGAAGCTCTAGATTTCCCCACCTTCCTTGATTTTCAAGGCTTGCATAGCGGAAAGATGGCAGACTTCCTTCCTCTAGGGCTTCCTGCATTATGTTCCCCTGGCACTCCCGGAATACCTCTTCTCTATTCTTTGCCTCAGAAGCTGTCACTCTTTGTTGTCTACTAGATTCTGTGTACCATGAGGGCAGCAGCTGTCACATTTGTGCCTGGTACAAAGTAGAGGGCCGCTGACTGAATACTGTCCTGAAGGCATAGATGAATCAATAGCAGGTAACTGGGGAAAGCTCTCAAGATTGAATGCAAATGCTGATTATGAAGAATTAGTCCTGAAGGTGGAATCCTTCTCCTCTGCTGGCAAGGCAAACAAAGCCAGTTTTTGGAACAAGTACATTATAAATAACATTAGTAGTAGAATTTAGTGGACAAATGAGACAGCCTGTGTAAAAAGACAAAAAACCTCTTTTCTCTATGTGAAGTTTCAGATCATTTTGCTTAATGTAAAATTCTTTTATATATCTTTATACAAAGGAATATTTTATTATATAGACAGAAATGCAGGATAGGGAACTTTGAAAAAGAAAAGCAATTGAAATTCTGTACAGAAAATGCTTTAAAAGGCTAATGAATGTACACTGTTGTATACTTGGAAGTAAAGTGACCATGAAAAAGAAAGAAAAGAAGCAGAAAAAATCCCTCTTATTTGTACCAATAAAATGTAAATGCATATTATTTCCCTGTGAACATCATCACATTGGATTTGTAGGGCACTGTTTTCCAGAATTTAAAATGCAGTAATCCATAGAGAGAAACTGTTCCTCTAGCAACCAAACCTTGAAAAAAAATTAAGATTAAAAGCAAATACAGAAAAATTCTTTCTCAACCCACATACTAGAAATCAAACCAATTTTATTTCAAACTATTAGCAAGAAATACCCTGCCTATTTACCACCTGCATTTTCCCAATAATTTATAATTACAACCCAGCAGTAAGTATTGATTTCCAATTGATGGATATCATCTGTGCCCTAATAAACTGACAGACCTTCAGAAATCTATCCTGGGAGACCTTTAGAATACATGACATGAGTTAAACATATTTTATTTAATACCAGAGGAAATTTGCATTTCATCTCTCAGGCTTTTACGAAGCTGCTGTAAATGATTTAGCTTAGCTTTTAGATTTCAGAGTCATTTCATTTCAATTTGGGCACACTCTTGTATAATTCTTAGCCTTTGTTCAACCAAATGTAGACTACTGACATTTAGCATGTGGAATAACATGTCAAAAATATGGGATGCTTAAATTCACGGTTTGTGGATTTAGTAAAGATGTGAAATAAAGCTTTTGATGCGTGTAAAAATCACAGTAAAATGTAAGTGAAACCTAATTGTAAAATGTAAATGAGTTCTAATTGTTTACCATGCTCTTATAACTGGAATCCTGCTGGGTAATATGCCACAGCATCCCTTAGGATGGGGTAATGCCACATTCAATGAAGTCCAGGGAGGTTTAGCTCCAACAAATGCGATCATTGTTTATGAGCACATGGGTGGGGCATTTCTTCCAGGAACAAGATCTTCTGTTTATATGGTTAGCAGCCTGTTTAGGGGTTGGCCCCTGGCAACAGCGTATCCACACAGGAAAGACTAGGTTTTAAGACAGGAAGCAAAGAATTAGCATCCTTAGAAGATTTTCCTGAACAAACTGAGAAGCCTTGGCAAATGCATTATTTTATTAGCACCTTTTGTAATCTGAAAAAAAAAAATAAAGAGGGAAAGTTCTCATTATTAAGTACCTTGCATTACTTACGTGTCAATTTACCGTAACAGCCATTTAGATTTTTGTAGCAGAACCAAGTATGGTTTTTATAAAAATTGTTTTGTTTTTAAGGAAGAAAAACCCCACACACACACAGGTTTAATATAAAGTGGGAGCCCTTGAGTATTTCTTCGTGAATTTTGTTTGTTTTCTGGGGGAAAAAAAGGAACCTATTAGCAGGTTCATTTGTATAATAATCATTCATTAAAATAGACTCTGTGGCAATGAAATACTGTACTTGAATTCCAGCACAAAGCCTTTAAAAAGCTAAAATGTCAAAACAATAAAACTAATTAAGGCAACAAAATAGCTTTTTCCAGCTAATGACAAGCTGGTCCAAAAACACACTTCAATGATTTTTCTTTCCTCCAGAGACACTTTAAGTAAAGCAAGGCTAGAATTTTCCACAATCATTATCTAGTCCAGCCACCTAGAAATCTAGCCCATCTGAACTGCCTGGCAGAGAGGTCACATGTTTACTTTTGGCTAGCTTCCCCCAGGCTCTCTCTCCTTCCTTCCCTTCCGTGTGGTCCTTCTCTCCCCTCCTGTCTTCCAGAAACATTTACGAGGCTTTACCACTCTCTAGGTGCTGTGGAAGGATAGCTAACTGAGCCAGCTGTGGCTTCTGCAGTCAAGCAGCTGATGGAGTAGGAAGGAAGATAACACAGAAATAACCCTAATCCCGGGGGGAAAAAGTCACACATTTCAAATTACAGACAAGTTGCCACAATAGCACCCAGGACTCTAGTATAACTCTTTGCCCAGAGACTGAATTCACATTTCCCTGATGGTTCCAGCAATGTCCTTTGTGGCAAAAGATCCCATCCAGGATCAGGGGCTGCTCCCAGCTGTCACCTGTCTCTATCTCTGATCTGAAACAATTGCCGTCTTCCTTTGATTTTCATGATCTTCTCATTTTTGAAGATTGCAGGTCAGTTATTTTATGGAATGTCTCCCAATTTGGAATGGTGCGATGTTTTCTTATGATTAGATCCTGCATAGATTTTTAGCTGGAATATCACAGAGCTTGTGCTCTTTAACTTCTCTTGGGAAACACATGGCGCCTGTTTCCCCATTACAGAGTGCTGTTTACATGTATCATTCGATTTGGATAGTGTCTGCCAGGTTTTTCTACTGTGAGTTAGTTTTTGAAAAGTATGGATTGATAAATATTTTGGCATAGATACTTTGAGATCATGTACAATTATGTTCCTCATTCCCTGTTCCTACTAGTTCTAACATCCATCGATGTTTCCTGCTTGAAATAATATTACTATAATGGTTGCCAAAAGATGTTTTTCAATGCCATTATTTCCTTTCTATTTATCATTATTTTTATTAGCTAGCTCTCTGTTACAAGGAACAGTTTTCTCTTCTCCTTATGTGTTTTTTTCTTTATTTGTATCAGTGTTGACTCATAAATTTCTATTATGTGAATAATACTGTTATTCTGTGGGCTATAATCCACTGGTTGTAGAATCGGGTTATAGTTCATGGGTTATAATCCAGTGGGTTATATGTGCTCCCATTATTCTTTGAGCATTTCCTTACCTTCTGGTGCCACCAGATACTTGAGGCTCCTCTTTCAGTACAACAATCATCCATTTTTCCAAGGAGCTCTGGCACATTTAGAGTGATGTTTGTAAACCAAGATTTGTGCCACCAGAAAGTCACTGCTCCCTTGACCTTCTAGTGAAAAGGTTTAAGATATATATGCAAATATATACTTTAAAACATATATACAAATATGTGCACATTTATAAGTATACTTATTTTATATTACAGGAGAGAAAAAAATGTTTTTCCTTTACCTGTCTTATACTCTCTGGCTGGGGCCTTATAAATTAGACTAACAAAAGACAGATTAACAAGAGAAATGCAAATGGAAGTTTATAAACACATGCATCACACATATACATGGGAGTACTCAGAGATGAGTAACTCAAACGAGTGGTTAGAATTTTGCCTTGTATATTTTCTAAACAAAAGAACAAAAAGGTCAGTTATACAGTTGTCTGGGCCCTCTCTCCAGGGATTCTGGGTAAGGTCCAGGCATCTGTGTTTTTAAAATCTCCCTGGGTCCTTCTAATATGCAGCCATGGTTTAGAATCAGTGAAGTAGTGCTGGTTTCTTCATTTGTAGAAATAGAGGCTAAGACCCAGAGAAGACTCAGGTGTTGATTGTTGGCCCTGCTTTCTTTCCACTACATCTATGTTTTTCTTTTAGTCTACAAGATAATGAATGGGAAAAGCTGAGAACAACTTTCACTAGTTTTTAAGCCCTTCTTGTTTTCCCTCACATTGGTAGACAGTTGGTTTCAAGATGAATACATTTACTCTTTTTCTGATTTCTTCTGCTCTAAGTAGTGTGTCAATGCTTTTACTTAATAGTTTCTTTCTCCCCTTCTCCCAATCCCTGAAGATAAGCAGAGGGATGTAAAGAGCCAAATATTTGTTGGGCATTTCCATTAATCCTGGAAGGTCTGCTCAACTCTTTCCACTCAGATATCGGCATTGGAGTGAAAAGAGACCTGGAATGGAAAACGGATGACTAAAAAAGAAATGGAACAAGATATGAGGTCAGTTCTGCAGCAGAGCTAGGGAACAACAAGATTCCATTCCTTTTGCCTCATCACCACTGTGCTTAGAAGGCAGCAAAACCCTCTTAATCCCCAGATATGTGGGAGGAGGGAAATGTTTGTCTGAAGCAAAGGGGAGCAGTAGAAATCATTTAAGAAGCTCAAATGTCTGATAAAGTTTGTAATGATAGGGACCAAGCTGTGCATTTTCTGAGACACTGGATACCTAAAGGGTTATTTATTTATTAACAGAAATGCTGTGCTGGTCAAACAAAACGTTAAAGACCCCATTTGGCACAATGCTGCCTGTTCATGATCTCCTTATCTAGTTACTGTTCTATTTTCTTAATTTTCTTGAGTTTAGATTGTAGTAAAACTAAGCTCCTTTGAATACTTTTATTTCTCAGTGCTAGAAGGATTTCCACAGGTTGTTTGAGCATAAAGCCCAGCATTTCAAAGCTAGGTGAAGTCTGAGAGATGATAGCTAAAAATATTATTTTTTATCCATAGGGAAATTGTTGCCCAGAGAGGTTAAGTGATGTGTGCAAGATTGAACAACCTGGTGAAAGAGCAGCCAATTCTGGGTCTAGGGGACTGGATTCCCAGTCCGGCATGATTGCTCCCACGCCATGCTGACTATGCACTTCATGGAAAAAGCTTTATTGCATTAATTCTGTAAATGATCATTGCTTAACTGGAACTATGCCTGCTTTTATTTTAATTGAGATTTTATTTTCGCCTGCCTGGAGCAAGGAGAGCATTATGGTATTTTAAATGAGAACCAAGGAATTTCCTGCACTTCAAATATTAGCAGTTACATTCTGCTAAAGACGCATGTGGACTATCTATTAGAAGCATGTAGTAGGTAAACCAGAAACATTTCATATTAATTGTTATAAGCGTATTATCCATCAAAATGTAAATTTCCCAAAGTAGGCTTTATGTGGATCATAATTCCCTTTATTACAAAATGGACTTGAAAACTCTGGCTGGCTCCTGGTCCTTATGTAAAACCTCCATTTCCTGTGGTGCCTCCAATTTATTTTTTCACAGCTTTAACGGCTTTCACACTGTGATTTTCTATATCTGTTGCAAATGTTCAACAATTTACAGAGAAAATTTTAGTCCATAGCTTTCTGCTTTTAGCTTTTCATGTATAAAGATTAAAGAATGAATGTGCAATCAGCAGATATATAGAAAACATCTCCTGCTAGAATAAAATAGATGGTTCAACTTCTGAAACCCCAATGGAATTTATAATATCTACCTACAGCACTTCCTCTCTTTTGTATTGAGCCTTCTGATAAATAGGCTTCCAGAAGAGAAAATTTGGGAAGCTAGCTAGAAAATATTTTTTTTCTTTTTCTTTTTTTTTTTTTTTTTTTTTTTTTTGAGAACGAGTTTTTGCTCTTGTCACCCAGGTTGGAGTGCAGTGGCACCATCTCGGCTCATTGCAATCTCTGCCTCCCAAGTTCAAGCAATTCTCCTGTCTCAGGCTCCTGAGTAGCTGGGATTACAGGCGCGCGCCACCACTACCGGCTAATTTTTATATTTTTGGTAGAGACAGGATTTCACCATTTTGGTCAGACTGGTCTGGAACTCCTGACTTCATGATTCACCTGCCTCGGCCTCCCAAAGTGCTGGGATTACAGGCATGAGCCAGCGCACCCGGCCTTTATTTTTCTTTATAACATGATATAGCACTGCCCAGGCCTTCCAGGTGGGGGAACCATAGGAAACAGGAAGGTGGAAGGAGATCGAGGGGTGATAGTGACTGAACAATCAAAAGAAACTTTACGCTGCCTAATGTGAACCTTAAAGGTTAATGCTCTTTTGGAAAACAGCACAGAATTTGAGATTACACCTAGAATATTGATTATCAGTGGTTGCTACCTCAGGACTTAAAATGTGGTAATGCAGTGAGCCCCATAATGGTACATCTAGTTAGAGGTGAGGGGCTGGTTCTTGATACTGTGTATGGTGGTAGTGTGTGTGTATGCATGCGTGCATGTGTGTGCGTGTATTTGTGTGTGCATGTGTGAAGAAGAGAGACATTTGCATTTCTTTAGAAAAAAAGCTAGCGTTCGTAAAAATGGGTTTCTTCAAGGTTGAATCTTGAAGCACAACTAGAACAGAAACGAAGGGTGGATCCAGTCTGTCCAGTTTGCTCTGACTTGTCTACAGGAGGGACCATGGGTACTTCTCAGGCTGTAGAAGCATCACTCACATTAGATCTCAAATCCAATCTGTCTGCCCCCAACCCACCTGATCTAAGCCTCTTTCAGAATCAAGAACTGCCATTTCAGAAATGCATTAATAGAAAAGCTCTTATTTCCATTTTTATCTTGCACCATTTCTATTTTGGGGGGACCTGATGGAAATATATGGGCTGCTCTGGGAAGTCTAACCCAGCTGCTGTAACCTGGATGTGCATTTGAAGGCACATATTCATGACGGGGTTCTTGATGTGACTGGATATGCATAGCACATTGGGTGCAGCACATGTGAGAACTGTAACAGGAGTGTCAGGTGCTGAATTGTGTCACCTCCTCCCTCATTCATATATAAGCCCTAACTTCAGTAGTTCAGAATGTGACTGATGTGCACATAGAGCCTTTAAAGAGGTGATTAAGGTAGAGTGAGAGCATATCGGTGGGTTCTAATCCAATCTGACTTGGGTCCTTATAAAAAGAGGAGATTAGGACACAGACAGACAGAAAGGAAGGATATTAGGACACAGACCCAAAAAAAGGACTACATGAAGACACAGGGAGAAGATGGCCATCTATTAATACAACGAAGAACAGAGGTCTCAGAAGGAACCAACCCTTGTTCCTTGCCAACACCCTGATCTTGGACTTCCAGTCTTCACAACTGTGGGAAATTAAATTTCAGTTGTTTATGCCACCCAATCTGTGGTATATTGCTATGGCAGCCTGAGCAGATGAATACAAGGAGTTTCAAGAATACATTAGCTTGATTTTAAATCATGTGTTTTACATGGTGTTTGACTTTCTGCTAGCATTCTCATTTTCAACCCCTCTATTAGTACCTACTGTCATTATACTTCTAAAGACTATTGATACGTTTTGGATCTGTGTCGTCGCCCAAATCTCATGTCAAATTTTAATCCCCAGTGTTGGAGGTGGTGCCTGATGGTAGGTGATTAGATCATGGGGGTGGATTTCCCTCTTGGTGCTGTTCTTGTGAAAGTGAGTTGTCATGAGATCTGGTTGCTTAAAAGTATGTGGCCCCTCTCCCATCTCTCTCTCTTGCTCCTGCTTCTGCCATGTGAAATGCCTCACTCCCCCTTCATCTTCTGCTGTGGTTGTAAGCTCCCCTAGGATTCCCCAGAAGCAAATGTGGCCATGCCTCCTCTATAGCCTGCAGGACTGTGAGCCAATGAAACTTCTTTTCTTTATAAATTTCCAGTCTCAGGTATTTCTTTATAACAATGCAAGCACAAGCTAATACAACCATCTTCATATTTTTTTTTTTTTTTTTGCCTAGAATATGAATGTGATTATCACCTAACAGGTTCTCCTATTCAGTCGATCTCTCCACTGATACAGACTTCCTAAGAAATGAAGCTACTGCCTGCTCAAACACCTTAATATTTCCCCATCACCTCTGGAATGAAATCTAAGCTGTGTAAAGAGCCCTCCAGGCTCAGGCTGGCCATCATCTGGTCTCACCTAGCCTGTCTGTCCACCTGCCACAATTCCTCCTGACCCCCATGAATCCGTCACTCTATGCAGTTCCTCAGTCATCCTTCCACTTCCCATGTCTCTGGTCTTTTGCTGGTGATGATCTCTCAACCTGGAGGGCCTTAGCCCCCATCACTCTCTGTCAACATTCTACTCTTCTTCAAATGTCACAGTTCCTTCAAGCCTTTCCCTGCTCTCCCAAGTCAGAATGAATCCTTCCCTGTTTCGCACTCCCATAATACTTATTATATTCTGCTTTTACTTGGATGAGAAAATACTTGTCTCCCCAAGAAGATTATAAAGTACTCAGAGGGAGGCTTTGTGTTACTAATGTTTGTAAACCCAGTGCCAAGTAGGGGTTGGGCTCAATACAGGTTTCCTGAATGAATAATAAAATCTATAGTTCTGTGGAGTGATGCCAGAAGCACACTGTAGAGTCATCCTTGTTTAAAAACAGCTGCCCTGCTAGCCTGCCACAATCTGGCTCTTGCCTTCTGCATCATCTTGAATTTTCTCCTGGTGACCTCCCTATGATGTAGTAAAAGAGGAGATACTATCGCTAGCAGTTCTTTGTACATTACAAATGTCAAGCCAAAATTGTGGGAGGCCATTGTTTTGGGCTGAGCTCCTGTACTAGGCCGCAGCAGAGCAGACCAAATAAAAATGGAGTCATTCATGGTAAATACCACATAATCAAACTGAAACTTAAAGGAAGCAGGTAGATCCCAAAATAGAACAGGTTTTTTCTTACTTCCTTCTGAAAGCAGGAGATTCCCTTCCCCAGTCAGCATAATTAAGAAGTCCCCGCTGCTTTAGTCCTTCCAAAAAAGTAAACTGAAGTAGCCTGATGTTAACCTATCATCAGTTTTTTGTTGTTATTTCTGTTTTTGAGAGACAGGGTCTCTCTCTGTTGCCCAGTCTGGAGTGCAATGGCACAGTCATGGCTCATTGCAGCCTCAACCTCTTGAGCTCGAGTGATTCTCCCAACTCAGCCTCCCAAGTAGCTAGGACTTACAGGTATATGTAACCATACCCAGCTAATCTTTTTAATTTTTATTTTTGAAGAGACAGGATTTTGTCCAGGCTTGTGTCAGACTCCAGGCCTCAAGTGATCCTCTTGCTTCAGCCTCCCAAAGTGCTAGAATTACAGGCATGAGCCACTGTACCTGGCCCAGTTTTATTTATTTATTTTTTTCTATTGTTTGATTTCCTTTTTCTCACCTTGCAAAACCCACTGTTCTGCTATTGCCCATGGAATGCTGTCATTCAATTTTGTAGAATGGAAGTGGTTGCAATTCATGAATCGTGAGTAAAAGTCAATTTCATCTATAGCTAAATTTGTTCTAATTTTGTCTTGACACAGGGAGGACTTTTTGGCATGAATCCACAACTCAGGGTCAGTTGGTCACCAAGAAAGGCACTGTGAACATAGCCCTTGGCACACATACATAGGGCAGGTTAGGGAATGGGCAAAGGAAAGTGTTAGGTGGTGGGTGGGGAGGAAGGAGTGAGGAGATAGTCATGTTCACTATCAACATAGTAGACAACAGCAATAATAATTGCAACTTTTTAAAAACTGTGTATTTATTCTTTGCCAGAAGCTATTGTAACCTTTTTGCATATGCTAATCTATTTTGTTCTCATGCCAACCCTATGAGAGCAAGGCCAGGCACAAGTGGCTGATGGATATTGGCAGCTTAGCTCGGGGCTTGGGCCCGGGGCAGATGGACCATAGTGGGAAGGCACTAGTTCAGGGATGAGAGAAACCTTAGCAGCAATGTCATAGAAGCGATTGCTGGAGAAGGCAAAGAAAGATTTGGGAAAATTTTCTCAGTGTCTTATGAACCACACCCCCTCCATCCCTCCCATATACTGCCCCATTCTTATGAGTACAGATCATTATGAAAGAAAATAAAATAGTGGACTATTGGTATTATAAACATGTCATTATGTTTATTATTATTATAATGAACATATATATGTGTGTATGTGTGTGTATATATATATATTTGACATGAGGATGTGTGTTTACTCCTATAAACCGATTAAAAAGATGTAGCAATCATATTAGTTAAAATGGCTGAGCAGCAACACCCAAGGAAAAATGACCTATACCCTTGCCACTCATACGGCACAAAGATCAGCAGCATTGCCATCTCCACAAACTTCATTAGAAATGCAGAATCCTGGGCCCTGCCTCAGAACTACAGGATAAGAATCTGCAGTTTAACAAGAACTCCAAGTGGTGCAGATTAAAAATGTGAGAATCACTAGTGTACAGTGCCAAGTAAGAAACATCTGTCAAGAGAAGGATCTCAGTTTATGGATAAGATGGGAGATGGTTTTACAGGGAGTTGGTGAATCAAAGACCCATCTAAGGTAGAGGGCTCTAGCACTGGGTCCCATCATTTAAGCTTCTGTCTATCCCTAGCAAGGATCTGCAAGATGGGGCATGCTAACAGAAGCTTCCTTCTAGGAGTTTTTTGAGTGATGCCTGAAACATCTATTCATCTTCCCATGAGTTCAGAGCTGCAGGGACTTGAATTTATATATTTGTCTTCTCACCCCAGCTCTGTTCTCTGCGTATAAAAATGGAAGGAGAGAAGAAGGATGAAGGAGAAGCTTAGAGAGCCATGGTGAAGATTATTCTTAGATCATTTTATTAATGACTGATCCCAGAGTAAAAATAAACTCCTAGGATGAAAATAAACAAAGCTTTTGGTTAACTAATTGTAGTTCTTTTTAAAATTTAAGACACTGAGGCCTGGAAAATGTGGCAGCAGACACTATACTTTGGTAACATCATTGTCATTTTTACTATCTTCTTTTTTTTTTTTTGAGACTGAGTCTCACTCTGTCGCCCAAGCTAGAGTGCAGTGGCGTGATCTCAGCTCACTGCAACCTCCACCACCCGGGTTCAAGCGATTCTCCTGCCTTAGCCTCCAGAGTGGCTGGGATCACAGGTACCTGCCACTGCTCCTGGCTAATTTTTGTATTTTTAGTACAGATGGGGTTTCACCATCTTGGCCAGGCTGGTCTTGAACTCCTGACCTTGTGATCCACCCACCTCAGCCTCCCAGAGTGCTGGGATTACAGGTGTGAACCACCACACCTGGCCTATCTTCATAATAATCTATTTGGCGCCCATTGCCTTACCTGTATGACTTCTTATTCTTACAATAACTCTGTAAGAACATGTTGTCATGTATTTATGTCTGATGTAAAAGCTGAGGTTCAAGGGATACACATTAGTGCCAGTGTTGAGATTTTATACAGGGTTGACTCCAAAACCTGCAGTACTTATCCTAAGCTGTGGTTCGGCTAATCCATCATTCTTTCTCCTTTCTTTTATTTTACCCAGTTGAACATTCACAGGGGGATCACTTCTTCTGAGACCTCAGTTTTTTCATCTGTATATTCAACACATTGGAATAGACGCTCTTTGAGATACTCTCAAGTTCTGTGTTTCTCTAATTTAGTAAAAAGACAACCCCATACAAGCAAGGGTACAGGGCAAGGGCTTTGGTCCACAGAGTAGGAGAGGGTAGAGGTGAAATGAAATGGAGAAAAAGCTTCAGAGAGAAAGGTGAAGAGCAAAAATGAAGGGGGTGCCTATGCTAAGATGGACACTTACTCTATTCCTCTAGTGACTTAAAACGTTGAAAACTGGTTTATATAAAAATGTGTTATTATGGTATTTTCTGAAGTTGGAAGAGAGATGAGATGGTGAGAGCCAGGTGTGGAAAGTGGAGATGTGCCCATAGTGGATATTTCCTACATCACAATTTTGCTTCCCAATTAGAAAGCAGTACAATCCTCTGTATTAGTCTGTTTTCACACTGCTATAAAGCAATGCCTGAGACTGGGTAATTTTATAGAGGAAAGAGGTTTAATTGACTCACAGTTCCAAATGTTTGGGGAGGTCCAAGGAAACTTACAATCATGGCAGAAGACGAAAGGAAAGCAGGCACCTTCTTCACAAGGCAGCAGGAGAGAAAAGTGCAGGTAGGGGAAATGCCAGATGCTTATAAAGTTAACAGATCTGGTGAGAACTGACTAGCATGGGGAAAACCACCCCCATGATCCAACCACCTCCCTCCCTCAACAAGTGAGGATTACACGTTCCTCCCTTGACATGTAAGGATTACAATTTGAGATGAGATTTGGGTGGGGACACAGAGCCAAACATATCATCCTCCTTCTTCAGCATCACTACAAAGCATCAAGGACAATTCTTTTGCAGAACACCATAAATAAATATTGCGAATTAAATCTTTTTCCAGAGCAGAGACTTTTTAACAGTCATGGTGATAAGGTTATGTGAAAAAAACAAGCAACATTTCAAGATATCAATTTAATGTGTCTTAAAATTTAAAAGGCTGAGTTGATAAAGTAGACATAGGGTTTTCTTTTTCTTTCTTTTTTTTTTTTGAGATGGAGTCTTGCTCTGTTGCCCAGGCTGTGTGGAGTACGGTGGTGTGATTTCAGCTCACTGCAACCTCCACCTCCTGGGTTCAAGCAATTCTCCTGCCTCAGTCTCCTGAGTAGCTGGGACTACAGGTGCGTGGCAGCATGCGCAGCTAATTTTTTAGTAGAGAAAGGGTTTCACTGTGTTATCCAGGATGGTCTCGATCTCCTGACTTCGTGATCTGCCCGCCTCGGCCTCCCAAAGTACTGGGATTACAGGTGTGAGCCACCGCACCTGGTTGACATAGGGTTTTTGAAACATAAACAAGATTGGGCCAGTGGGTCACACCTGTAATCCCAGCACTTTAGGAGGCCATGGTAGGAAGATCACCTGAGTCTAGGAGTTTGAGACCAGCCTGGGCAACATGGAGAGACTCCATCTCTACAAAAATTACAAAAATTAGCCAGGCATAGTGGCACACACCTATAGTCCCAGCTACTTGGAAGACTGAGGTGGGAGGATTGCTTAAGCCTGGGAGGTGGAGGCTGCAGTGAGCTATGATTGTGCCACTGCACTCCAGCTTGGGTGACAGAGCGTGAGACTCTGTAAAAAAAAAAAAAAAAAAAAAAAAGAAAGAAACAAGCAGAAACAACAATAAAAAACATAAACAAGGCTGAATTTGGAGACTGTGGGAAACAGCAAGAAACAGTGCAAATAATACATAAGAGTATATATATCAATGCCTTCTAATAATATAGGGTCCTACAAAGCCTTTGGTCCTCCACACCAAACACTAAGAATACATAAGCCCAATGTATCATGTTAGTAGAAATGCAAAATAAAGCCTATATGGATCTGATAAAAGTTATTCCCTTCTTTTCTAATGAGAAGCCAGAGTACAATTAATGAAAGCTATGTAAATGTGCTCCGGGCTGTTAAGATTACAAAGAGAGTTCAGTGCTGAGGATAAAGAATCAGAATAGGATCCACAATCAATTATGGAGAAGGTCCTCCTATCTCGGACAGGCACACACATTTTGATATCTCATCAGGGAACCAATTGCATCCAGGCGTCTTTTGGAAGAAAGATGTAGGAACATGCTCCCTCCTATTTGGGGAATGATACAAGGGGGCTATTTTTGAATGATTAATTAAAGGGAATCAATCTTCATTGCTTTGCTACTGACGTGAAAAGCGCCATGCCTGTGCAATAATCGCATGCAATTATTCAACTACCCCTTTGGCAAGGACAACGTAATTAGTCCTGGTGGTGTCGAGAGATTCTCTTTATTCCCAACAAATTGGCAGTTTTAATCAAGTGTTGCTGGAAATTTATCATAACACGGGGAAAACAATAGGTGAAGGTACAGGGCCCCAAGCTGTGTGACTCCTATCTACAATGGTACAAATTTACAATGCTAACAACATGATAAATACTACCAATCCGTGAATGGTTGATTATAATTTCATATCAGCACCAAGCCTTGGCAGTTCTTATTTGTTTAGAAACATACCTGTAACCCTTTTTGTGCTGCCTTGCCTTGGTTTGCTGGGGAAGTTGAGGTGAGCTCTGGGTGCTGGTAGCCTGGAACTCGGAAGGTTTAAAAGCATGGGGAACAAGGGAAATATCCAGAAATACTAAACAACTAACTGTAGGAGTCTGGGAGCCACTGATAGCAACAGAGGTAAGGCAAAAAGCAAGCTCGTCATTTCCTATTTTGTGTTTTACTCAGAAGAGACTTCTGCTGGGCGATTTTCTGAGTATCCAAAGACAAGCTCTCTCCACCCTCACTTTTCCTTTTTTATGTATTTTCATGCCTCCTAAAATCTTTGCTTAAAAATAATAGCAAACATGAAGCAAATTGCTTAGCATGACATGTCAGGTGTTATACTAAACAATTTACTTGTGTTGTCTCATTTAGTCCTTTATAATAGTTTATGTAAGGGAAATACTATTTTTTTTTTTTATCATTCCTGATTTTGCAGATGAGGAAATTGAGGTTTGGAAAATGTAGAGCAGCAGAATAGGGATCATAAACCCAGGTTGGGGGGACCTCTTTCTAGGTCTGCAGGCTTCACTGCTGTCCTGTGCTACCTCCTGGGCATCTGGTGTGGCTGACTTGTCCTGTACTCTCTTAGGCTGATATGCTCATTATTCTTAAAGGCTTGGCAATAAAAAGGTGCACTTTGTATGCTTCAGCTTGCCTACATTATCTCTGCCTCCTTTCTGCAAGAAGAAATTATCTCTGTTACCTTCAGGGGTTTGTATATTTTATGGTGTGCTTTCATAACTAGCATATATATTTGTGTGTTTGTATGTGTGAGGGGAGGTAGGTAGGAAGTGCAGGGGATATGTATCTAGAAAGCCAGAATTTCTCAAACTTATCTCACTTTAAGAATCACCTGGGGTCCTTGTTTAAAATCCAGATCCCACTTCTGATCTACCAGGTCATAGTCCTTAGGAACAAATCTGTGACTCTGTTAAGAAAGTGCTACATGTAGACCCTATGATTGTGCTCTAAGGAAAAATATCTTAGGCTCTGTTTCCCCAAGAGTTAGTTCTAGGGATATTAAACATTTTGTGGCAAAACATTGCCCCTGGCCAAGTGATTTGGGAAAACATGGGTTGAATATTTAACAAGTCTCTTCTAGGAGACTTACATTCAATGCGCAGTGAGAATTTCAAGAGAAAACTGTGGTATTCAAATGTTTCCCTAACTGGGTCAAGTGTGGTGGCTCATGCCTATAATCCCAGCACTTTGGGAGGCCATGGAAGGAGGATCTCTTGAGCCCGGGAGTTTGAGACTGTCCTGGGTAACACAGTAAAAGCCTGTCTCTACCCAAAAAAATAGACAAATTAATCAGGCATGGTGGCATGCACCTGTTGTCCCAGCTACTCGAGAGGCTGAGGCAATCGGATCACTTGAGTCCCTGGAGGCAGAGGGTGTCAAACCATGATCAGGTCACTGTACTATATAGCCTGGGTGACAACATGAGACTCTGTCTCTAAAAAAATACAATAAATTTTAAAAATAAAACAGACAAAAAACCTAAATGTTTTGCTAATTACTTTGGCCATGGAGCACTGTCTTCAAGAAACATATCCTGGGTCTAGGGATTTGCAGAACCTACCTTGGGGGATCCAGTTTCAAAAGATGCTTAATGAAAATAAGAATCACCAAGAAAACTTCAGCTGCCAGCTTGAATAGTTATGGAATCATTTGGAGGCATAATCACCAGTATCTCTTCCCTAAAGGCATTTAAGGCAATTTCTAGAAAACATTTTATAAGGGAACAGTGTTCAAGTTATTCAGGAATTAGAGGATGTGGTGAATCTACTTATTTCAGGTAAGCTGGAGAAATGTATTCTCTATCTGATGTGAGATGTTAACAGCATCTCCTTAAAGTGGTGTGGAAAGGTCCTCAAGAAACAAAAACATAATCCAATTTTTCCTTGTTCTATTTCTGCTGTCATAGTAGCGGCATAGGCTAAGGGAATAAGAGTGGTTATTTAAAGGCTGTTTTGGCATTCAGAAGGAGTCTGGGATCCTAGGCTGTAAAGGGTTGGAAAGCATATCTCATAAATCAAAGGATGTTAGCCCAAATCCCATTGCTTAAAGGTGAGCCCTCTTCCAAACAAAATCTAAAAGCTTGGAGAAGTCATGATCAGCACAGTTAACACCAAAGCAGCTGATTTCTGGCCTTTGTGAAATGCAGTGTAGTTAAAGCAGGTTTCAGGAAGGAACACATCAAGAACTAACTCTCAAACCCGGCAAAGCTCATTTGTGGACAAGGCCTTGTCAGTGGCTGCCCTGATCTCACTTTCACTCCTTTGTTCTACTTGTTGCAAGAAGGAACATCTGGCTCAGGGCCTGGAAAGCAGACTACATCCTCCATTGCACCTGCCCCAGGAGGAAAAAGAGAAATGCTTTACTGACAAAAGGTAGGATTTTCAGAGCTGCATTCCCGCCCATTAAAGCAGCTTGTTTGATCCCTTCAAAGCTCAAGATCAAAGGGAGGCTTTTCCGGAGCTGCCAACCCATAAAGCTACAGGCAGAGAGAAGGACCTCTTTGTTTTTACAAAGCCAGGTGGACTTGCCATTTCAGTTCCCAGCCAGAGGAGGGGCTGTGGGCAGCTTGAAGGGTTTTCTCACATCTGGCTGGTGCCACTGGGATGCTGGACTTTCCCAGGAAAGCAGGAGCTACTCCAGAAAGATCCTGGCAAGTCAGAACCACCACTTGGCAAAGAAACCTGTAACACCTCCTCTCTCTCCTCGCCTCCACCTGGAGGCCAGATCACCAGCATTCATTTTATTTCCAAATCCCCAAGGCGTAACTATACGTTTCTGTGCCCAGAGAAAGCTCCCGACGCCTTTCCTCCCCCGTAATTTACTGAACGTAATCATGAGAAAACAATACTCTAGTTTTAAGTGTACTTAAAAATCATCACTTTATGTGGTGCTTGCTGGCTTTGAGTATAATGGAATGCATGAACCAGGGAAATGAATTTGGACTTGCTTCCCTGAGAAAGTGTGATGAGAGGCTTCTGAGCCCCCTCATCCTGTCACCACCTCCCTGCCAGTAGCAGAGTCCTCTTGGCCCCAGGCCAGTGCCACATGCTGGCCCTGGCCACGGCTCAAGGAATGACGGGATGTAGTTTTTTTCTGGTAAAGAGGCAGCCAGATTGTGACTTCCCCTGGCAAGGGCTACACAGTGCTATAAGAGATTTTTGCTTTAAAAATAATAACAACCTCCTCCCACATACAAACATTTATAAGCATATCTAGCAAAAACCTTCCAGCCATTGGAAGAGGCACAGGACTGTGTAGAAAGTAAACGTGAACCTGCATTAACAATGGACCCATCGGAAGCAGAGAACCTACAGTAAGAGATACAGATGGGAGGAGTTCAAAACAATTATGAAGCTGCAGAGGAGGGGAGAGGGGAGAGAAGCAATACTCCCTTGATAGTAGAAAATAAGGACAGAAACCAGATAAACAAGGGCCAAGGGAATGGGATAAAGAACTCCAATTTCTGCAGGAATAGTTGGCCAGGGTGCAATAGTCCATGCCTGCTGTTAACTGCAGGAATTCACTGTGTCTTGGGTCAAACTTTTCCCATAAGAAAGATTTTTCATGAAAGCAAAAAGGGGTGGGGTCATGGGACAGAAGCATGCTGAAGCATGACTTATTTTTTAAGTTATACCTTTTTTCCAGGTTCTGTATATAAGACCAGTTGAAGGAAAGGATGAACTGATCTCAAGGCCAAGGTAGTACCAAAAGGGCCATGCCGTTTTTTTTTTTTTTTTTTTTTTTTATCTCAGAGAACCCTGAATGGATTCATTTGGCAGAAAAGAAAGGCTACACTCACCAAGAGGGTTAGCTGAGTTTGGAGACACAGAAGTTGGCATCATTCATTAATGTGGAGGTGTGGAGGGGGCTGGGCCGGGGGTGGCTCACACTTGTAATTCCAGCACTTTGGGAGGTCGAGGCAAGTGGATCACCTGAAGTAGGGAGTTCGAGACCAGCCTGACCAACATGGAGAAACCCCGTCTCTACTAAAAAAATACAAAATTAGCCAGGCATAGTGGTGCATGTCTGTAATCCCATCTACTTGGGAGGTTGAGGCAGGAGAATCGCTTGAACCCGGGAGGCAGAGGTTGTGGTGAGCCGAGATTGCACCATTGCACTACAGCCTGGGCAACAAGAGCAAAACTCCATCTCAAAAAATGTGGAGGGGGCAGGTAGGAACCTGAGTGGTGAAGAACAGGGACACAGCTGTGAGAAGTGAATGATGGGGAACCAGGGAGGAGGCAGGGGGAGCCCATCAGTTCCTGTGCATCTCTGTAGGCTGAGTGCTGATCTGTAGCAGCAGGTCAAATGGTTTGGATATCACTGAGTCACTGTCTTTTTCAGTGCTCTGCCTCATGGTTGTTCTGCTCCTGTTTCCCCAGCTGGACTTCTGTTAAGGTGGTGAGAGTGGATGTGGTTGTTAGACTGTATCATCCCAAGTCTGTGTCATGTTGGGGCTGTGAGGGCAGGGCAGAAAGGTCCCTTTCCTCTCCATCACAAGGGTCATGGCTGACATCCCTATAACAACGATAGGTTAACAAGAGAAAAGCATAATACATTTATTTAATCATAGTTTCACATGACATGGGAGCTTCAAAGACCCAAGATGAAGTATTCATTTTTATGCCTAGGTTTAATAAATCACGAACAGCCATGTAGTAGTATGATTGCACAAAAAATGTAGATCTAATGGTAATAGAAGGTGGGAGCAGCAAGACCTGTCTGTTCAGGTGGCGTGCAGTGGCTCACACCTGTAATCCCAACACTTTAGGAGACTGAGGCAGGAGCATCATTTGAGCCCGGGAGTTCAAGACAGCTTGGGCAACATACTGAGATCCTGTCTCTATTTTATAAAATATGTGTGTTTGTGTATATATGTGTGTGTGTGTGTGTGTGTGTGTGTGTGTATATATTTAAAAATAATTTTTAAAAAGACCTGTCTGTTCAGATTCTTCTTGGCCTCTCTGTGCAGTGATCCTTCCTTCCAGATATGGGGCAGGACCCTTTCTAGAATAGGTCCCTTTTGACCTATAATCAAATATGGTAGGTCAGAGAATTTCTTTATGGCCAGTTCTTACATAGAAAGGTGGGTAAAAGAATAATCTTTTTCATTCTTATCTTTTTCATTCTTATGGCGGGATTTGGGGAAAATGGGTTCTGGTTTTTATGACTCACCTTGGGGAAGAAGAATTCCAGTTTCTATGACTTGCTTTAGGGGAGAATGAGACTGAGAGACAGGAGGGCAGAAGAAATTCAGAAAAAAATCTTTGCTTCTGAGGCGACTTCTGTGGCCTTTACTTTGGGTTATCACTCTCTGAGCTCCAACAGAGCATAGAGAATTATACCCCAAAGTATGGTGCTTTGACATGCTCAACACTTCAAATGAAAAGAAATTGGAAGGCATTAGAAGCTGTCTCAGAACCAAGGACTTTCTAACTCTGTCTTGCTTTTCCTCCTGCTAAGCATGGAGAGGGACTAAAATTTCATCTTGCTAGGAAACATCTTTCCAAAAGAAATGCAATTGTTTGAAGACCCTCTCTCTTGGAATCTCATCAAATGACCAGGAAAGATTAACCACTGGGGAGGAAAAAAGACTAAAGGACAACCCCACACCTTGACAGAGTTTTCATCTATTCTTTTGAAGGCAGCTCTGAGAAATTACCTGAGAAACTTCATCTGTGTAACAAGATAACCTTTGTTCACAATGAAGTTCTGCCCCTCACCTTCTTGTCATCTATTCCAGAGCTCAGAGGAACATTGTCCCAGGCCTTTCATTATCTGTTCTTTGGGCTTATTCTTTTCCCTTCCCCTCATTATTTCCTACATCTTCCATTTCTCTCTCCCCTGTGAAGAGGACATTGAAGCCCCTCAATCATCTGGCCCTTCTCTGAGTCTCATATTTTGTATGGCTCCATGCTTGCTTATTTATTTATTTATTTATTTGAGATAGGATCCCACTGTTGCCCAGGCTAGAATGCAGCTGCACAATTATATTAATAGTTCACTGCAGCCTCAAACTCCTGGGTTCAAGTGATTCTCCATTTATTTATTTATTTATTTATTTATTTATTTATTTATTTGAGACAGGATCTCACTGTTGGCCAGATTGGAGTGCAGCTGCACAGTTCTATTAATAGCTCACTGCAGCCTCAAACTCCTGGGCTCAAGTGATCCTCCTGCCTCAGTCTTTCCAGTAGCTGGGATGACAGGCGTGCACCATCACGCCCATCTATTTTTTTTTGTTAATTTTCAGATTTTTTTTAATAGAGACAGAGGTCTCGCTTTGTTGCCTGGATTGGTCTCAAACTGCTGGCTTCAAGCAATCCTCCTGCTCAACCTCCCACATGTCAACATATTTGTATGCCTTTTCTTCTGTTAATCTGCCTGCTGTCCATTTATTTAGCAGACTCAAACACTCAGAGGGGGAGGAAGAATTCTTCCCTGCAGTGGTTTTCTCTACTGATGAGATGAAGGGGAAGAAATAGTAAAGGTAAATATTGAGAAAATGAGACAAAAACAAGGACTTTCGCCAGCGTGGAGAGATCAAGCTGGAACATACAGAGGCCAAGTTCAGAGTTGGGCTATAAACCTAGCTCTTGAAACTTGTGTTGGAGAATAGTGAGCCAAGCATCTTGCTTCACTGCACTCCTGGCATTATAAGAAAGCAGCAAGGGATTTCTCCAAAGTGAGAACTCCCTTGAGTCTCATTTTTTTCTGTATGTTGGAGGCAGTGCTTTATCAGGTTGTTGACTGCAGCTCAGAGAGTCAGTGACAGATGTGTTTGCAATCACATGGTTTTAGGAGAGGGCACAGATTCAGGAGAGGTCTTCTCATGTCCCCTGGTCCCAACACTTCCAATTCTTGGAGAGATCCTATGTTCCCTAAAATATGCAGTCCCATCCCATAAGAAATAGTGAAGAAGATCCCTCCTCCTGCTTTTAAAAGATACATGAACTGTTAGAACGTTGAAGCTAAAAGGCACCCTAGTTTATTTTATCAACCTCCTATGAGGAAATTGAAGCCCAGTGAAAACAATTGACTTGCTCAGACCTGAGGTGATGCATGGTCAGTTAGAATTGTGGTAACAGGGAAACACTGAAACAAATGAGGTCGTTTTGATCCACATGGTCACTTGCCAAATTGGAAAGTGGCCAGTCATAAGGAACAGGCAAGGCTGTAAACTCAAAGTCAGGAGCCCGGTCTGTCAGCGGCATCATGACATTGCCGTTTCTTAACCAAGTTCATGACACATACTGTGGACTCAAAATAAAAGTTGCTTCTCATAATTTACATTTCATTCTTTAGCATATTATTTTGGCCCCACACTTTCCAAATATATTCTCAACCCAACCACTTCTCACATTCTCAACTGACACTACCCTCGACTCAGTCAATGTGATCTCTTGCTTTGATTATTGGAACAATCTCTATATTAGTCTTGCTACAACCGATATTACCAGCTTCTCCATATAGACTATTCCTTCCACAGCAGGCAGAATAATCCTTTTAAAACGTAAGACAGATTATGTCAATCTTCTGCTCAAAATTCTCCAGTAGCTTCCCCAACCCAGCACACACATCATTAACTTTAACTGCATCTCCTCCCAATCCTACCCTCTGCTCAGACACATGGACCCACTTGCTGTTCTTTCAACAAGCCAGGAATTCTGCAACCTCAGGGTCTTGGCAATTACTGTTCTATCTGCCTGACATACTCTTGCCCCAGCTATCTACTTAGCTCACTGCAATGCCTTCCTCAGACTTTTGCTCAAATGCCATAATCTCAGTGATGCTTTTCCTGACCTTCCTATTTAAATCACACCCACCCACCCTACTGTTCCCATCTCTGTTCTCTGCTTTATTATTACCCATGACACTTACAATCCTCTGACATCCTACATAACTTACTCGATTATTGTTGATCTCCCCTAAGTTGTAACAACATGAGGTCACTTATTTTTGTTTGTTTTGCTATATCCCCAGTGAATAGAAATGTACCTGGAACATAGTAGGCACTGGATTAATATTTGCTCAATAAAGGAATGGAAGAACAGATGCAGATCTTTTACACACACAATTAGCTTATAGTAAATTCATTGCCCTTTTTCTACTTAAGTAATACAATTATGATGCATTTGTCTTTCGTAGAATTATTCTTCATGAAAACCACAAGGTGACAAAAATATGAGAGTCAAAGACCTCAGTTGTCATCCTGGCTGCACTGTATTAGTTGTGTGAGCTCTCTGAGTCTTAGTTTTCATAAAAATAAAATGAAAATGATAGTGTCTACTTTGCCAAACTCAAAGAGTTGCTGTAAGTATATGATATTGTATATGTAGAAGCATTTTGAAAACTATAAAGCTTTTTTATACGTAAGTTATTACTATTTCCTATGAAATCTTCTTCCCCAAGGAAGTTGCCTTGCACTTCAAGTAAGGTGATAATGCATTACTTAAGCAAGACAAGTCATCTTAACAAGTTGGATGCTTTGTTAATTTTATAGGCCAGAAATAAGGGAGGTGATGGGGCCCTTTGAACACTATTTCACCATGAATTCTAAGCAGCAATGATCAATTCCTACAAGAAGTTCTCTTGACCTACCCAGCGTGGTGAACATCCTGGTGATTCATTGGCAGAAATGAATAGAAAATGGCCAGTGAGATTTGATACTCAATCCACAAATATTTATTGAATATTTACCAGTTCTATGCTAGATGCTGAGAAGAAAAATGCATTGCATAAGATTGTAAGCCCTTTCACCACACGCTTAATCTAATAAAATACAGAATTCTAGCATACAGCCAGCAAATGTGTTTTATAGTCCTGAGTAGCTATGATTGTAATATCAACATTTCCAGCACTTACCACTTCCCTAGTGTCATGTGCTGCCATTCCTAGCTCCTATTTTATGGTTTAGCAGTCCTTTCTCCTGTTTTCCTTTTCCTTCCCAATCTTTTTGCTTATTCTTTTTCTTCTGTTAAAACATGCTAATCCTTTAAGACTCGGCTCAGCTGTAAACTTTTTCAGTTCATTCAGGTTGCCTTACTCCATCAATCTTGTTGAGTTAGATGTTGCTCTTCTCTGCTTCTCCAGCAGCACTTAGAATACAATTTCAAATTGCACTATATGATCAGATCCTGGCCTCCTGCCGGGTCTTATTTTCCACTATGCTCCTCTGCAAACACTGGCCTTCTTCATGTTCTTCAGATTCTTCCAATGTGCCAAACTTAAGGCTTAGAGTCTTTGTGTTTGCTGTTTTCTCTGCCCTGACACAACATTTGTGTGTTAATTCAAATGTTATCTCCTCAAATATTTCTAGAATGGTTGATTGCATATCTATGCCCCCAATGTCTAACAAGGCTAAAGAAATATTTGTTGAACCAACCTGAAAAGATACTGTAATCTTTGAAAACCAGAGTCAAAATGGAAGAAACTATAGCCATTCTTCATGTGAATGTTATTCACATGGCAGCTTCTCTACCATGTCAAGGTATTGTATTTCTGAATATATAGGATTTTGCTAATTAATTAACAACGTACAAGATCTTAGAACCTTTGTCTTTTGGTTTCAGAGATCAGTCCAACTTCTTCATTTTAAAATCAAAAAACAAAGGTATTCCACTTACAGAATCCTGGGCCATTGTATCTTCATGATTTCCAGAGCAGAAGCTTGAATATTGAATTAAGAGAAAGATGGGATTCTGTGTATGTGGATATGCTGATCAGAGCAGGGAAGTAGAAATCATGGGTCTATGGATGAGAGTCAGGACTTTCGTGGAGTCTGTGCCTAAATGTCAACTTTCCAGACCTCTCTGTTTCTTGTATTCCCATTATCCCTCATGTATTCCACAGTTTTTCACTAATAACACATATGAGAATGGGGTGAAGACTTGGCAAGAGGAGAGAGGTAATAAAACTTTTTAATGGCAACATTTTGGTGCTCAGACAATATCCCTGACAGTTTGAGACTATGTCATATAGGAGGGCTGAAGACACCTATTAAACCTGAGTTGTCAAGTTTGAATTTTGAGAGCCTCAGAGTCTTGGTACCATCTTTTAGTACCATATCATTGTGAATGGCCATCCTAGTGTAGGAATAAAGGCAGAATGGAGTCTCCCAGAGTTTGAAAGTTTCATTGATTATCGATTTGCTTGGACTCAGAGGCCAGGCAATATTCCAAGATCAAGCTTCTATTGGTGGTTTCCTCAGGCTGTGAAAAGTGGAGACATGCAGGTGCAGCTGGTGGATGTTGAAAGCAGAGACTCACAGCTTTAAGAATACTCTCTCAACAGCCCATTGCACACAATGATCTGCATCTAGCAACTACAGAGTCTTAATAACATTTTCATCAGATTCCCACAATCAAAGAATTATAGACTTTTCAGAATCATCTGATTCAACGTCTAATGTTAAACAGAAACCTGTTCAAAGGTGTGACAAAGGCATGATCTATCCTATTGGCCAAAAGCAAATTGGATTCAAACCCAAAATCAATTTATATATTTTTCCAATTCTGACGAACACACTTGTAATTATATATGAAGAGGCAACTCCGAACAGCTGGGCAGAAACATTGAAGTTTTCAGTTTTCCTTTGAGTCTTGCTTAATAAATAATATAATAATTTGGCTGCTGCATTTTTCTCTCTGCATTGCTTTTAAACCTGACTTTAATCAACATATTGCATTGTTTGAAAATATTGTGAAACCTTCAAAATTCCCATTGATAAATGTCACCAATATCAATGTAAAAGCATTCTGAAAATTATAAAGCACTTGAGGTTTAGTTTCCATTGTATATTTGACATATTATTATAATACTACAATTTTGTTCATTGAAAAAGTGTATTTCGTAGTAATGACTGTTGTAATTATGCTGTGCCATTGTAATCAGCATTTGGGAATCATGACCAGGTGGAACATCAAAAAAGAGAAGTAGAAAAAATACTGCATGATCTTATATGTGGAATCTAAAAACATCTAACTCATAGAAGGAGAGAGTAGAATGAGGATTACCAGGGCTGGAGGAAGGTGGGGAGGTGTCTTTGAGATAGATAGGAGGAATCAATGTTTGAGATCTATTGCATCTCATGCTGTCTGTGGTTAATAATAATGTGGTGCTTATTTCAAAATTACTAAGAGAGTAGATTTTTAAATGTTTACATGCCAAAATATTAGTATCTGAAGTGATAGCTATTTTAATTAGCTTGATTTAACCATTTCATAATGTGTACACATATCAAAATATCAAAAAAAAAAATTAGTGGGCTGGGCTAAAGCAGAGCTTTAGAGAGTCAAATATCTGCACAGGACCCAAGTTGGCTAAGTACATAAGGGAAGTTTGCAGCCTGGACTGAGACTGTGCTGAACTGATTTACCAGATCTCAAGGACACAGCAACAACTCAGCTCCAAATGGTGCTCCAACCTCTACTCTAGGTGGGAAAAAACAAAACAAAACAAAAACAAAAACAAAAAACAGAAACAGATGCAGAGGTATGGAATCTTGTCATTTTTCATGGACTATTTTTAGAGCAGTTTTAGGCTCATTGCAAAGTTGAGCAGAAGACACAGAGATTTTTCACATATCCCCTTCTCTCCCCTCCCACACTCACAGCTTCCCCCATTATCAGTATTCCCCACCAGAATCTCATTATTATTAAAGTTTCCAATGAATACGAACTACAAAAATAATAATTTTATGTGTTCAGTGAAACATATCTGAGGTTACATGTAGCCTGTGGATTGACACTTTGTGACCTTCAGATAAGAGGCAACTTACAACTTTTCTAAGATGTAAAATGTCATGAAGAAAAAATAGGGTCTCTATCTTTCAAGAGCCATAATGCTTACTCTCTCAGCAGACAATGACATAAAATCCAAAAAAGAGTATTTACCTATCTGCGGAGAAAAGCCCTGGCTGTTGGCATGGGTTGCTCCTTTGTTTCATCCTTCCAGTCCTATTTTGCCCCCTGCCTGGGTCTGTGGTGCTTGCCCACAGCACAGGGTGGCCTCAGCAGATGTCTCACTGGGACAGGAGAGCCATGTGATCCAGGAGGAATTGCTGAGTTCAGCTTTCGCTCTCCACACACTGAGTCTTTTCTTTTCAGAAGGGAGATAGGAGTGCCATGATTATGTCTTTCCCCACAATTTTTGGCAAGTTGGAATGCTTAAGACATGATAACAATAAAAGTAGATGCATTGTTAATGAATAAGGTATTTTCTCAAACCTGGGTTATTTCCCAGTTTCATAAACACAATTGATACCGTAAAGTTCTAGAGTCAGCATTGTTTAATCCTTAACACCACATTTCATGCAAATTGCCTATAATTATGTGTGGAGTTGGATTAATTAATGATATATGGAGAGGAAGCTCTGAACAGCCAGACAGAAACTTGGAAGTTCTGGTTGTGTCCTGCTTCCTAAATAATATCATAATTTAGCTGATACCATGTTCTCCCTACCCAGATTGCCCCTTAAACTTCATTGCCTACAAGAATAAACTATGTGGATCCTTTTCAGTCCAGGCTGACAGTGGATTTTTGAGGTCATCAACTAGTAACACGGAAGCCCGAACATATGTTTTTTGTTAGCATGAAAATCCTGCAGCCACTAAATATTGTCTAAATAGGCACATATGTGCTTTTAGAGAATGCCATTCATGTGTTTATCTTGGGCAAACACACATACTGCACCCAGTCTTAACCTAATTCTTCCAATGCTGCTGTCACCAGAATCTCCAAAAAGTGGTTGTCTTTAATATTCACTGTCTCTAAAATCACCTCTGAACTTTGAATGAATTTTTTTCCTCAGGCTACATTTCCATGTTGAATGTTTTATAATACTGCAAGCGAAACGGTTTTGCACACTGCCAGAAACCTACATTACTTGTGGCAAAGTGGTGATTTGTTATACCGAATGACATTTAGTTAAAGACACCAAAAAAAAAAAAAAAAAAAAAAGGTGAGGAAGTGAGAGAAAGAGAACAGAAAAACCACAGCTCACACAGGGAGGCTTTGTGTCTAATCTGAATAACTTCCATCCCTGCTGAGGTCTCTTATCTTAATGACTTTGCTAAAGAAGTTGTCTTGTCAAATCTATTTAAAAGCTTTTGCCTTATATGAATAATTTACCAACAGAGGCAATTTGGGAACATTATGATGAGATTAGAAAAAAAATAGCTCAGTGATAAGGAGCAAGCTTGAAAGAGTTGAATACAAGAATAGAAAAGTTTCATAAGATCTTGCGGGGCTTAGTCCTCAAAGGGTCAATAGATCTGTTCTGGTTTTAGGGAGGACTTTCCTAAAGATTTCTAGTTAGGAGAATAGCCAATTTAAACAAATTTAATGAAGAATATCCCTGATGGTTCCATAGTAATTAATCTATTTTTTTAAACCTACTGATTAGGGATATTTTATTTGTATTTTCAAAATTCTGTTTTGAGAACTCTACTTTCAGTGGAGTTAAAGAGTAAATAGACATTATTCATATATGTCATATGACTGCATTGGCCACTGGGCAATGATTCATCATTGTCACTGGGCAGTGATCTGACGTGTTTGATGGATCAATCATCTGATTGTTTTGGGCCACATTACTACAATCAGAAAATAATTCCCAGGACTATGGAAACACAGACTGAAAATAACCCCTGTGAGGTCCTTTTTGGGGACTTCCCATTTTGGAATATTGCTAGCCTTACGCTCGTTTGAAAGCTGAGTGTATTTCCATCAGGGACTACCTACAGAGAAGAAAACAAATAGTTGAAAACCTACTGTGTGGTAAATACTCAGAAAGTTGTGTTACTTAAGGATATTAGAATAGAGAAGTAAGAAAACTTACTCAAGAAACTCAGTGATGGAATGGACCCTGATACTCATTATTAAAATCGCTCCCTTCTTCCACATTCCTTACCACCATCTGCTATGGGTGTGAAAGTAGGTACAGGGGAAATCCAGGTCACCTACAAGATTTTCACAAGCCTGAATGCTTGGAGTTAAGTCATAAAAGCTTTATCCATGCTTATCTTAAAGCAGGAAAATCTCGGGTGTATAGCAGAATAACTTAAGTAGATAATGGGCAAGAAAAGGTTTCTGTTTACCATTGGCTTTTTCAAGGTTCCAACTCGAATCTTGTCCAAAACAAACATTTCATCAAATGCATTAAGCTCCAGGATTAGGATCTGACTGGGTATCAGAGGATTAAAGGTAAGTAGAAAATGTGTCAAGTGAAAATGTGGCCATAGGCATGAGGAAGAGAGTTATTCTGGGGAAAACTTAGTAAAAGCAATTCTGCAGATGTCAGCTTCTGGTAGGCCAGCCCCAGCAAAGGTGGGGCACAGAGGCATCCTACGGGAACCACAGGGCTCTCTTGACACTGCATCCCATGCAGAGTTTCTTTTATGTGTACCAGGTAGGTGACAACACTGGCACACCCATCACAGCATGTGCCAGGAGGCCAGGGACAGAACAAGGACAAGGGGGAGAGTTAAGCAGACAAGAGGCAGACTAACTAGTCTGGCAGTGGGGGGAATGTCTGGCCTTCCACACTACCCAAGCCACAGGAAATTGACTGGGTGGGCTACCAAGTAGGGTTGTGGGCCTACTGGGTTCCAATTTTTTTTTTTTTTTTTGAATTTTCCACGGTTAGTTCCCACACCTCCAGGCCTCTTTGGGTCAAATTACGAATGCAGGTCTGGAAACTTCTAGAACCTGGGAGGTTGGGGTTGGGGTAGCAATGTGACTCCATTTATAACTATTAGAACTTCTCATAATTTAGAGTTCTTTAGAAATCCAATAAACTCCTATTTGGTGATATTTCTAGATCCTGGGGAATGTTTATGTTTTTACAGCTACTGAGGGAAGAGGGTAAGATACAATCCCTGCCATAAGGGGCTTTAATAGAAGTCCTGTAGTTTTTATTTACATGGGAAAGTGAATGCTCTTTTTTACTTACATCCTTTGAAATTTTTCTTTACCACTTTCTATCACTTCTAACCCAACTAATCAGCCAGGCATCCCAGTTAGGATTATAAGACTTTCTGATAATTCTAATTGGGATGTCTGGCTGATTGGTTGGGTTGATATAATAAAACAGGATGCCCAGTTAATTTTTAATTGCAGATAAACAATAAATAATATTTTTAGTATAAGTATGTCCCAAACGTTGCATGTCTCAAATATAAAGAGGTCTTATTGCATTAGGAAATATATGCTTTTTCTTTTCAAATATACCTGTTGGTTGTCAGATTTAGCGAGTTAAATACAGGATCCCCAGTGAAATTTGATTTTCAGATAAACAACAAATAATTTTTTAGTTATTAGAATACACTGAAAAGTTATTTATTTATATGAAATTCACATTCAATAGGGCATCATGTATTTAACCTGGCATCACAAATCCCAATGCTAAAAGGACATTCTTTTATCTTTTCATCCAACTAAATTTTTTGAATCCATATTGTGTTCAAGGTGTTATAGACTGAGTGCGTCCCCTCAAAATTCCTATATTAGGCTAGGTGCAGTGGCTCATGCCTGTAATCCCAACACTTTAGGAGGCCGAGGTGGGAGAATGGCTTGTGTCCAGGAGTTCAAGACTCTGTCTCTACAGAATAATTAAAAATTAGCCAGGCATGGTGGTGTGCGACTGCATTTCCATCTACTTGAGAGGCCATGGTGGGAGAATCCCTTGAACCCAGGAGTTCAAGGCTGCAGTGAGCCGTGATCATGCCACTGCACTCCAGTTTGGGCAATGGAATGAGCCTCTGTTTAAAAAAAAAAAATGTATATATATATATATACACACACACACACGCACACACACACATACACATATATATTTTAAATCCCTAACCTCCAATGTGATAGTATTTGGAAATGGGGCCTTTGGGAGATAATTACTGGTAGATGAGATAAGAGTGGGGCCTTCTTGATAGGATTAGGTCCTTTTAAGAAGAGGCACCAGAATGCTAGCTCACTCTGTCACCGGAAGCTCACAAAAAGAAGAGGTCATGTGAGCAAGAAGGTGGCTGCCTGCAACCTAAGGGGAAAGACCTCACAAACTATAGACCATGTTGGTGTCTTGATTTTGGACTTCCAGGCTCAAGAACTGAGAAAATAAATTTTTGTTGCTTAAGCCACCCAGTGTATGGCATTTTGTTATGGCAGCCTGAACTGATTAAGAAACAAAGCATGGTGTTAGATGTTGTGAAGGGATTCAAAATTAGTAAGACATTAGTAAGATCTCTGCCCTTGAGGGCCTCTGTCTCTGGAGAAGACGGAGACATGCTCCATTGTGCTTGGTCTGCTCTGCTGCCCAAATCTCTCCTACATCTCTTCTCTCTTGTTCTGGTCATGGGCTCTACCCTGGATAAACCCACATATTTCTACTCAACAGAAGTAGTACCCATCCACAGTATCTTTCTTTCCAGGTTTCCCACACTCAAATTCATCCTTGACACTGCCCATCAGGGTATTTTCTAAAATATGAATCTGACCAAACAGCTCCTCAGAGCAAAATCCACCAGTTTCCTTATTTTCTACAAAATAAAGTACCAACTAGCATCAGAGTTCTATTATTGACTATCCTTGACTGCTTACTACCCACTATCCATTTCTCTTTCTCTTTTCTCTCACTCTCTTTCTCTCTCTCTTTTTCTTTTATTTTAAAGAGACAGGATCTTTTTCTGTCACCCAGACTGGAGTGCAGTGGCATGATCCTGGCTCACTACAGCCTTGAACTCCTGGGCTCAAACAATCCTTTTGCCTCAGCCTCTTGAGCAGCTGAGACTACAGTGCATGCTGCCATGTCCAGCTAATTTTTAAATCTTTTTTGTGGAGATGGGGGCCGGGAAGGGGGTCTTGCTTTGTTGCCCAGGCTGGTCTTGAGCTCCTGGCTTTAAGCAATCCTTTCACCTTGGCCCACCAAAGTGCTGGGATCACAGGGGTGACCCACCATGCCTGGCCTCCTTTTTCTCTATGAATCCTGTGCTCAAGCATTGCCACCTTTTAAGGGTTGAATTATGTCCCACTAAAAGTATATGCTGGAGTCCTAACCCACCATTCCTCAGAATGCTTTATTTGGAAATAAGGTCTTCAAAAGTTAAAATGAGTTCAGTTAAGGTAGGCCTTAATCCAATATGACATGTCTTTACAAAACTGGAAAATTTGGACATAGAGACAGACAGGCACAGGGGGAAGATGATGTGTAGAGACACAGGAGGAATACTGTGTAAAGATATCAGATTGGAGTGAATCATCTACAAACCAAGAAATGCCAAAGATTTCTGGTAAACCACCAGAAGCTACAAAGAGGGAAGGAATGATTCCTCTATAGGTTTCGGAGGGAGGATGCCCTCCCTACTAACACCTCTTCACCTCCAGAAGTCCTATGAGACAAATTCTGATTGTTTTAAGCCATCCTGTTCGTGGTACTTTGTTAGCGCACTTCTGGGAAATTAATACACATCCCGACTTGTCTTTTTCTCGAATGTGTCATGCCATTTTATGTCATTCTAATTTTGTTCATGCTAGTGTCTTCATCTGCAATATCCTACCCTGTACCACCCCTCCCCCACAACACACACACACACACACACACACACACACACACGCGTGCCTCTCTATCGACTCTTACTCCAAGGCCTAGCAAAACTCTGGGAAGCTCTGAACACACCCTTCAGGCTGAATAAGTTGGTCCCTCATCTGTGCTCACATAGAAGTGTGTTTATACCTCCTCCCTAGAACTATCATGTGCTAGTTTTTAGTCATTTAACACTTAATGAACATTGCAAATATTTGTTGGGCATGCAAAGTGCTCAGCGCAGAGCTCAGTGCTTGAATACTGTCATTTAACTTTCACATAAACTCCACGTGAAGTAGGTTTTATTAGTAGTTTTGTTTACGATGGGGAAACTTAATATTAGAGGAGTTAAGTAACTTGTACGAGATCATGTATCTAGCAAGCATCAAAGCCAGAATTCAAATTCAGGCAATCTGATTCCATAGTCTGCACTCTTAACCACTCTGACACATTGACTTCCATTTACATGCCTTCTTCCCCTTTACAGAAATTAGATTCTGTGCTTTCAACTTCTTACCTTAGCACCCCACCTATAACAGCAATCCACAAAGTGCTTGTGGTTTTGCAGGGTATTACATTGCATTCAGCTGCAATAATTATAATATAGATAGTATGTTTTGGGTGGAAAGGATAAAGCACACTACAGAGGAGAGAGATCAGATTTACCAGATAATTGACAAAGGGTTTTCATTGACGTGTGATTGCAATATTTATTACGTATTCACTCCTCATGTAGTGCAGAACACTAGTCAGTTGTCACTAGGATACATAATATCACATTTCTTCAACATTTACTATACTTTTTCCAAACTTTTAATTGATTTTTGCTTCATTCTAGGTATCTTTTTCAATCTCTCTACTGATCTAAATTGGGAAAAAGTTGGAAAAAGTAGTATTTCTTTGTGAGACATAAAGATTTTAGGCCTTAGAATATTAGAAGTATTTTTCATTCAGCAAGTAGTTACTAAGAGATTACTAAGAACAAAATAGTATTCTAGAAGTAGTGACTAAGAATATGTTCAATACAATAAGAAAACACCCCCAATGAAAATTATATTATTTCTTCACCTAAGGGCATTAAGATTTACAGATATTTATTTTGATCTATTTGAGATCATAATGATGTTCGTTTTTTTCTTATGTACTCACAAGAGAGTAATGTGCTTCCTGAAATATTCCCCATATGTTGGATGTAATAACTGTTATAGAAAAATGTGAAGTCAAGTATAGGAAATGAAAATAAAGTCAAATTTTGTTTATTTGTTTCAACTAGAGAACATCTCAAAACCTTAAGATGCTAGTAGTCATTTTGAATCTCGAAGATAAGAAATGGTAGCATTTTAATTTTCTGACAACATAATTTTCTCTCCTTTACCTTCTCAACAGAAGATGATCCAAGGAAAAATATTTTTAGGAACTTCTGGTTTAATATTACTTTGCAAGATATGGGAAGGAAACTTTCTCCCCACTGTTTTCATTATAAATTTATTTGTTTTGAGTACACTTGTCTTGGAATGATCTTCATTTAGTTAACAAGTATATCAATAATTTAAGACTTATCTACTACATTATATTATTTACAAAAACTGTACCAGATGGACACGTTTTAGTATCTTTTTTCCTCAGAGAGAAAATTACAGCTAAATACTGAGCTTTGTATCTATTACTGCATTTTCTTCTCTTGAATTTAAACCAAGAAGCATTTTTAGCCATCATATTTCATCATAGTCTTATAAATGGATTAATGAGTAAATGAATTAAACAAATAGCATACTTACTATATGTTGGAAATTTACAAAAGCATTTTTATCATTACAGATGTGTCATTAAAAAGTAAATAGGAGCCAGGCATGGTGGTACATGCCTGTAGTCCCAGTTACTCAGGAGGCTGAGAACATACAGACTAGACACCATGTTTAAAAAAAAAAAGTTTAAAAAAAGTTACTGAATTTAGCCTTAAACAGTTAAATCATAAAAATTGAAAAACTGAGAGGGAGTAAAGAGTTGAAATCAGGAGAATTGCTTGAACCTGGGAGGTGGAGATTGCAGTGAGCTGAGATCATGCCGTTGTAGTCCAGCCTGGACGACTGGGTAAGACTTGGTCTCAAAAAAAAAAAAAAAAAAAAAAAGAGTTGAAATCAATAGTTGCATTGCCATTCAGGCATGTCAAGGGATGCAAACAAATGAAATATCAAGTAAATATAAGATTAACCAGTTACTTCATTTATCAATACTATGTACCAAAACTAAGGCTGTGCTAATAGAATTCAAAGAATTTCCAAGTTGGAACTATTTCTATTGCTACAAGTAGTCTTCGAGTATTCTCAGAGCAGATGCTGAGTCAGCAACTCCTGGATCAAGACCCTTCATTCTTCATTCAGGATGGTATACTTTGTTGGGATTTAAATCATAACAGCCTGAAATATGGGGAGAAAAAAAAGCAAGGGTAAGATAATGTTTTATATATTTCACCAATAGCGATTCATATGCAAAGGTTAGATGATATTCATCTGTAATAACAGCAATGAACCTGCTAACTAGTAAATAATTCACCCACACTTCCTCCCTCCATCCTTTCTTCTCTTTTCTTTCTTTCTTCTCTCTTCTATGTAGCCCATGTCGGGCAATCACTACTTATAAATATTGAATCAACGTTTGTTGTGGGGAATTCAGGTTCAGAGAAATAGAACACATGAAAAAGCAGTTTGTCATGAAAATTAGATACTTTCTACTACAGTGTGTGTTCTCAATAAAAGATAAAGAGCTCAATAAAGGATCAAGAGCCTTTAGGTTTGGATCAGATATTATAACTAATAATTCAGGCTGAATGTCCCAAAGCTGTTCAAAAAAATTCATTTTCAGAAAAAATTCTTAAGGAGAAACAAACTAATGCTTGTTAAATACCTATTACAGCTGCTATATATGTAATTGTTTTATATAATCTTTACAGTAACACTGTAAGGTACATATTATCTCCATTTTCTAGATAAAGGTACTAAAACTCAGAAATTATTTAACATGATCAAATTTGTGCAGGATGTGAAAGAGCAGATTTGAAATTGGATTTTTTGATGCACACTTGATATTTCTTGATACTTACTTCATTCTTCCACATGTTTTGATCTCCTCTTGACTTCATACCACTGGAGCCATGTTTGTGTGTGACAAAGACATAGAGATAAAGATCCAGATTGGAGGAAGTCCAGAAGACTTAAAATCTATCTCTTACATCTCTGTGCGGATCATCATTAATCATGTTGCTTCTGAAGATATCTAACTTTTTATTTTAATCAAACATAAAATAAGCAAGAAGAGTACAATGGTATAGAATATCAGAAGGTACACTAGGATTGCTCAATTACTGTTTCACTCCACTTCCCCTTCCTATCCCCAATACAAAGTTGCATTTTTTTACACTATGAATAACCAGGGTCTGGTTACAAAAACAAAACAACAAACAAAACGGAACAAAAATAGTGTTTTTATTTTCTTCCAATTTTTCCTTCTCATCTTTCCTCCTTTTGTTCTTCCTTTTCTTTTTCCATTTTCCCTTCTCTCCTCCTGTCCTTTCTTCTTACTTCTTCTCATTTTCCTTCCTTCCTTCCTTCCTTCCTTCCTTCCTTCCTTCCTTCCTTCCTTCCTTCCTTCCTTCCTTCCTCCCTCCCTCCCTCCCTCCCTCCTTCCCTTCCCTTCCCTTCCCTTCCCTTCCCTTCCTCCCTCCCTCCCTCCCTATCCCCATTTTACATTTTGTAGAATTTTCTAGATGCCTCTCAGTAATTTTTATTTTCAACTTTTAGAAATGTTCCTATTTGTTGTTATATGAATTTGGCATGGCCAAATTTATTCCATGCCACCTCTTGATCTAGATTTGGGTCCTGATTGGCTTAGACCAGTAAGTATAATCTCACTCTCACCTTGTCCCAGCTATTGGTTAAAAAATAGAGGTAACTCTTCAAATTTAGGTGGCCTTTTCTCTTTCCCTGGATGGTTAGGTTGCATAATGTCTGACACTGATGAAACCATTTTGCTACCAATGGGAAAAACAACCCAAGGGTAAAACTACTATGGAGGAGGAGAGAAAAGCCAAGAAAATAGATACAGAGGTGGTACTGATCAAATCCTGCAAAGTTTATACCTTCTGAATTTTTTATTTATATGGTCCAGTAAATTACCTTAATATCTGAGTCAACTTGATGTACATTTTTAGTTGTTAGGGAAAGTATTCTAAATGATATATGCTCCCTTTGTCCTCTCAAAGAGAATGTATTGAGTGCCTATTATGTTTCAAAGTTCTATATTATGTGTGTCAGGAAATACAAAGAAATAAAATCTCTCATAGAAAGAAGCTATATCTCTATTTCTCAGTTGCTAAAGTCCATTTATCTCACTTCTGTACCTCTTTTACTGTGGACCAGTCATTCTGTTTTTTGGCCCAGTCCTCATTTTGTGTGCTGATATCATTAAGCTACGCTGACCTCACGTGTTGGACTTCATATATTTGAGGAGAGGAATTCCATACCACTTGGATTAAAAGATCTCCAGCACCCAAATACAAGTTCACTCCTTGGGGCTTGTTTTGATTCACTGATCTCTAGGAGTGCAATATTGTTTTGTCTTATTTGAAAAGAGGGATTTGATTTGGATTATCTTTCTTCCATTAGCATGATTTCTTTGTATCAGTCTGTCACAGTGGAAAGTGGAGGAAGAATGGCATAGAAAAAATAAAACCTGGTTGTGGGAAGAGTTGAAGCTAGAGGCCAAATTTATCCCATGCTGACAATAGGTATAGGCCCTGGAGAGTAGAGTGTACCTTATTCCACCTAGCACAGTGCCAGCACTGTGAGAATAGGAACTGGGACAGTAACAACTAGGTCAAATAGCCAAGATTCTGTACTGATTATCCTTTCATTCTCTCAGGGCATCCAATGCACTCCTAATATTAGCACATCCTGGGGACCCAAAAATAAATAAGACCCTAACTTAAAACCTAGATGATGGGTTAATAGGTGCAGCAAATCACCATGGCACATGTGTACCTATGGAACAAACCTGCACGTTCTGCACGTGTATCCCAGAACTTAAAGTAGAATAAAAAAAGGAAGAATGTTCTTAAAATTTTAAGAACAACCATTTTAATTTTAATAACAACCATTTTAAGAACAACCAATCATATGAGAATTCCAAAGGTGGAAAAAAAAGTTCACAGTTTAGAGCAGACAACCTATGGAAAGGAAGAAAATTTTTGCAATCTATGCATCTGACAAAGGGCTAATATTCAGAGTCTACAAGGAACTTAAACAAATTAACGAGAAAAAAACAACCCCATCAAGAAGTAGGCAAAGGACATGAACAGACGCTTCTCAGAATAAGACATTTATGCAGCCAATAAACATATAGAAAAAAGCTCAACATCTCTGATCATTAGAGAAATGCAAATTAAAACCACAATGAGATATCATCTCACACCAGACAGAATGGCAATTATTAAAAAGTCAAGGAACAGCCAATGCTGGCAAGACTGTGGAGAAATAAGAAGACTTTTACACTGTTGGTGGAAATGTAAATTACTTCAACCATTGTGGAAGACAGTGTTGTGATTCCTCAAGGATCTAGAACCAGAAATACCATTTGATCCAGCACCCCCATTACTGGGTATATACCCAAAGGAATATACATCATTCTATTATAAAGATACATGCACACATGTTCATTGCAGCACTATTCAGAATAGTAAAGACATGGAATCAACCAAAATGCCCATCAATGATAAACTGGATAAAGAAAATGTGTCACATATACACCATGGAATACTATGCAGCCACAAAAAGGAACAAGATCATGTCCTTTGCAGGGACATAGATGAAGCTGGAAGCCATTATCCTCAGCAAACTAACGCAGAAGCAGAAAACCAAATGCTGCATGTTCTCCCTCAAAATGGGAGCTGAACAATGAGAAGACATGAACACAGGGAGGGGAACAACACACACTGGGGCCTGTTAGGGGCTCAGGAGGAGGGAGGTCATCAGGATAAATAGCTAATGCCTATGGGGCTTAATACCTCGGTGATGGGTTGATAGGTGCACCATGGTGCAAACCACCATGGCACAAGTATGTAGCAAACCTGCACATCCTGCAGATGTATCCCAGACCTTAAAATACTTTTTTTGAAAGTTCACACTTTAGAAGAGGGAATGACTACATAAATGAGTCGGTGCAAATATTAAGTAATAGATATTGAAATAGAAGTAAGAAGAAGTAATTGCTCTATCTAGGAGTCAGAAAAGGTTTGCCATAGGAAGGAATATATGGACTAGGGGCTCAAAAAGCAGCTTGTTCATGGTTCTATCAAAACCAGAACCAAGTCTAGCCTTCCTGATTCTCAGTCTAATATGTGTCTTAAAAGATGAATCATACCAATCTGTTGTGAAGAGTCCACATGAACTGACACAAAACGATACCCGGAATGGAGCTGGAAATGACAGGTAATTTTGGGAAAGAAAACACACACACACACACACACACACACACACACACACACACCCCACACACACCCCAAGGCTAAAATATCAGTGTAAAAATATTCACTGGGTGACTTGAGGAAGTAGGAAATTGGGTTGAACCAGAAAGAAAGAGTACCCATGAAAAATTCCTTCTCCAAAATTAATCTCTACAAGAACACTCCCATGTAGCTGAGGCAGCAGATTGCAGGATCAGGAATGAACAAATTAGAGAATGTGTGCTAGAGAACTGCTCTGAAGACACGATACCAAATTCTTTTGGTGTCCATCCCTTCTGTATCTGGGGTGGTTTGGGGTTTCTGGGTAAGTAGTTAGTTTATAAAGAGACACATTCCACTGATGTTTTGTAGGAATATCCTAAAGGGAAAGAAGGAGTATTTTACTTACCAATCAACAAATTTAGATTGAGGGTCTACTTTGTGGTACTTATTACACTAGATATGATTTTTCAATTTTTCCAAATTATTTATTTATACACCTTCTCTTCAGAAAGAACTAGAACTGCTAACAAAGATAAGTAAAACATACAATGCTATAAGACACAATTTTATTTTTCGCTACTGCTTTTAATTCTACCAAATCCTCCTTTTTACATTATAAGGACTCTACAACTTTCCCACCATTTTGTTTATTAAAATTTATTCCAGTCCAGTAACTCCAATCTCCAAATTCCAACTCAGATCTCCGGGTTTAACTCTCCCATCTCCAATTTAAACCTGTCTGGACAAGTTAGATATCAAGTTGCAAGGATTCAGAGTGGAGGGGAGAGAGGGTGATATGGCTCCAGCGTATCCTTTCCCCCTTCTCTCACATTTCTGTTGTTAGGGAGCTGTGAGAATAGATGGGCGAGCAAAGATTACTTTCTATAACTGGACATTGCAAAGACACATAGCAGGAAGTGCCCAGGCTTTGAAACCTCTGGTTTCATCTGATTCTGTTTGCTGCTGGTGGCCTCTGCAGATACAGTGGTCCCAAGCAGATGAAATAGAGTGTGCCTGAGCAATGCTCAGCTCCAGACCAGCCCTTCTGTTGTCAAGGACCCCTCAGAGAGGCATCACCAACCCTCTGGCAACATCTGTGCTCCTCTGGCTCTACCACATCTTGGGCAGCCCTAATATTCTTACCCTTTCTCTTGCCCTAGACCCCCTCAGGTGGAGGCACAAGAACCATTGAGGTCTTCTCTGTTTGTTGAGGCTGTTTCATGGGCACCCTGTCTCAAAATGTAGGATTTTAATTTTTAGTGGTGACTGTGTAATGACACAGATTGGTCAATGCCACTGAGAGAATAATTTATGACTTATATTTCATGAGAAAAGTGGGCATGTCCCACCATACAGGGCCACATGGAGAACTACCAGGTTTTGGTTGGGAAGCAGAAGCAGGAATCAGGAGAAACCAGGCCAGAGCCTTGATAGGAATTTCCATGAGAAAGTCAAGGCAGAGAGAGGTAAGCAGCTTAGTGCTGCCTCATTTGAATGGGGCTTTGGGCCACAGGGGTAGTTTCTAGTCTTAGTGGGCTTTGGGCTACAGGGGTAGTCTCTAGTTGTGTGATATTTGGCCCTGGGTTGATTTAGAGAAGGGAAAATATTGGCTTGGTGTCTGAGATTTATAGAAAATAAGCGGTTGGGGAATAGGAGCTCAGACTGGTTGGTTTGCATATGAAAGACAAGCTACCATCCAAGTTCTTTGCCATCTCTGAGAATTGGCTGGCCCTAGGAGAGGTAGTCTCCCCTTGGCCAGCAGGATTTTTTAACATCGAAACCTCATAGGATACATTAAAAGCATGATTAATTTGCACCCATCCCATAGTCCCTCAGTGCCCTCCCAGCCAGCCCTTACAAATTTCTAGGCCTTAAAGAGCATCCAAATATGTTCTCTACGCTTCAGCAGACAATGTTGGATTCCTTTTAGAACTCCTTATCCTTCCCATCTTAGGAAGCAACACCAAGTAGAGTGGGTTGCTTGTAGGTTCTACATCCCAGGTAGATTTCATCCACAGAAGACAGACTTTTTCTCCTTTTTGAAATTACCTTCATTTTCTTTTGAATGATTGAATGATGCGTTTCTACCCCTCACCCCTCAGAAGGAACAAAGGGAAAATCATTACCTAGTATTATGGACTAAATTATGGGTATCCCTAACCCCCAATTTATATGCTGGAACCATAACCCCTACTGTGACTGTGTTTAGAGATAGGGGCTGTAAGGAAGTGAATAAAGTTAAATGATATTATAAGAGTGGCATCCAGATATGCTGGGATTAGTGCTCTTATAAGAAGAGACACAAGAGATACATTAAGAAGGCAGCTGCCTATAAGCCAAGAGAAGACGCCTCAGGATAAAACTTACCTTGCCAGCACCTTGATCTTGGACTTCCCAGCATCTAGAGCTGACAGTAGTACATTTCTGTTTTTTAAGCGACCCAGTCTGTGGTATTTTGTTATGGCATCTCTAGGAGACTAATATACCTTGGAATACCTAATTCCCACAGGTTGGTAATGACCACTATAAATGTGTCTTCCTCACTTCCTTCTGTTTTTTGCTTATATGCTGGGTAGCGATGGCAGTGGTAGTTGTAGGGGCATAGGGAACACTTCCTCTTCACCCTCTGAATTTTCACCAAAAAATTAACTCACAGAAGGCAGATTAATTGGAGAAAAGGCATACACATCTATTAACATGCACATGGAGGTGAACCACAGAGTGATGACCCCAAACCCACAATGGGGTACAGAAGCTTACCTACCATCTTGAGGTTACAGAAAGAATAAAGGTTTGGATGTTGGCAAAACAGGTAGAGGGCAGGAGAGAAGAGGAAACCTGGCTAGCAAAGGTGATCTTGTTACGTAGAGGAAACCTCACAGGTAGCATCCCTCAGAGACCATATAGATGGTAAAGTGTTTGTATCAGACCTTTAAAGGTATCAGATTTTCAGTTAATCTTTCCTAGATCCAGATAAGGAAAGGCCTCAGAGAAAACCCAGCTACATCAATGCAGATTTTCTCTACAGAAGCAACTCTCCCTCACAAAAGACAGCTTTGCAAGACTATTTCTCTTTGCTCACTCTTGAGGAACAGCTATTTCAAAATAAGTTAGAGAAGTGTCTTCTGGGGTCAAATATTTTTATTTTCTTCATGGTGATGGTGGTGGTGTTATTACCAGTAGTAGGGTAGCATCTTCATAAGCTCCAAGAAAATTTACTCCAACTGATAGCAGTTAACTGGTGGCTCCCACTTGGGCCTTAACTACAATTTTAGAATTGATCCCACTCAACACCCTGTTGTGTTTCATATCTATCCACATGGAAACAGAGACATAACATAACTTGTTTCATGTGCGTTATTGCATTATTTTTTCCTGAGCATACATATATATATATATAGTCTCTCTACCCTTATTGTAAATTCCTTGAAGATGGCACTCCAGAGAACCTGGTATTGTGCTTGCCCATACAAAGAAAGAAAGTGCCTTGCTGTTTTGCTTATTTGGGAAGTGGTATCTCCTGTTAATTACTCAGCCTTAGGCTGCATTTGTCACCTGCTGAGATCACCATAGAATTCTGCCTTCATACTCAGGAATATTTAAAACACAATAACTCCTTGAAAAAGGGAAGGAATCATTAGTCACATGGAATTTGCTTACAAGTAAATTCCAACTTGCCCAATAAACTAGACTGTTTTTTTTCTTTTTTCTACATAAAGACCATTTGAAGAAATGGCAGCTCAATTAAACGCACGGCTTCATTTTTTTTTTAATCCCACTCTCTGGTCACCCCATTTCTTTTACAAGCAGACACTGCCTGGAAGCTACAATTGCTGCGGAGTGGTAACAAGGGGTCCTCCACAGGCCACAGAATCTCCAATCAAGAACAGGTGCAGTCACACCCCCTCTGCAAACAAAGATATTTTGTTTGAATGGGCACAACATGGAAGAATGGGATGTATTAATAGCTAAATAGTGTCTTTATTAACAGTAGAACAGCTGGCAGTTCTATATGACAGCGCTCATTCCAATCCATTTTATCCAATTGCAGAACTATAAGCACGCTCCACCAGGGAACTAAGGGGACCACACGCAAGCAATCAGCCATTCAACAGCACTCTAATTGCTGCACAGTTGGAAGTGTGTTCTCCTCAGCCTCTGTTATTCTTTTAGGCGGAATTGTTGGTGCACTTGCCTATCTAGAATCAAGTGCTGCTAATACAGATAAGCTGCTTGAAGAAACTTCCTTTGTTTTACAAGGCCTTGTGAGCCGTCCTCCAGGGGGGTGCTCCCTGGTCTTGGTTGATCATAAATCCCTGGTGCTGGGTGCCAGAAGGGAAGCAGATGCAGGGAGTCTCAGCATCTCTGTCATCTCCTAGCAAAGTGGTTACCCTAAAGAGGGAAAAATAAACTCCCAACTCATAAAGATCCTGTTAGACCCTGCTTGAGAACCTTTCTTCAGGGCATCCTACTGAGCTGAAGAATAGATTCTGTGAGTCAGTGCAGATGTATAAATGCCTGTGACTGTAGTCCAAGTCTCTGAGCAGTGGGGAAGCTATACTGGGAGGAATCCATGTCAGGGTATAATCAGGTTACACAGGTAAGAGCCAGGAAAGGAGGGAAGGAATTGGAAAGTAAGTAAAAGCATGACCGAGGAGCAAATTAAAAACAAAACCTGAAATATGTAAGCAGACAAAAAAAAATCATTTCTTTAGTGTATTTTTCAAAGAAGGATCTGGCTAAACATTATAAAAATTGTTTTCAATGTCAAATAAGGGAGGCTGGGTTACTTTCTTATCCTTTTAGACTACTGTTTAATTTTCTTTGTGTGTTTTTTTTAGTTGCAGTTTACCCAGTCTAAGAAAATACTGTTTGCAGAGCATTGCATCTCTGCCTTTTTACAGGGTAATTCCTGTTTGGTGAGTTTTCAAAGTATCCTTTAGGGAGAATATTAAAAGGCTCTTGGCTGTATTTAGCCCAGACAAATATAGGCAGATATGAAATTATAAAATCTTCCTGATATGCAGGGCTTTCTTTGTTCTCTCTGATCATGTGGGGATGAAATGACTCAGAGGAATAAGAGTTATTGTTTAGGATTTGCCAATCAGTCCGCTGATCCATGCATAGCTCATCCATTGTTGGGACTTCTTGTTTTGTCCTTGTTAGCATGTAACTCCAGGTAATAAAATTATAGGTTACTCTCATTTTTCTACCCCCTTTTTGTTAAATTGCCCCCAAATGGCTTTCAGACAATATTTTTTTCCAGCCCTACTGATGGCACTTTCTGAATAAAGAAGCACGTCTTTGGCTGCAGCAATGGATTCAGATGAAATGGAAATCATTGTTGAAAATAAAATAGACCCTAGAGAGCTCGGGACAGTGAAAATCACCCGTTCACAAAGAAAGTCTCTAAAGCTTTAATAAAAAGCAACAAAGACACAGGAGGCCAAGCAACAGACTCCAAAAGGAGGCAAAAGGTCATGTCTTTTATACGAACTCTTTCATGTTTCTTCCATGATGGGTTAAGTTTTCAGAGCAGCATAAATTCTCCACGAGAATCCTTAAATTCTCAGCCCTCCTGCCAAGAAAGTGAAGATGCATGTGCATCTGTTTGGAAATCTCCCAAATGCATGTGCAAAATGGGCCAAGCAGCTTTCATTGCCAAACATTCGGAGGAGCCCCGTCACAGCCTCATGCAGAGGACTTCAGTTTTAGGGTGAAGGCACCTGCAGACAATGCTGGGAAGAGAGGAGGGGGGAAGGGAGGATATTTTTGGCAACAGAATGCCAGGGTCTGGTTAGAGTAGAATAAACAAATGTACAGATTCCTCCCTATTCAATGTGGATATTTAAAGAGACATCCCCAAATGCGTCCATTTTAAAAATTAACACTGTCCACATGCCGTGCTGTGTTAATCGCTCTTCGCCCTTACTCTGCATTATTTTCTTGCTGTCTGCTGAGTTTATAATCAGGGAAAAGATGTCATTTCCGGCCCTTATGATTCAAAGTTTCTTAACCAGTTAAATTAGTAGCTTTCATGTCAGGGGACATGTGGAACAGCTCAAAGAAAATCCTGTATCTTCCTCTGCTCAGAGAGACATATTCAAGGTAATATCTGACTCCTGGACCTTTTTCTGAAGCTCATTACTGTGTGTGATCTTGAGTAAGTTACTTCTCGTAGTTCGTAGCTGCTCTTTTTAAAAAATAAAGCTGCAAACTCCTTGAGGGTAGAAGCTGTGACTTCCTTTTCTTGGTTTCCCGGCAGCCTAGCACCATGCCCTGCACATAAATACTGTGGAACGCAAGTGGCAACCACATTTGCCACGTCTCTTCTGTGTAATATGAATATTCATCTCAGTGTTTATCATATAGGTATAGAAAAATGTACATCTTTATATCTGTTTAATGCTTTCAGCATTTTGAATAACTTTAACAGTACTCTTATTAGGTAGGACTAAATTCAGTCATAAAAAGTTATCTTATGACTGTCCACCTATGGAGGTACTAATGGCTCAAAGGACACATGCCTAGTGAATAACACTAGAAGCCTCACCACTAAAGGAAGGCTTTCCTGTTATCAGAGCACCAATTAGTTTTTAGCAGAAGCAAGAGTTCAAAGGGAAGCATTGAGTAAAACTGCATTCCTACTGGGAGTGCCAAAAGCTATGTGTCTCATCAGGATTTCCTGAAAGCAAGAGAGTCGTTTTCATCTATTTGATTTAGTTCTTTCTTATGTCAGTACACCACCTGAGTGTTAGATCTTTTCTTCATGGAGATCTGGTATTCCCATCCAGTCTTACTTCTAACTATGGCACATAGCTACACCCTTTGTGTACTTGTAAGGTACCTCTTCCATGTAAGGGATATAGTTACATCACGATGGTAAATCCTCCAACTCTGAGACTAACTCCCCATGCCGATTGCAGGACACTTTTGCCAATGTTGGCACAGCCATTTCCTAGATTGGCTGCGAGGAGGGATGGGAAACACCATCTGGGAAGAGTAATACCCGTCCTCATGTGCCAGACTGCACTGGCCATGTGTGTCTGAGGACGAGAGCCGGTCCTCTGTCCATTGTGGCATCAAGCAGGGCCTCCTGCCCGGAGGCTGACTGCTGGACCAGACATACTGTTCCCATCATGGGGAAGAAGAGGGGGCGATTTCCTGATTGCAGCAAGTTTCCCAGGGGAGCTCATTTCTCCGTGAGTGCCTTTGTGATTCTTTTAAACTCTCTCTGTTGATTTGGTTTGGTTTCTGACATGCGGACTCTGGTATCTCAGAGTCTGACCCAGTAACTGTGGGCTTCTCTTATTAAGCGACTCTAGGGCTAATGTTATCGTTGTCTGGTATGAGACATGCCAGGATTACCTCAGAGGCTGCTGAGGCTGTGAAACACTATGCCACCAGATTTATTCCACTTTTAAAAGTGGGATTTTCAATAAGTGGGAGCTGGATGATGAGAACACATGGACACAAGGGGGAACAACACACACTGGGACCTGTCAGAGGTGGGGGGTGGGAGAGGGAGAACATCAGGAAGAATAGCAAACAGATGCTGGGCTTAATACCTAGGTGATGGGATGATCTGTGCAGCAAACCACCATGGCATAAATTTCCCTATGTAACAAACCTGCACATCCTGTACATGTACCCTTGAACTTAAAAGTTGAAGAAAAGAAAAACTAGATATGAAGTTGACTGTAGGTTTTTCATAGATACATTTTATCAGGTAGAGGAAGTTCTCTTACATTTCTAGTTTGCTGAGAGTTTTTGTCATAAAAGGATATTAAACTTTGTCTAATTTTTTCCTGCAAAAAAGTGGGTTTTTCAAAACAAGAGATGAATTGACTAAATAAATTCAATGGAATCCTAAAGCTTCATTACAAAGGATGATGTGGTGCTGTAATTATTGACCTGAAAAGGTGTTCATAACACAATATCATGTGTGAAATTATTTTACTTATGTAAAATTACAGATATCTATATCTGCACATATAATTATATGTGTAGACACATGTCTAGAAGGTTACTCATAAATTAACTGTGGTCATCTCTGGGTGGTAGATACTGATGAGACCAAAAAAATTTTTTTTTTCTAATGTTAGTGTGTGTAATTTCAAAATTACTTGTAATGAGAAGGTCTCATTTTTAGTTGCAGGAGAAACTAAATCTAATTTCGTTTTGAAAAAACATGTCTTCTACTGGTTTTTCATTGAGCAGCTTTGTAATCCCACCTTCTTTGATAATATCAGAAAGAATTTACAAAGCATATATTCATGACTGAGGAATTTTTCAACACTCGACACAGTCATTTAGGTAATTGTAACCCTATTCTTCCATAGTGTTGGGTCTCAAAAAATGATACCCCAAAGAATAGTGCTTTGGCATCTGAGTACTTTGAAATAAAGGAAATTGGAAGGCCTCAGAAGAGCCTCAGAAACAAGGCTTTTTTTTTTTTTTTTCCTGTTTTTTTTTTTTTGAGACAGAGTCTTGCTCTGTCACCCAAGCTGGAGTGCAGTGGTGTGATCTCAGCTCACTGCAACCTCCGCCTCCCACGATAAAATGATTCTCATGCTTCAGCCTCTTGAGTAGCTGGGATTACAGACGTGCACCATCACACTCGGCTAATTTTTGTATTTTTAGTAGAGACAGGGTTTCGCCATGTTGGCCAGGCTGGTCTCAAACTCCTGGCCTCAAGTGATCTGCCTGCCTTGGCCTTTCAAAGTGCTGGGATTACAGGTGTGAGCCACCCATGTCTGGCCTATAGCCAAAGTCTTTCTGACTTCTTATCCTTCTGTCTCCCACCTGTTTATCTCCCCAAAGTGAGTCATAGAAGCTAGAATTCCTCTTCCCTAAAGCCAGCCATGAAACCCAGAGATAGAATCCCAACCTTCCCACATCTTTCGGTATAAGAGCTGGACATTAAAATATTCCTTGACTTTTTATGCTTCTATTGAGATGATCATGTGATTTTTGTTTTTAATTCTGTTTATGTGGTGTATCATATTCATTGATTTGTTTATGTTAAACTATCCCTGCATCCTACTTTGTCTGAGAGCAGGTCATCATATCCTCATTTCAGAGCAGTCCTGCCCCATGCTAGGGAGGAGAAGTGCTACACAGAGAAGTCGAGAAGAATCTGAACGGACAGGCCTTGCCGGTTTTCCCTGCTTGGCGTATCACCATTAAATCATACCCCTTCATCCAACCACATTTCTACATGGCTACTCATTCTTTCTTGAACATTAGCATAAAAACAATTCCCCTGGGTCTTCGAGTTTTCATTTCTGAAGTCTCCTGTGTCACCTAAAACTTTAATTAATCTGTCTTTTGTTGTTAGCCATGACCCTTATGATGGGTGAGGAAAAGGATCGTAACTTTCTGCCCCTACAAGAGCAAAATGAAACAGTAACATACAAGGTATACTGACAACCAAATAAAAATGAAACTCGTATATTCGACAAACACGAATAGTCAATGTTTCCCTAATCTCTATTGCCTATTCCATTCTAAAGTCTGTGAATACACCAGTTAGAACCAATTTACATGCACAGAATTTGGATGTGAAATTTTGAGTTGCTCAGATACAATTGAAGTGGGGGTCTTAGAATTTCAAAGGTAGGTGGGATCTGCAAAATTAATTAATTCAACTGTCCACCTAATACATTACTCCCTTCATGTTTGTAGCTCTTATATCTAATGAGAAGTGAGCAAGTTTCTGATAATTTAGTCTGCAAGAGCTTCCAAAGAAAAGAACATCTTTTAAAAATTTCCCTGAAAATATGTTTAGAAAGCAGTTCATGGTGTTTGCCAGTGGTCCTCAGGTTGATTCTCATAGCTGTTGAGTTGGAGACGTTAGTGGGACGGTGATGGGAAGCAGCAGAGAAGGGGCTCTTCAGAAGTTCTTAGAGTATCATATTATTGAGAATTATCATGTGACCATGAAATAAACAACAGGGATTAATGCATTTGTTGATGATTCATTATCAACACATTGTTAGGGTTTGGGGAGAAAAAACTAAGACGGGAGAGAAATAGGGGTGTATTTGTGGAAGCAGGCAAGATATACAGAGGTAAGCATCACATCCAGAAGTTAGAATGACAAGAGAGAGGAGAAGCTAGGATAAACGTATCATTTGATATAGAGGAGAAACTCTCAAATGGCATTTAAAAGGCCAGCATTGTGAAGCTTTAACAGTAGCAAACATATTTTCTTTGACAGAGAAAGCTTGGGATGCATGAATCTGGAAGCACATAACCTTCTATATTCATGTAACATTTTCACTTACTGCTTGGACCACAAGATCGTATTTGTTATATCTATATCTATATATTATTGGATTTAATAATCTAAAAGGAAAAATAAGGATCTTCACCTAGGACTTCTAAAGGGCCCATGGACAAACCAGCAATCCTGAGAGGACCCAAAGGCCCTCAGAAGGAAGCGGACTGCTCCTGCAGGACCCGGGAGATACTCCAAATACTGTGAGGGCCCCAACTGCAGAAGTGGGAAAGGGAGACACTCCTCTCTGGAACACACACCCCCATTGGAGAAACTGAAGTTCCGTTTGCAGGAGAAGTTTCCGACCTTACCTGGAGCGGAGTCAATTTAGAGAGCCAAGGGAAATACAGGGGTAGAGGAAGCAGCAGAAAGGCCCTGGGAGCTTGTGGGGACCTCTAGCAGGACATTCCTGCCTGGCACCACAGAGATCCACTGGGAGGGTGGCCAGAGGAGCAGGGGGTAAAACTCCACAGAGAGAAGGAAATCTCTAGCTGAACTTTGTAACAGTTTGAACGGGTGAGAGGTGAGAAGCCTCCTGGCCAGGACTTGGGAGAAGGTGTAAATCCAGTGTGCAGATTCCACAGCGGCAGGAAGAACCAAGTCCTTTTCTTTTGAAGGTGGGGTCATGTAGGCTGGGTTAAGTTTTCAAGCCCGTCTCACCCACTACCTGGAAACAGACTTGGGCTATTGGTGGGGGTTTGGTGAGAGTGAGACCAGCCCTTTGGTTTGCGTGGAAGCTGAGTGAGACCTGTGACTGCCAGCTTTCTTCCACTTCCCTGACAACCTTCATGACTCAGCCGAGAAGGCCATAATCCTCCTAGGTACACAACTCCAGTGGCCTGGGAATCTCACCTACATCCCCTACAGCAGCCTCAGCAAGACCCACCCAAGGAAAATCTGAGCTCAGACACACCTAACCCTGTCCCCACCTGATGGTGCTTCCCTACCCACCCTGGTAGTGGAAGACAAAGGGAATACAATCTTGGGAGTTTGGGGGCCCCGCCCCCTGATGGTCCCTCTCCATACTACTACAGTTGATGCTCTCTGGAAAGTGCCACCTCCCTGCAGGAGGCCAACCGGCACAAAAATAGAGCATTAAACCACCAAAGCTAAGAACCCTCAGAGTCCATTGCACCCCCTGCCACCTCCACTGGAATAGGCATTGGTATCTATGGCTTAAAGATGCTTAGATATTGCACATCATAGGACTCTGTGCAGACAACCCCTAGTACCAACCTAGTGCCAAAAGAGAGACAACAATTCGGCTTACAGGAAGCCACATCCATAGGAAAATGGGGAGAGTATTACATCAAGGGAACACCATGGAACAAAAGAATATGAGCAACAGCCTTCAGCCCTAGACCTTTACTCTGACAGAGTCTAACCAAATGAAAAGGAATCAGAAAATCAATCCTGGTAATATGAGAAAACAAGGCTCATTAACACCCCCAAAAAATCACCCTAATTCACCAAAAATGGATCCAAACTAAGAAGAAATCCCTGATTTACCTGAAAAAGAATTCAGGAGGTTAGTTATTAAGCTAATCAGGGAGGCACCAGAGAAAGGTGAAGCCCAGTACAAGGAAATCCAAAAAATGATACAAGAAATGAAGAGAGAAATATGCAAGGAAATAGTTAGCTTAAACAATAACAACAACAACAATGACAAAAGAAAAGAATAAAAAAATTCAGGAAACTGTGGACACACTTTTAGAAATGTGAAATGTTCTGGAAAGCATCAGCAATAGAACTGGACAAGTAGAAGAAAGAAATTCAGAGCTCGAAGACAAGGTTTTTGAATTAACCTAATCCAACAAAGATGAAGAAAAAAGAATAAGAAAATATGAACAAAGCCCCCAAGAAGTCTGGGATTATGTTAAATGACCAAACCTAACAATAATTGGTGTTCCTGAAGAAGAAGAGAATTCTAAAAGCTTGGAAAACATATTTGGGGGAATAATCCAGGAAAACTTCCCTGACCTTGCTAGAGACCTAGACATCTAAATACAAGAAGCACAAAGAACACCTGGGAAATTCATCACAAAAATATCATTGCCTAGGCACATTGTCATCAGGTTATCTGAAGTTAAGACAAAGGAAAGGATCTTAAGAGCTGTGAGACAGAAGAACCAGGTAACCTACAAAGGAAAACCTATCAGATTAACTGCAGATTTCTTAGCAGAAATCCTACAAGCTACAAGGGGTTGGGGCTCTATCTTCAGCCTCCTAAAACAAAGCAATTATCAGCCAAGAATTTTGTATCCAGCAAAACTAAGCATCACATGTGAAGGAAAGATACAGTTTTTTTCAGAGAAACAAATGCTGAGAGAATTCACCTTTACCAAGCCACCACTACAAGAACTGCTAAAAAATGCTCTAAATCTTGAAACAAATCAAAACGGAATCTCTTTAAAGCACAAATCAAGCAGGGCCTACAAAGCAAAAATACAACTTAAAAAGCAAAAACAAAAAACAAAGCACACAGGCAACAAAGAACATGATAAATGCAATGGTATCTCATATTTCAATACTAACATTGAATTTAAATGGCTTAAATGCTATAATTAAAATATGTAGAACCACAGAATGGATAAGAACTCACCAACCAACCATCTGCTGCCTTCAGTAGACTCACCTAACACATAAGAACTCACACAAGCTTAAAGTAAAGGGGTGGAAATAGGCATTTCATGCAAATGGACACCAAAAGCAAGTAGGGGCAGCTATTCTTATATCAGACCAAACAAACATTAAACCAACAGCAGTTGAAAGAGATAAAGAGGGGACATTATATAATGGTAAAAGGCCTTGTCCAACAGGAAAATATCACAATCCTAAACATATATGCACCTAACACTGGAGCTCCCAAATTTATAAAACAATTACTAATAGACCTAAGAAATGAGATAGCAGCACAATAATAGTGGGGGATTTCAGTACACCACTGACAGCACTAGACAGGTCATCAGGACAGAAAGTCAACAAAAAAACAATGGATTTAAGCTATACCTTGGAACAAATGGACTTAACAGATATATACAGAGCATTCATCCAACAACTGCAGAATACAGATTCTATTCAATAGCACATGGAACTTTCTCCAAGATAGACCACATGATAGTCTACAAAAGGAGCCCCCCAAATTTAAGAAATTGAAATTACGTCAAGCACTCTCTCAGACCACAGTGAAATAAAACTAGAAATCAAAAAGAACCTTCAAAACCATGCAAATACATAGACATCAAATAACCTGCTCCTGAATGAGCTCTGGGTCAAAAATGAAATCCAGATGGAAATTTAAAAAATCTTCATACTGAATGACAATAGTGACACAACCTACCAAAACCTCTGGGATACAGCAAAGGCAGTGCTAAGAGGAAAGTTCATAGTTCACATCAAAAAGACCAAAAGAGCACAACCTGACATTCTGAGGTCACACCTCAAGAAACTAGAGAAACAAGAACAAACCAAACCCAAACCCAGCAGAAGAAAGCAAATAACCAAGATCAGAGCAGAAGTACATGAAATTGAAACAAACAAAAACAATACAAAATGTAAATGAAATAAAAAGCTGGTTCTTTGAAAAGGTAAATAAAATTGATAGGCCATTAGCAAGATTAAGCAAGAAAAGAAGAGAGAAAATCCAAATAACCTCACTAAGAAACAAAATAGGGGTTGTTACAACTGACACCATCGAAATACAAAAGATCATTCAATGCTAATATGAACACCTTTACACACATAAACTAGAAAACCTAGAGGAGATGGATGAATTCCTGGAAAAATGCAACTCTCCTAGCTTAAATCAGGAAGAATTAGATGCCCTGAATCAACCAATAACAAGCAGCAAGATTGAAATGGTAACTAAAAAATTACAATGAAAAAAAGTCCAGGGTCAGACAGATTCACAGAATTCTACCAGACATTCAAAGAAGAATTGGTACTGATCCTTTTAACACTATTCCACAAGATAGAGAAAAAAGGAACCCTCCCTAATGCATTCTATGAAGCTAGTACCACCCTAATACCAAAACCAGAAAAGGACATAACCAAAAAAAAAAACCTTCAGACTAATATCCTTAATGAACATAGATGCTAAAATACTCAACGAAATACTAGCCAACAAAATCCAACAACATATCAAAAAGATAATCCACCATGATCAAGTGGGTTTTATACCAGGGATGTAAGAATAGTTTGACATACACAAGTCAATAAATGTGATGCACCACATAAGGAGAATTATAAACAAAAATCACATGATCATCTCAATAGATGCAGAAAAAGCATTCTACAAAATCCAGCATCACTTATGATTAAAACTCTCAGCAAAATTGGCATACAAGGGACATATCTTAACATAATAAAAGCCATCTATGACAAACCCACAGCCAACATAATACTGAATGGGGAAAATTTGAAATCACTCCCTCTGAGAACTGGAACAAGACGAGGATGCCCACTGTCACCACTCCTCTTCAACATAGTACTGGAAGTCCTAGACAGAGCAATGAGACAAGAGAAAGAAATAAAGGGCATCCAAATTGGCAAAGAGGAAGTCAAACTGTCACTGTTTGCTGATGATATGATCGTTTACCTTGAAAACACTAAAGACTCCTCCAGAAGGCTCCTAGAATTGATAAAAGAATTCAGCAGTTTCCAGATACAATATTAATGTACACGAATCAGTAGCTCTTCTACACACCAACAACAACCAAGCTGAGAATCAAATCAAGAACTCAACCCCTTTTATAACATCTGCAAAAAAACCCAAAAAACAAAAAACAAAAAAAACTTAGGAATATGCGTAACCAAGGAGTTGAAAGACTTCTATAAGAAAAACTACAAAACACTGCTGAAAGAAATCATAGATGACACAAACAAATGGAAACACAAAGAACAGATCTGAAGGCATCATACTACCTGATTTCAGACTATACTGTAAGGCCATAGTCACCAAAACAGCATGGTACTATTATAAAAATAGGCAGAATGGAACAGAATGGAGAACTCAGAAATAAACCCAAATATTTATAGCCAACTGATCTTCGACAAAGCAAACAAAAACATGAAGTGCGAAAAGGACACCCTTTTCAACAAATGGTGATGAGATAATTGGCTAGCCGTATGTTGGAGAATGAAACTGGATCCTCATCTCTCACCTTATACAAAAATCAACTCAAGAGGGATTAAGGACTTAAACCTAAGACCTTAAACTATAAAAATTCTAGAAGATAACACTGGAAAAATCCTTCTAGACATTGGCTTAGGCAAGGATTTCATGACCAAGAACCCAAAAGCAAATGCAATAAAAATGAACATAAGGAGCTGGGACCTAATTAAACAAAAGAACTTTTTTGCATGGCAAAAGGAACAGTCAAAAGAGTAAATAGACAACCCACAGAGTGGTAGAAAATCTTCATAATCTATACATCTGACAAAGGACTAATATCCAGAATCTACAACAAATTCAAACAAATCAGTAAGAAAAAAAATCCCATAAAAAAGTGGGGCTAAGGACATAAACAGACAAACCTCAAAAGAAGATATAAAATGGCCAACAAACATATGGAAAAATGCTCAACATCACTAATGATCAGGGAAATGCAAATCAAAACCACAATGCAATACTACCTTACCGCTGCAAGGATGGCCATAACAAAAAATAAAAATAAAAAAAACACAGTAGATGTTGGCATGGATGCAGTGAAGAGAGAACACTCCTACACTGCTGGTGGGAATGTAAACTAGTACAGACACTATGGAAAACAGTGTGGAGATTCCTTAAATAACTAAAAGTAGAACTACCATTGGATCCAGGAATCCTACTACTGGGTATCTACTCAGAGAAAAATAAGTCATTATTCAAAAAAGATACTTGTACATGCATGTTTATAGCAGCACAATTCACAATTGCAAAATCATAGAACGAACTCAAATGCCCATCAGTCAACAAGTGGATAAAGAAACTGTGGTAGATATATATGATGGAATACTACTCAGACAAAAAGGAATGAATTAATAGCATTTGCAGTGATCTGGATGAAATTGGAGACTATTATTCTAAGTGAAGTAACTCAGGAACGAAAAACCAAAAACCGTATGTTCCCACTGATATGTGGTTGCTAAGCTATTAGGACACAAATGCCTAAGAATATACAATGGACTGTGGGGACTTAGGAAGAAGAGTGGGAAGGGGGCGAGGGATAAAAGTCCATAAATAAGGTGCAGTGTATACTGCTCGGGTGATCTCACAAATCACCACTAAAGAACTTATTCATGTAATCAAATACAAACTGTGCTGCAATAACGTATGGGGTAAAAAAGACATTGATATGGGCAGACTTTTTGGGGTAAGGCCTTAAAAGCATAAGCAACAAAAGCAAAAATAGACAAATGATTACATCAAGTTAAAAGCCTTCTGCACAGCAAAGGAAACGCTCAACAAAGTGAAGAGACAACCAAAAAGTGGGAGAAAATATTTGCAGATTATTCATCCTACAGGGGATTGATAACCAGAATACATAAAGAATTCAAACAACTCAATAGCAAAACTAATCATCTGATTTTTAAAAATGGACAAATGGTCTCTCTCAATTTCTGTCCGATGTCATTTTCTTTCATACCACATCCTAATTCATCATTGACTCTATACACACTTTTTTAAAAGCTCCATAAACCAATTGCTGAAAAGCCAAATAAATAAATAAATGGGCCATGGATAGAATTCAGGGGCCTATGAACTTGAATGGGGGTAAAGAACTTTATTTTTACTAATCTCTAACTGTAATTCAGTGTTTTCTTCAATTCTGCATTTAGGCAAAAACATCACAGTAGTCTCAGAAGCACTTGTGACTTTGTCACTGATAAAACTCACAGATGATTTTGTATTGCATTAAAGTTTTTGCGGAAAAGTTGTTACTGCCCATCGCTTAGCTCAACATTATGATAGATATTCCACCCTTCACCCTATTCTGTTATTTCATGAATTAATAAATATGCATAAACATGACTATATCACAAACCCGTCTGTTAAAACAGTTTGATAAGAATATTCAATATAATTGATTGTCTCTGTATTCTGGATTTTATTTTCCACATGTAAAAACACCATTCTGAATAAGCTCCACCAGCTAAGACAACCTACCTTCGACTCAGGAAGAGCACTTTGCCTAAGAGAAAACACTTACTCTGAGGCTATGGGAGCCCACCCCTGTCCAAGGATACTCTTAGAGCTATCCTGCATTCCTTCTCTGATGTGACTGACATAAGCATCCTACAGGCAGCTGGGGGGCTCTGATTCCTGCAAATGATGCCACAGTGTAGAATGGGAAGAGGAACAATCTTCCTGTCAAAGAGGGATTCTTATTTAGCTCTATTAATAAGATTTGATGGTAATACAACTTGATAGGATTCTTCTGGAAAGTTAAAACATATTCACATAATTATGTTTATAAAGGAAATAGATGTATAGAAATGACACTTAAGACACCTTCTCTGGATTGAGAATGATTTAACTGGTTTAAGTTGACAAATGTGTCAGTGCTCCTGTTCTGAAGATTCCCATTTTTTCAGTAGGTATAATGATCCCAAACCCAGTCGAAATCAGGAAAGCTTAAACACAAAGGTGCAAACATCCATTTGCTTGAAGCGATTGTATTTTGCCCACATTGTCTGCACCATTCTGTGCATATAACACTCTTGTGATAATTCCATCCAAATGGACAGACGGCAATGAAGGGGGCGGGGGAGGGAAACAGGAAAGCTCCATAGCTATGGTTTGTGTGTTTCCAACAAAAGACGCACCTACCCAGCTCTGTCTCTTTCAAGCAGCTACAGCGTGGAGCTTATAGCAGATGGTTCTGCCACGTCAGGCCCACAGCTGTGTGTGCCTGGCACAAGAACAATGTTTGAATTCTGTACAGAAATTTTGTAAGATATGTTTCTTGTTGCCTTTTCATGAATTTTATTTGGTAATTTTTTTAAAACCATAAAGAGTCTGGAGACCATATTGAGAAAATGTTGGCAAGGGAAAGCTATTTGTTAGCTAGCCAAATTTATTTAAAGAGGATCAATCACATATAATTCCTGGAAGAGAAGCAGCCCGTTGGCACTGATTTTGCATCCCAACAAACTCAGAGTTTGAACTGCAGCCACTCAGTGTTTCCTTCCCTGCTCTCTTAAAACTAGATTCCTTACCAACGTTCACAGCCAGGTAGGCAAGAGGGCCTGAGCATTTCCTTCTTAGTGTATCCAACACACATCATTTCAGACTTGGGGGAAAGAAGTAGAAAGCATTCAGAATTTGTTGAGCAAATAGGGTACAGTGTTGCCTGATTTTATAAAAGGGGTGCTGACTCACTTCTGGGGAAGGCCTTGAAGGACTTTTGCCATCTTTTTTCTAGAAATACTCAGGAAAAAATCACAGGACTGTTTCTTTGTCCCCTACTTCTGCTACCCCCAAGTTTAACCTTGCACATGGGCAGGGGTGGGCCTGGGGATTGTGTATGTGTGTACGTGTGAACAGAACTCAACTTCATTTGAGCTGATTTTCCAGGATAACCCAGCAAATTGGAATAAACCCAGATGTAAGACACAGGACCCTCTAATTTCGACCACATGTATAATTTAGCAGGTTTCACTGATGTATTTAAAGAATACTGAACTTTCAAGCTGAGATATAAACACTGTGTGGGTTTAAAAATTTTTTTCTTTTTTTTTTAAGGAAAATGCCTACTTTTCCTCTGGAAACCCTGTCATTTCCTCCTGAATCCCTTAATCCAAAACTTGGTGTCTAAAATAAATTTAGAGTGGTTCCTACTATTTTGTTGAAAGGCCCCGGGGATTGTTACTGTTATCAGAGTAAGGGGTCCAGTACCATTCATGATGTTATTCAATAGCCTGTCGGGCTGTCTGCACCTGGCAGCCAGCACTCACTCCAGGCTGTTCTTAGAGCTGCTCCCCTGATTGACAGTATCCTGTGACCAGGGTCAGAGCCGTAGCAGCTGCACGTGGGAGCAGATTCCTCTCACTCACATTTGATGGATAAAGCAGAAGAATCTGGCAGTGAGATCCATATTAATGGCTGAAGCCAGCTTTCTCTTTCATGATTTTCTTGCTTTTTCATTTTGTTTGAGATTGAATTTGAAAGTGAACTTTGTTCCACACTGTAGCCTATGGCAGTGGGCAAATGAGATGGAACTGCACAGAGAAATAGCATTCATACTGCACATACCAAAAGTAGATGTATGAAAAATGGAAATGACAAGGGTGGTTGGGGCTGACTTGCTTTTTACAGGAGCTGAAGTTCTGCCAGATTTATTGAGGGAGGCTGCATGGTGAAGAATTCGCTGCAGTTTAAGAAATCTTCACATAACCCCCTTTCCTGGAGAGAAATAAAAGCTGGCTCGCAAGTGCCCAAGCAGATACAAAGAGCAAGGAAAAATCATGTCAGCAACCACAACTCAAATGCCCATGCTACACTCATTTGCTGGGTGGGATGCTTTGTTAGGAATCAAGAGGCTCTGCAAACTCAGTGTAAGAAAAGAAATCCAGAATGACTAGTAATGACCATCTGAAAAAGACAACACCATCTCCAAAGAACAAATGCCCATCACTTCCATCCCCATCCTGCCAGATTCTATCACCACCAAAGCAATTTTGTCAGTGGAGGCAGTTGAGGTTGCATTTTATTTGTAATGAAACTTACTATAAATTATTCTCATCCTTCTCATGGTCTTATATTCCTACTACTTCTTTTGCGAGAAGTTTCTCCAGTCTGTGATTTGTCTTGTTATTAACTTAATACTGTCTTTCACACCATAGAAGTTTTCCATTTTAATGAAGTTCAGCTTATCAATGATATTTTTTCACGGATTGTGCCTTTGTTAAAAATGTCATCACCATACCCATGGCTGCCTAGAGTTTCTTTTATTATTTTCTAGGAATTTTATAGGTTTGTGTTTGCATTCAGGTATGTGATCATTTTGAATTAATTTTTGTGAAGGGTATAAAGTCTGTGTCTAGGATTCATTCTTTCTGCATGTGAATGTCCAACTGTCCTTGCAGCATTTATTGAAAAGACAACCTTTTCTCTGTTGTTCTGTTTTTGCTATTTTGTCAAAGATCAGTTGTCTTAGTCTGTTTTGTGCTGCTGTAACAGAATACCATGGATTGGGTAATTTTTAACAAACACAAATTTATTAGCTCATGGTTCTGGAGGCTGGGGAGTCCAAAATTGTAGGGCTGGCAACTGGCAAAGACTTTCTTGCTGTGTCACTCAGTGATGGAAGAGCAGAGAGAGAGAGAGAGAGAGAAAGGGAACCAAACTCATCGTTTTATAAGAAATCCACTGCTTGATAATGGCATTAATATATTCATGATGGCAGAGCCCTCAGAGCCTAATCATTAGGCCTCACCTCCCAACATCAACACATTGGAGATCAAGTTCTTAACACATAAACTTTGGGGACAAATTCAAACCATAGCAAGTGTGTTTATGTGGGTCTATTTCTGGGTTCTCTTTTTTGTTCCATTGTCTTTCTTTCACTCATACCACATTGTCTTGAAGTCAGGTTGTGTCAGTCCTCTCATTTTGTTCCTCTCCTTCAATATTGTGTTGGCTGTTCTAGGTGTTTTGTCTCTCCTTATATGCTTTGAAATCAATGTAGTGATCTCTACAAAATAACTCGCTAGGAACATTTCCATTACTTCTTTTTTTTTTGTGAGCAACATGGCTGTTTATTTCACCTGGGTGCAGGTGGGCTGAGTCCGAAAAGAGAGTCAGCAAAGGGAGATAAGGGTGGGGTCGTTTTGTAGGATTTGGGTAGGTAAAGGACAATTACAGTCAAAGGGGAGTTGTTCTCTGGTGGGCAGGAGTGGGGGTCACAAGGTGCTCAGTGGGAGAGCTTTTTGAGCCAGGATGAGCCAGGAAAAGGAATTTCACAAGATAATATCATCGCTTAAGGCAAGGACCGGCCATTTTCATTTATTTTGTGGTGGAATGTCATCAGTTAAGTGAGGCAGGGCATTTGCACTTCTTTTGTGATTCTTCAGTTACTTCATGCCGTCTGGGTGTATACATGCAGGTCACTGGGGATGTGATGGCTTGGCTTAGGCTCAGAGGCCTGACATTCCTGCCCTCCATTGTAAGAGTTACCCAAAGTGTCTGTGATGGTCCAGGAGTCTTCCGAGGAGATGTGGCAGCATCAGTCTTCAGTCGCTAAGCCGAGAAGGTCTGGAGAGGAGTCAGTCAGAGATCCTTGGGCCAGAGCTCCAGGGGCTCTGTCAGTGGCTACCAGGTGAGTTGGACAGTCCGATTTCCAGTGGGGTCCCAATTTAAAATTGGTGAGATGTTCCTTGGGCTGGTTGGTCTGAGGACCAGAGGTCATAGATGGATCTTTCTCATGGAGCAAAGAGCAGGAGGACAGGGGATTGATCTCCCAAGGGAAGTTCCCTGATCTGAGTCACGGCACCAAAATGATATGTGCGTCCGTGTGAAGAGACCACCAAACAGGCTTTGTGTGAGCAACATGGCTGTTTATTTCACCCGGGTGCAGGTGGGCTGAGTCCGAAAAGAGAGTCAGCCTCCATTACTTCTTTTATGTAGAATGTCTCATAGTGACATGTCTTACAGAATTTTTAAAAATTATAATGCCCAGCCCTCCTTTCAAGGATTCTGCCTTAATTAGGCTGGGGTAGGCAGACTCATCAGTACGGTTTATAGCTTCCCAGAGGTGATTCTTATATATCAAACCAATATATCTATATATCAAATTGCTATGATTTATAAAAGAATGTTGGTAGAAATATGGACAGTAAAGGCCATTCTGAAGAGGTCTCAGATGAAAAAGAGAATATCTTATTGGAAACTAGAGAAAAGGCCATCCTTTTAAAGTGGCAAAGAACTTGGTTGAATTGTGTCCATACCCTAGGGCTTTATGAAAGGTAGAGTAATGAAGCAGGGTATGTGGTGTAAACATTTCTAAGCAAAATGTAGTCATTTGCTGCATAACAACCTTTTGGTCAATGGCAGGCCACATTTACAATGGTGGTTCCATAAAATTATAATGGGGCCAAAAAAATCCTATCACCTACTGATATTGTAGCCATTATGATGCAATGCATTAAAGCAATACATTGCTCAAATGTTTGTGGTGATGCTGGTGTAAACAAACCTATTTTGCTACCAGACATAAAATTATAGCACATATATTTTATGCCCTTTATTTATTTATCTTGCCTGATTGCTCTGGCTAGGACTTATAGTACTACATTAATCAGAAGTGGCAAAAGTAGGCGTCATTGTCTTGTTCCAGTTCTCAGGGAAAAATCCTTTCAACTTTTCCCCATTCTGTATGAGGGTGGCTGTGGATTTCTTGTATAAGGCTTTTATTATTTTGAGGTGTGTCCCTTCTATGCTGCATTTGTTGGTTGTTTTACCATAAAGGGATGCTGGAGTTTAATGAACGCTTTCTCTGCATCAATTGAGATGATCATATGGTTTTTGTTTTTAATTGTTTATGTGATGTATCACATTTATCAACTTGCATATATTAAACTATCCCTGCATTGCTGCACTGAAACTTATTTGATCACTGGTGTATTATCTTTTTGATGTGCTGTTGGATTTGGCTTGCTAGTATTTTGTTGAGGATTTTGGCATTTGTGTTCATCATGGATACAGGTGTGTGGGTTTCTTTTTTTTTGTTATGTACTTTCCTGGTTTTGGTATCAGGGTGATACTGGCTTCATAGAATGGATTAGAGAGGATTTCCTCTTTCTCAATCTTTTGTGATAGTTTCAGTAGGTTTTGTACCAATTCTTATTTGACTGTCTGGTAGATTTGCCAATTGAATCCATTTGGCCCTAGGCTTTTTTGTTGTTGTTGGCAATTTTTGTGTCGTTACTGATTAAATCTCACTGATCATTATTGTTCTGCTCAGGATTTCTATTTCCTCCTGATTCAAGCAAGGAGGGTTGTATATTTCCAGGAATTTATCCATTTCCTCCAGATTTTCTAGTTTTTATGCATAGAAGCACTCATAGAAGTCTCGAATGATCTTTTGTATTTCTGTGGTGTCAGATTTAATGTCTCCATTTGTTTCTAATTGAGCTTATTTGAATCTTCTACCTTCTTTTCTTGGTTGATCTAGCTAATGTTCTATCAATTTTGTTAATCTTTTCAAGGAACCAGATTTTTATTTCATTGATTTTTTGTAATATTTTGTTTTTCATTTCAATTTTATTTAGTTCTGCTCTAATCTTTGTTATTTCTTTTCTTCTACTAGATTTGGGCTTAATTTTTTCTTGTTTCTCTAGTTCCTCGAGGTGTGATATTAGGCTGTCAATTTGTGTTCTTTTGGACTTTTTGATGTATGCATTTAGCACTATAAACTTTCTTCTTAGCACTGCTTTTGCCATATTCCAGAGGTTTTGATAACTTGTGTCACTGTTATTCATTTTGAAGAATTTTAACATTTCCATTGTTATTTCATTGTTATCCCAATCATTCAAGAGCAGATTTTTAAATTTCCATGTATTAGTATATTTTTGAGTGTTCCTTTTGGATTTGACTTCTAGTTTTATTTAACTGCAGTTTAAGAAGATATTTGATATAATTTTGATTTTTTAAACCTATTGAGACTTGTTTTGTGGCCTATCATATTTATCTATTTGGGAGAACATTCCATGTGCTGATCAGATGAATGTATATTCTACAGTTCATAGGTAGAATGTTCCTTAAACATCTGTTAAGTCCACTTGTTCTAGAGTGTAGTTTATATCCAATGTTTCATTGCTGATATTTCTGCCTTGATGATCTATCTCATGCTATCAGCAGACTGTTAAATTTCCCCACTATTATTGTGTGGCTACCTCTTTTATTAGGTCTAGCAATAATTGTTTTACAAATCTTGGAGCTCCAGATTTAGGTGAATATATATATTTCAGGATTGTAACATCTTCTTGTTGGATTCTTTCTATCACTATATTATGGCCTTCTTTGTCTTTTTTTTTTTTTTTTACTATTGCTTTAGCATCTGTTTTTTCTGAGGTAAAAAATAGTTACTTGTGCTCTCTTTTGTTTTCTATTTGCATGAAATATATTTTTTCATCCTTTCACCTCAAATCTAAGAATCTTTTTGTGTTAGGTAACTCTCTTGAAGACAACAGATATTTCACTTGTTATTTTTTAATTCACCCTGCCAATCTGTATCTTTTAAGTGAAACATTTAGACTATTTACATTCAATGTTAATAGAGATGTGAGGTCCTGTTCCAGTCATCGTGTTGATTGTTAGCTAGATGCTTTGTTTTCTTCATTGTGTTTTTATAGGCTCTGTGAGTTTTATCTTTTGAGGTTCTATTCTGGTGTATATCAACCATTTATTTCATGGTTCAGAACCCCTTTTAGCATTTCTTATAGGACTGGTCTTGTAGTAACAAATTCCTCAACATTTGCTTGTCTAAAGAATACTTTATTTCTTCTTTATTTATGATACTTAGTTTTGCTGGACACAAAATTCATGGTTGACAGTTATTCTGTTTAAGGATGCTAAAGATAGGACTCCAATTTCTCTGACTTGTAAAGCTTCTCCTGAGAAGTCTGCTGTTAGTCTCATAGGTTTTTCTTTGTAGGTTACCTGAGGCTTTTGTCTCACTGCTCTTAGAATTTTTTCCCTCATGTTGACTTCAGATAGCCTGATGACTACACAACTTGGTGATGTCTTTTTTGCAATAAATCTCTAAGGAGTTCTTTGAGCTTCTTATATTTGAATGTCTAAATCTCTAGCAAGGCCAGGGAAGTTTTTCTCAATTATTTTCTCATATAAATTTTCCAAACTTTTTGCTTTCTCTTCTCCCTCAGGAATATCAATGATTCTTAGGTTTGACCATTTTACATAATTCTATATTTCTTAGAGACTTTTTTCATTTCTTTTGGTTCTTTTTTTTAAATTTTTTTCTGACTGAGTTAGTTCAAAAGCATTGTCTTTGAACTCTGAAATTATTTCTTCTACTTAGTCTAGTCCACTGTGAAAACTTTCCACTGTATTTTGTAATTCCCTAAATACGTCTTTCATTTCTTGAAGTTCTGACTGGTTTTACTTTAAAATCTCTATCTCTTTAGAATTTTTAAAAATTATATCCTAATTGTTTTTCAAATTTCTTTATGTGATTTTCATTTTTCTCTTGTATCTCCTTGAGTAGCTTCATAATCAACATTTCAAATTATTTATCATGCATTTCAAAGATTTCTTCTTGGGTTGGATCAATTGCTCGTGAGTTAGTGTGATTTTTGGGGGGTCTTATTGAACCCTGTTTTGTCATACTGCCAGAAATATTTTTCTGTTTCTTCTCATTTGGGTAAACTATCTCTTCGATTATTCTTGAATCTATTTTTGAATTACTCTTTTTAAAAAATATTATTCCCCATTAAGGATGTGACTTCAATGTTTATAGTTTATTGTAGCCTAATTTGGATTTTAGTGCTTTCAGGAGTGAAGAGTTTGTATGAGTTTCTTGGTTATAGAGAGTCTCTGTATGATGGCTTTCTTAGATGCTGGTTGTAGTAGCAATGTATTCAGTGTGTGAGCAAGTTTGTTGTCTCCTGGGAGTTTGAAATGGCAGAATTCTCTTGAAGCTTATCTCATTCATCTGTGATGTGCAGTTATTTATTGACTTACTTATTCCTCACATTTTATTTACTGGGTTTGATAGTTCAGGCTTCAGGTCAGTAGGGGAGGTATCCATGGGTAAAAATCACGAAAGCATCTGGGTAAATGAAATACCCAACAGTGTACAGAGGTTCCAGCCTTGACTGAGGTAGCTGGGGGAGCTGTCAGTGAAACACTGAAGTCTTAGGAAGGGGAAGGATGGGGAGCCACCTCACCTGCCCTGCCAGGCCAGCAGGGAAAGCAATCTACTTCCTAGTCACACTACACTGTACTGACTCTGTGTTCTGGACACTCTGATCAGATAGGCAACTCTTTCCATCTGCAGGAATGTTGATATTCCATGTAGAGAGGGATTGCTACTCTACCCTTCATGCAAGCCTTAACCTGGAGGTCATTTCTTCTCTGGAAATACAGTCACCCTGAAGTGATCCAAAAAATGTTGTTTATAGGTGTACCCACATCGAGCTCCTGTGGGAGAAGCCCCATGTGTGTCTGCAGTGGTGGATGAAGGGAGGGGGAAAGTCCTTATATTAGTCCTTTCTCATGCTGTTATAAGGACATACCCAAATCTGAGTAATGTATAAAGAAAAGGTGTTTAACTGACTCACCGTTCTACAGGGCTATGAAGGCCTCAGGAAACTTACAGTCATGGTGGAAGGGAAGCAAGCATCCTTTTTCACACAGCAAGGAGACATGCAGAGCAAAGTTGTGTGTTGCGGGGGAGCCTCTTATAAAACCATCAGATCTCGTGAGAACTCACTCACTATCCCAAGAACAGTGTGGAAGTAACCACCACAATGATTCAATTACCTCCCACCAGGTCTCTCCTAAGACATGTGGGGATTATGGGAACTATAATTCAAGATGAGATTTTGGTGGGGACACAACCAAACCATATTGTTCTGCCTCCAGCCCCTCCCAAATCTCATGTCCTCACATTTCAAAATACAATCACGCCTTCTCAATGGTTCCCTACAGTTTTAACTCATTCCAACATTAACTCAAAAATCCAAGTCCAAAGTCTCATCTGAGACAAGGCAAGTCCCTTCTGCCTATGAGCCTGTAAAATAAAAAACAAGTTAGTTACTTCCTAGATACATTGGGGATACAGCCATTGGGTAAATACACCTGCTCCAAATGGGAGGAATTGGCCAAAGAAAAGGGACTACAGGCCCCATCCAAGTCCAAAATCCAACAAGGTAATCATTAAACATTAAAGTTCCAAAATGATCTCCTTTGACTCCATGTCTTATATCCAGGTCATGCTGATGCAAGATGTGTGCTCTACAGCCTTGGGCAACTCTGCCTCTATGGCTTTGCAGGGTACTGTGCCCCTCCCAGCTGCTTTCACAGGCTGGCATTGAGTGCCTGCAGCTTTTCCAGGCGCATGGTGCAAGCTGTTGGTGGATCTACCATTCCTGGGTCTGGAGGATGGTGGCCCTCTTTTCACAGCTCCACTAGGCAGTGCACTATTGAGGATTCTGTAGGGGCACCAACCCCACATTTGCCTTCTGCACTGCCCCAGCAGAGGTTCTCCGTGAGGGCTCTGCCCCTGCAGCAGACGTCTGACTGGACATCCAGGTGTTTCCATATATCCTCTGAAATCTAGATGGAGGTTCTAGACCTCAACTCTTGACTTCTGTCCACCTGCAGGCTCAACGCTACCTGGAGGCTGCCAAGGCTTAGGATTACAGTGCTGAGATTACAAGTGTGAGCAACCATGCCTGGCCTTACATCTGATTCAGATGAACCTTTGGACTTTTTTTTTGAGTTGGTGCTGTAATGAGTTAAGACTTTTGGGACTATTGGGATGGAATGAATGTGTTTTTGCCTTGTCAGTAGGGCATGAATTTTGGGGCCAAAGGCAAAATTCTATGGTTTGAATGTGTTCTCCAAAATTCATGTGTTGGAACCATAATTCTTAATGCAACAATGCTGAGAGGTGGGGCCTAATAAGAGGTGACTGGGTCATGAGGGTTAACTCTCAATGGATTACTGTCATTTTTGTGGGAGTGGGTTAGTTATGGCCAGAGGGGTTTTGTTGTGAAAGTGAGTTTGGTCCCTTTTTGTACACTAGCTCTTTCCCTTTCTTGCCTCTCTGCCTTCTGCCATGGTATGATGTAGCACAAAAGCCCCTTGCCAGATGCCAGTTCTGTGCTCTTCTTGGTCTTTCCAGCCTCTAAAACTGTGTGCCAAATAAATTTTAGTTTATTATAAATTGCCCAGTCTGTGGTATTCTCTTATAGCAACAAAAAGCAGACTAAGACTTAAACCATATATCAAACAAGTGCAGGGATGAAAACCACTGCACTCATTTTCATCACTGTCTTAAACACTGTATGCCAATATACTTCCTTAAAATTTGTTTGAAAAGGTACTGCTTTGGTAGAATGTCCTCTGGGAATGTGACTTCTGCCTCTGCCTGCATTGCTGCACTTTGCTAGATTTTTAAATGTATTTCTTTTCTTTTTTCTTTCTATTTTTTTTTTTTTTTTTTTTTTTTTTGGGTGAGACTCCTTCTGTCACCCAGGCTGGAGTGTATAGTGGCATGATCTCAGCTCACTGCAACCTCTACCTCTCAGGTTCAAGCATTCTTCCCATCTCAGCCTCCCAAGTAGCTAGGATTACAGGTATGCATCACCATGCCCGGCTAATTTTTTTTTTTTCTTTTTGGTGTTTTTATTAGAGACAGGTTTCATCATGTTGGGCAGGCTGGTCTTGAACTCCTGACCTCAAGTGATCCACCCACCTCGGCCTCCCAAAGTGCTAGGATTACAGGCATGAGACACTGTGCCCGGCCTAATTTTCTAATTTCTTGTGGCCTTCCCTTTGCAGTCAGAAGTCTGTCCTGCCTCAGACAAAATCTTGGGCAGGCATTTTTTTTTTCTTCTGATGCCAATTCCACGCCCTGCTTCTTAACATTTAACAACAGTTTTTGTAAGAAAAATTCAGAGAAAGAAAATCTTTCACTATCACCTTACTTTTAGCATTGAACTATTTACTAGATGTAAAACACTGATATCATCTGAGCTTGGAACCCTTGCTTGTGTTCACATTTCCTCCCACTCCCACTCTGCTAGCCTTTCTGTCCTCCTGCCATTCTTTCCTTCCCCCTTACTCTTTCTCTTATTTCTCTTCCTCTTTTTCTTCTCTTCTCCTTTGTTTTTCAGTTCTCTTCTTTAGGTTCACTTGCCTACTTTAATCCCCTCTCCTACATTTCTTTCTTCATCTGTTTCACTGCTTTTATCTTCCCAATTCTCCCTAATTTGTGTTTCTTGAACCAGAATCTCTTTTCTCAGAGCAGGCAGCTGAACTTGCTAATTTACTCTTATTAGAAGAGGAGGAGCAGGGGTTTTTTTAACATAAAACTCTGCGTAATCAGAGATTGATTTAATCAAAGAAAAAGATCAAGTATGGAGTGTGAACACTAGGATTGACCACCTACTTGTGATGTGACCTTGGAAACATTATTCAGTCACTCTATGACTCAGTTTCCTTATTTGTAAAATCGGGATCTAGTAGCACCTGCCTCATTAGGCCTGTCCTATCTATTGATTTAACATGGGTATAGTGCAATTGTACCTGACACACAATGTGTTGAATATAATTATTGTTACTCATTGCATGTTGAATATGATTATTAGCAGTATTTTTAAAATTAGAGAGTAATCCTCCTGACAGAGGAAGAAAAAAGAGTGCTTTAGCAAAAAGATAAATTTATAATTTACCCATATTGTTTGGATGCAAATGCTCTTCTATTGTGTCAGCTGACATTTCCCTGTTAATACTATTAACTGACTTACAAATTCCTTTGTTCATAACTCAGGTACATTTCCTTTTGAACAAGTTGCGTTATTCTCATGTGTCCACCATGGAATTAAGCAGGTGAAATTTGTTAAAGTGGTATGACCTAGTCTCTGCATCATATAACCCTGAGCGATAAATGCTCCATCTAGTTCTCTCCTGCCCACATGATAGTTCCACAAGAAATACACCGTTATATGCTATTTTGGTTATTGACAGGCAGGAAAAAAGGTGTGGTTGCAGCTGAATTCTTGGTTCTTTGTTCAACTTGTAGATGAGAATCCATCCCATTATCTTTTCCAGAACTCAAAAGTATTTTTAAACAATGAACCACACCCCTTACAAACTTCCAAATCATAAAGCAAAACAGACAATAGCCAAAGGGCAGAGGGGAAGAAAGTTGATTTAAGCATTCTCCTTCCATACTCAATTGCCACTAAGGCTTGCAGAACTTCCCCTAGAACCCTGCTTTCCACTCCCTGACACCTTCACACCTCCTGACAACAATCATCACTGTCTACCCTGCACCTCTAGATCCCATGAGCCTTAAAGAGCTGAAGGCTAAGTGGCAGTGATCTCTTCTCCTTCTACACCATCTTTCCTCTCTATATGAAGGGCTCAGTAGTAGCATGGTAAGATCCAGAAAAGTTTGGAGAAATATAATGAGGTGGGGACTATGTGGGATGTCTCTCCTTTCCTCTAAAAACATGTATTGAAACAAAAACCTCTATCCAAATGTCTTCTTTTTTTTTTCTTTTTTGAGATGGAGTCTTGCTCTGTTACCCAGGCTGGAGTGCAATGGCATGATCTTGGCTCACTGCAACCTCTGCCTCCCAAGTTCAAGTAATTCTCCTGCCTCAGCCTCTCAGGTAGCTGGGATTACAGATGTGCACCACCATGCCCAGCTAATTTTTGTATTTTGAGTAGAGATGGGGTTTCGCCATGTTGACTAGGCTGGTCTCGAACACCTGACCTCAAGTGATCCACCCAACTTGGCCTCCCAAGTGCTGGGATTACAGGCATGAACCACTGTGCCCAGCCCAAATATCTTTTCTTTACCTATAGGACTACTAGCTCATATGAGATACTGATAATTATCTAAAGTCATTAGATTCTGATTGGCCAAGGACTGAGGAATTTCTTGGGACATGTAAATTTCATTTGCTAAATCAAAGACAGTCCTAGATTGACTAGGTGATTAGTCATCCTAGAAATAAGTACTACATATGATACAGAATTATTTTACTTAGGTATGAAACAAAAAAATCCTATGTTAATAGATAACACCAAAGTGAAGTATAATCAAGGGTGTTCAAAATGTTCACTAATTTGCACTGTAGTCTATGCTCATTTAGATCTCTAAAACCTTGCCTCACCACCCATCCCTATCTATGCACGTCCTCAGCATGGCAAGTGAAACTTCCACCTCTACATTGAAGGATGTTAGCCACTGCTGTATAATACATTGCTGAAAACCTTAGTGGCTTAAAACAACGATTTATTATCTCATCATTTTAAATGAGTTGAGAATTCTGGTACAGCACAGTAGGTGTGGCTTATATCTACTCTCCCTGTCTGGTGCCTCCTCTGAAAGGTTCAAGGGCTGAAGGCTGAAATGATCTGGAAGCTTGACTGCAGCCGAAGCCTCCTTCCGTGATGCCTCATTCCCCTAGCCTCTCCAGAGAGCTGTTTGAGTGTCCTCACAACATGGCAGCTAGCTTCCTCCCAGAGCTAGTGATCCAAGACAAATCATGTCAAGAATGGAAATGCTTTGAATGACCTAGCCTTGAAATTCACACACTATCACTTCCACTGCATTCTAATTATTAGGCATGAGCCACTAAGTACAGCCCACATTCAAGGTGAGAAGTGAATTCTACTTTTTGAAGGGTGGAGTGTCAAAGAATTTGTATGCATGTTTTTAAACTACCAAAAAGTGCTGCAGACAAATGCCTCTGAGCATGAAATGCCAAAAACTTTGCCATAATGATGCCAAACACTTTTCTTAAATGCTGATTTTTATTCTAACAGTAATAAAATACCTTCCAACAGGGTACTTATTACATTCCAGTCAATTGTTCTAAACTCACATGTATTCTCTTGCTAAGAAGCCTAGCAACCCTATGGGCTTTTTAATCCCCGTACAGCAAATGAAACTGAGGCCACAGAGAGCTGAAGTAACTTCCCCTAGGTCACACAGATAGTAAGCACTAGAGCTGGGATTCAAACGCAGCCATGTCGCCTTCACAACTCCTTTGCTACGTGTGATTACATCACAGTGATTTTTCTTTAAAAGTCAAGAAAACAAAGTTTGCGATTTTATTATTAGTATTATTATTATTTTTTGCAGGGAGGTTATTTTATGGTTACCAGTCTAATGGTTTTTATAAAATCCAAGTCTTCTCACTGACTTTACTGCTTCTAGTTTATCTTATGTCAGACAACTTTGGTTATCCTAAGAGGTTACATTTTGGAAGGGAAAGGTCAGGAGTGTATAAGTTATCCAAAACCTTCTGGGCATGGTGAAAACTGCCCTGTCCATCACAAATGGCAATTTTGAGATCAGAAGGAAATGATGAATGAAAGCATTATGAAATCTGTAAAACTCTCCAGAGCTAATATACGCTCCCTGTATAAGGTGGCATTTCCGTTCTATTTTTCTGCCTCACCACCTGAAGCAAAACAAAATGACATTAAGGTAATTTGAAGAGTCACTATTAATTTGGACTTAGCTCATGAAGACTCCTGTGGTTTTCTCTCCTGCGTGTTTTTCTAGCGTGATTTTTCCCCCTGTTTCCCAATATTCTATGAACTTACTAGGTAAATGTCAGCAAGACTGGGAAAGTCCTCAGGTGCTTATTGTTTGTAAGTGAACAAGCCTCCATCGGATAGTAGCTGCCGCCCTCGCCAAGGCATGTTACTGCACGCAGTTTGCCTTGGCTGGAAGTTGTCGTCACTGGTGAGATGTGGTACAAGCCGCACCACTATTGTTTGAATGTTTGTAGCACCCCAAAATTCATATGTTGAATTCCTAACCCACAATGTGATGATATCCGAGGTAGGGCTTTGGGACCAGTGCTCTTTTTCTTTCTTTTTTTTTTTTTTAATGAGACGAAGTCTTGCTCTGTCACCCAGGCTGGAGTGCAGTGGTGCAATCTTGGCTCACTGCAACCTCCGCCTCCTGGGTTCAAGCGATTCTCCTGCCTCAGCCTCCCGAGTAGCTGGGACTGCAGGTGCGCCACCACACCCAGACCACTGCTCTTTTATTTTTTTTTATTTTTTTATTTTTTTTATTTTTTTAATTTATTTATTATTATTAAACTTCAAGTTGTAGGGTACATGTGCACAACGTGCAGGTTTGCTACATATGTATACTTGTGCCATGTTGGTGTGCTGCACCCATCAACTCGTCATTTACATCAGGTATAACTCCCAATGCAATCCCTCCCCCCCTCCCCCCTCCCCATGATAGGCCCCGGTGTGTGATGTTCCCCTTCCCGAGTCCAAGTGATCTCATTGTTCAGTTCCCACCTACGAGTGAGAACATGCGGTGTTTGGTTTTCTGTTCTTGTGATAGTTTGCTAAGAATGATGGTTTCCAGCTGCATCCATGTCCCTACAAAGGACACAAACTCATCCTTTTTTATGGCTGCATAATATTCCATGGTGTATATGTGCCACATTTTCTTAATCCAATCTGTCACTGATGGACATTTGGGTTGATTCCAAGTCTTTGCTATTGTGAATAGTGCTGCAATAAACATACGTGTGCATGTGTCCTTATAGCAGCATAATTTATAATCCTTTGGGTATATACCCAGTAATGGGATGGCTGGGTCATATGGTACATCTAGTTCTAGATCCTTGAGGAATCGCCATACTGTTTTCCATAATGGTTGAACTAGTTTACAATCCCACCAACAGTGTAAAAGTGTTCCTATTTCTCCACATCCTCTCCAGCACCTGTTGTTTCCTGACTTTTGAATGATCGCCATTCTAACTGGTGTGAGATGGTATCTCATTGTGGTTTTGATTTGCATTTCTCTGATGGCCAGTGATGATGAGCATTTTTTCATGTGTCTGTTGGCTGTATGAATGTCTTCTTTTGAGAAATGTCTGTTCATATCCTTTGCCCACTTTTGGATGGGGTTGTTTGTTTTTTTCTTGTAAATTTGTTTGAGTTCTTTGTAGGTTCTGGATATTAGCCCTTTGTCAGATGAGTAGATTGCAAAAATTTTCTCCCATTCTGTAGGTTGCCCGCTCACTCTGATGGTAGTTTCTTTTGCTGTGCAGAAGCTCTTTAGTTTGATGAGATCCCATTTGTCAATTTTGGCTTTTGCTGCCGTTGCTTTTGGTGTTTTAGACATGAAGTCTTTGCCCATGCCTATGTCCTGAATGGTACTACCTAGGTTTTCCTCTAGGATTTTTATGGTATTAGGTCTAACATTTAAGTCTCTAATCCATCTTGAATTAATTTTCGTATAAGGAGTAAGGAAAGGATCCAGTTTCAGCTTTCTACTTATGGCTAGCCAGTTTTCCCAGCACCATTTATTAAATAGGGAATCCTTTCCCCATTTCTTGTTTCTCTCAGGTTTGTCAAAGATCAGATGGCTGTAGATGTGTGGTATTATTTCTGAGGACTCTGTTCTGTTCCATTGGTCTATATCTCTGTTTTGGTACCAGTACCATGCTGTTTTGGTTACTGTAGCCTTGTAGTATAGTTTGAAGTCAGGTAGCGTGATGCCTCCAGCTTTGTTCTTTTGACTTAGGATTGTCTTGGAGATGTGGGCTCTTTTTTGGTTCCATATGAACTTTAAAGCAGTTTTTTCCAATTCTGTGAAGAAGCTCATTGGTAGCTTGATGGGGATGGCATTGAATCTATAAATTACCTTGGGCAGTATGGCCATTTTCACGATATTGATTCTTCCTATCCATGAGCATGGTATGTTCTTCCATTTGTTTGTGTCCTCTTTGATTTCACTGAGCACCACTGCTCTTTTAAAAGAGACCTGGGATAGCTCCTTTGTTTCTTCTGCTATGTGAGGAAGTACAGTGAGAAGTGAGCTCTTTGCACCCAGGAAGAGGGCCCTTACCAAAACCTGACCATGTTTGTACCCTAACTTAGGCTTCTCCAGGACTGTGGGAAAGATATTTCTGCTCTTTACAAGCCACATAGTCTATGATACTTTGTTATAACAACCCAAGCAGATTAAAACATAACTGAAGCCTAAAGGTGTACACGGGCACTAGGAAGTTCATTGGGTCCAAAAGGAGATGACAAAAGGATTGCAGGGGTACATGGAGGAGGGGAACAGCAAAACGAGCCAACCACACAAACTGTATTTTATTAACTTAACAAGCCGGTAGCACTAACTATGTGCCTGAAACTGTTCTAAGCCCTTTTACAATATTAACTCATTTATCCTCTTAACAACTTTGAGAAGTCACAACTATGTATGGGCTTCATTTTATAGATAAAGATTCTGTTCAGAAGCACAAAGCAGTTATGTCACTTGCCCAAGGTCACACAACTGGTGGAGATTGGAGCTGGATTCCACTCTAAGGAGGTTGGCTCCTGAATAGTGGTTTTTATCCACTCTGCAAAACTACCTCTGTTTTGTCTCAGAGATTGGTCTACTCCAGAAGGTTCACATCATTGCTGATCTCAGAATGAAAGCCCAATTCTCATTTAATGTACTGTTAGACATTTCCCATAGAGAGAAATGTGGTTGGTGGTGGGAGGAAGGGAAACTCCTCAGTTAACCAAATATCGGTAGCTAAAAACTCTAGCCTGGATTGATATATATTGCAGCATGCTGTCTGATATTCCCAGATGTGGAAATAATCTTCGAAGAACATTTATATAATAGTCCTTTTGGCATTTATATATGGGTGACAGGAACTCTTTAAGGCTGCATAAACAGAGCACACAGGTGTTAGAAAAACAGCTGTGAATAAAGGCCAGGTCTTTTCAAACAGAGAGAGAAATGGTGCAATAAAAGGGCTATAACCTTACGTTTTTAGGCTTATGACCTTTGTTTCATTAGGTGCACCTTTAACTGTGATAAACATCCACTTAAATGAATATCATTTCCTTACAATTACAGCAGGGTCATACATAATACACTAAGTTCCCCTGGCAGCCTATGTGTTAGTCATGCATATTTCATGAGCAGTTTTATTCCCCAAGTCACTTGCAAGCAATGCTCAGTCCCATGGCTTTGGTGCCTAGGAAATAAAGGTCTTGTCCATAAAGAGATCTCAGGGCAATTATTGTAGCTCTGTACTTTATCAAGGAGAGCAACCGAATGACCTGCTTGTAACATCTGACCAGTACTATTATCAGTTTTCTTCTTAATGTACATGATTCCTCTCAGTTATCAGTGGATATGGGAAACATGTTCCTCTGATTTTATTTGCCTGATGTAAATTGTTTGAACGATGCCTAGTGATATAAGGAGAATATAAGCCCTTAAGAGAATACTTGTAGCAACCTAATGAATGTGAAAAGAAGGGGGAAAAAAAGCCATGTCCCCATGCCTACAACATGCTCAATACTTGTGGGGCAGCAAAAAATAGATCACGGTCCATGGAGCATGGTCAGGCAATTTAAGTGAGTCGACATCTGTTTGTGCAATGTGATGTTTTTCCCAGCTGCATCAGCTGCTGGAAATAAAGTGTTGGAATGATAATAAGCAGAAAGGAAGTTTGCAGTAACAGTGAAATATAAGCCTCTTTATAGTCTCAATATCTTTTGTGGGCAATTTCCTTTTTTCTCTTTTCAAGACTATTGAGTTCATCAAGACAGCTTCATCTTTGTGAGATCTCCCACTGCACTTGGAATATGATCGAGGAAATGTGAATCCCATCTGCCGGCTTTTGCAGGTTGACTTTTTAGTTTGGACAAAACTGAAAACAATTTACTTTTTAAAAATTCGGACTTTCTAAACATTGTCTATGCAGAAAGTTGCTTCATTGTCTTTTGCCCCCTATAACTGCTTTCAGTCTTTCATAGTTGAAATACATTTAAATTATAAGAGCTGGGCCAGGTTAGGGTCAAGACACTTGAATCATATCTGTTAGTTCAACATCCTATCCTCCCACTACACCCTGCCCTGGACAGATTTGGGTGAAAACCTTTGTTCTGCACCTCTGCAAGTTATAGACACGAGGGGGGAGGGGAGAGAGAGAAACATTTCCTCTTACACCAGCAAAATTAATATTTACATTGTTAAAACATTAGAGAAGCCACAGAAAATTAGTAATCTAAAAAGGTTATAATTATCTTTAAAACGGTGGCATCCATTGAAATGTAAATCTTAATGTGCAGGGAGAAGGCTCATGTTCTTGGTGCCTGGGGCCGCCTGCCCGGCTGCCGCAGCTGCAATTGATCATTCCAAATCAAAGGGAGAGGGAGATATCTCTGGTGGCGGGTGGGTGGGGGAAGGGTGGTGGGGGGTTGTGGGGGAGCAAGCAGAGAAAGATGCTCTGTTCTTTGGGTCTGTTATATTAAAAAAATGAGCTGGAATGTGTTTCAAATCTCTCTTCTGTTGAATTTGCAGCCCTTCAAAGCTTACCCACAATAAATAAAGTTTTCAAAACCCATAGACACTAAAAGATTCATTGAAAATTCCTCTGAATTAAGCATCTCTCTCTCCCTCTCTCTCCTTTCCTTCCTCCTTCCCTCTCCTCTTATCACTCTTGGTCTAAAGTTACCAAAGCCAGCACAGTTTGAAACAAATGTGAATTAGATGATTAAATATGAGGCATATTTAAACTCTTAATGCTTCCATTGATAATGTAGTTAGTTTTCGGCTTGCATTTCTGGAAAATGAATACATTGATTACATTGCTCAAGAAGACAACCTGGTCTAAAGGAGAGAGTAAGGTCAAGGGAAGGGAAAGAAGAGCACCCAGTGAAAAAGTAGAGACCAAATATGTGAAACCCTGCATCAGAGTCCCAAGGCCAAGGACTCAGGAGTTCACCAACAAATAACAGGAGACAACTGGAATCTTCCACAGCCCCTGAATATTACTGACTGTGTAGATATTTCTCAAGGTCCATTAAATTCTATTTGACGTACATTAAAAAAGATTTAATCACAGATGCCAGTCAGCTAACCAACCCATTAATCTAGCTGTTTTTCCTAAGAAAATTGTATTTAAAAAGGTCTTTTTTCCTCAATT